>NW_020664583.1:4334400-4504728 GCF_002925995.2 Terrapene triunguis
CCCTACATTTGAACCCTAAAGTTCAAAGTGGGGATCCAGCCTTGACAGCATCAAACTTACATTTTAAACACATTTACATCCCTGCCACAAGCACTGAAATGTTGAAATAGTTACAAAAGACAAGGTTAGAAACAATATGTATGTTTGATTGAAAAATTAAAGAACTGAATATATAACTTGATAGCTTTTCATTTATTCAGTTTTAACAACTAAAGTACCTAGATTGTATATCCTCCAAGATAACTGTATAAACAATATTTAATAGATCTTTGCACTCTTAGGTGAGCTAATTCACCTGAAAAGCGTACATTCAAAGTCTATTTACCCCAACTGGACTTTTTATTAGACAAATTTGTTCTGACTATGAATATTTTAATATAGTAATCAAAAATATAGTTAGGCTCCTTGAAAAAAATTAGATACAAGAAAACTAAATCATAACACTAAAATGATCTCTCCAGATTAACAGATATTATAAGTATCTTCCTTACAAGGAAACATTTTGTTGCTTTAATAGAATAGTGAATATATAATAAATATTTATAATAAATAATATTAACACTAGACACTCCTCGTTGCACATCTTTCTTCTAAGGAAATCCCAAAGTCCTTTATAATGTTTTGCTAATTAATCCTCCCAAAGTAACATACAACTGATTTGAATAATTTTCCCAGACTGTATTCAGAAAAGGGGGCTAATTTCTCTCGCATATCATTCTGCATCATAAGGCGCCAAGTCAAATAGGAGGTGGCTTCCAAAATCAGGCAGCCACATGGCCTGCAGATTATTCTGACATCTAATACAATTGGAGGTCAAAGAGAGGGAGCCTTTTTTCATCTGCAGGAGTCTGACCTTGGCAAAGGAGCCTCCTCAAACCAGTGATAGAGGAGGGGACAGAAAGTCCTAGCTCCCCTCACCCAAACAATTAATTATACTAGCTGCCTTAAAATGAGGTAGGCCTGGAACCAGTTTGTCCCTACTCTGATGGCCATGCATCGGAATAACTATGGGCTGTACTACTCCCAACAGGGATAAATGGCCAGTGTTTTAATTTGATGGATTTATAAAATGTGCACCCATCACAATCTCTGGGTGAATTTACAATTTCAGTCATTTAAATTTAAAAATTAAATGGTGGATCAACAGCTGACAACAATTGCCATAGTGCCATTGACTTTTTGTCAAATTGAAATTGTGCCTACATATAAATGGTAACATTTGACAAAAATTAATGTGTGTGTGGGGAGGGAGACCCACCGGACCACCAAAAGACTCAACCTTATACTAGGGGAATACAGAAGATGTCTGAATAAATGGATGCCTTACCAATATGCCCTGAAGGTCAAATTCTGACCCTGTCTGACCAACCAGTAAAGAAAATCCCAAAACAAAGAGCCTTCCTGTGAGAATTCACAGAGTTCAAATTAGCAGACCACATTAGGTTCCCATTCTCAATGTTGAGCTATTACTTGAGAGGTCATTTTTGAAACAGCCAAGAAAACAACCATTTATGGCTTTACAGATCAAAATTAATCCCTCGAATTATATATAGAAACATATTGGTAGCTAATGTAGTCAAAAGAACACAGGTGAAATTTGCTGCACATGCAAAATAATTTACTACATAAATGGACTACTGGACTCTGCTTTAGCAGATGTTTGAGTGGTTTTAGATGATTTATGGTGCTACATTGTTTTAGTTGGCTCTTCCAACCTACCAGCTTCACCTCCACCTTGCGAGGACTGAGTTTTCCCCCATCTCAATGTCATCTCATCTTGACCAAGTACAAGACAAGAATCATCCACCAACTAGATTTAGTGAGGACATGATGCCTAGTTGAGTGTCATGAACATACTGTTCATATTACTCTACCTTACTATCTCCCACACTGGTCTCACATACCGATTGAAGAAGAGGCGTGTCAGAATAAATCACTGAAGAAACAGAATAAAGGAGACCTTGTGAGGGCACCTAACCAAAATTACCTCCTGGGATCTATCTGAGAGGGCTGAATGAAGTCATTCAACTATGATATATCTTTTCCTAATCTTTTCTAAGTCCACAATCTCATGGTCAACAGCATCAAACACTATGGAAAGAGAGAAAATTTATCAGAATCAACAAATTACCTATGCCCATCATTAGGAGAAGAACACTGATCAATGAGATTAGAGCAGTGTTTCTGCACCATGCCCCAGCAAAAAAATGAAGGAATAGCGTGGGAGAATGAGTTGACTCCAAGATGACAACAGAGCTCTTTTACCCGATTTTAGTCTGAAACAGGTCATGATCTAAGACAATTGCCTTATTTAATATCCTCTAAACCATCAATCCCAACTCAAATTAGGATCCAAAGTACGCCCACGAACCTGTGCTACATCAGAAACCACAGAGAATCAAATGGTTGTGAAAGTGGCCACGGGCTCCCAAGTTAATTTACAAGAATCACACTTATTCTGATGTGCAGTGTGAAGGGGACTGCTCAGCTCTCAGGCAGTTCCACATACCTCCTTTGAAATTTTATTAATTATTATTATTGCCTCGCTGGCAGGCCAACTTTTCCTTGAATAGTTTGGGCTTCTGAGCAACAAGCACTGATAATTTGCCTCCAAGTATTTCCTGCTAGACTAACATTGCATAATACCTACAATAAAGAGACAAGTCATCAGCTTTCGACCTGAACGTGTACATGAACATAGCTACAAAAGGAAAGTGCTTGAAGCTCAGGTTACAAATATACTACCATCCTTCATCATATGTAGCATCTCTGGATTCTTCTCTTCCAAGAGCATAATACAATAAATGATTTTTAGATGAAAAAAATAGCCTCTCACTACAACAGAGGGCTTTGTTGCTACTATTATTCCAAATGACTAACAGATTTAATCATTGTTTCTGATATAAGATGATGAAGTAGAGTGGCAGTTACTTGGTGTATTGTACCCTGCTATTAACTTACTATGCATTGACCGGCTTAAAGAACAAAATTATTGCAATTACTTCAGCCAAACATTTTATCAGTGAAAGTAGTAAAGAAAAACTTCAACTTCCTGGCAAACACACAAATATCCAAACATTCAGTTATTTAAGGACTGGAGTTTCTTTTTGTAGGTTAACACAGAAATCAGTCAATTCTCAAAATATGAACAATACCATACCTACATTTAGATCATATTACAACAAAAGAACAAAATGAGAAGGCTAGTTAAATGGAAATTAAAAGAAATGGTCATAAGAGTGAAATGCCTCCAAACTGCATCAAAACTTTTAAAAAACACCATAATAGAGGCTCAAACTAAAAGTATACTCCAAATAAAAAAGAAACAATAAGAGTACCAAAATACACACCCATGGCTAAAACAATAAAGTAAAAGAGGTGGTTAGAGACAAAAATACATCCTTTATAAACTAGAAGTAAAATCCTGTTCAGAAAAATAGAAAGGAACATAAACTCTGGCAAGTCAAGTGTAAAAGTGCAGGCCGAAAAAAAAAATGGAAGAGAACTAGCAACAGACACAAAAATAAACAGCAAAAACATTTTAAGCATTCAGAAGCAGGATGCCTGCCAAACAATCACTGGGGCCCCTGGATGATCAAGGTGCTAAAGGAGCACTCAAGGAAGACAAGGCCATTGTGGATAAGCCAAATGAATCCTATGCATCTGTCTTCACTGCAGAGACTGTGAAGGAGATTCCCACACCTGAGCCATTCTTTTTAGGTGACATATCTGAGGAACTGTCCCAGCCTGAGGCAACAACAGGGGAGCTTTTGGGGAAAAAAATGATACATTAAACAGTAATAAGTCACCAGGATCAGATGGTATTCACCCAAGAGTTCTGAAGGAACTCAAATATGAAATTGCAGAACTAATAACTGTGGTATGTAACCTATCATTTAAATCAGTTTCTGTACCAGATGACTGGAAAGTAGTTAATGTGACACTGATATTTTAAAAAGTCTCCAGAGGCGATCCTGGAAATTACAGGCCAGTAAACCTAACTTCAGTACCAAGCAAAGTGGTTGAAACTACATTAAAGAACAGAATTATCAGATACATAGATGAACACGATATTTGGGGAAGAGTCAACATGGCTTTTGTAAAGGGAAATCACCAATCTATTAGAATTCTTTGAGGGGGTAAACAAACAGACTCATAGACTTTAAGGTCAGAAGGGACCATTATGATCATCTAGTCTGACCTCCTGCACAACGCAGGCCACAGAATCTCACCCACCCACTCCTGTAACAAACTCCTAACCTTTGTATGAGTTATTGAAGTCCTCAAATCTTGGTTTAAAGACCTCAAGGTGCAGAGAATCCTCCAGCAACTGACCCATGCCCCACGCTGAAGAGGAAGGGAAAAAACCCCAGGGCCTCTGCCAATCTGCCCTGGAGGAAAATTCCTTCCCGACCCCAAATATGGCAATCAGCTAAACCCTGAGCATGTGGGCAAGACTCACCAGCCAGCACCCAGGAAAGAATTCTCTGTAGTAACTCAGATCCCACCCCATCTAACATCCCATCACAGGCCATTGGGCATATTTTCCGCTAATAGTCAAAGATCAATTAATTGCCAAAATTAGGCTATCCCATCATACCATCCCCTCCATAAACTTATCAAGCTTAGTCTTGAAGCCAGATATGTCTTTTGACCCCACTACTCCCTTTGGAAGGCTGTTCCAGAACTTCACTCCTCTAATGGTTAGAAACCTTCGTCTAATTTCAAGTCTAAACTTCCTAATGTCCAGTTTATATCCATTTGTTCTTGTGTCCACATTGGTACTGATCTTAATTCCTCTCCCTCCCTGGTATTTATCCCTCTGATATATTTATAAAGAGCAATCATATCTCCCCTCAGCCTTCTTTTGGTTAGGCTAAACAAGCCAAGCTCTTTGAGTCTCCTTCCATAAGACAGGTTTTCCATTCCTCAGATCATCCTAGTAGCCCTTCTCTGTACCTGTTCCAGTTTGAATTCATCCTTCTTAAACATGGGAGACCAGAACTGCACACAATATTCCAGATGAAGTCTCACCAGTGCCTTGTATAATGGTACAAACACCTCCTTATCTTTACTAGAAATACCTCGCCTGATGCATCCCAAGACCGCATTCGCTTTTTTCACGGCCATATCACATTGACGGCTCATAGTCATCCTGTGATCAACCAATACTCCGAGGTCCTTCTCCTCCTCTGTTACTTCCAACTGATGCGTCCCCAATTTATAACAAAAATTCTTGTTATTAATCCCTAAATGCATGACCTTGCACTTTTCACTATTAAATTTCATCCTATTACTATTACTCCAGTTTACATGGTCATCCAGATCTTCCTGTATGATATCCCAGTCCTTCTCCGTATTAGCAATATCTCCCAGCTGTGTGTCATCCACAAACTTTATTAGCACATTCCCACTTTTTGTGCCACGGTCAGTAATAAAAAGATTAAACAAGATTGATCCCAAAACCGATCCCTGAGGAACTCCACTAGTAACCTCCTTCCAGCCTGACAGTTCACCTTTCAGTATGACCCATTGTAGTCTCCCCTTTAACCAGTTCCTTAGCCACCTTTCAATTTTCATATTGATCCCCATCTTTTCCAATTTAGCTAATAATTCCCCATATGGAACCATATCAAATGCCTTACTGAAATCGAGGTAAATTAGATCCACTGTGTTTCCTTTGTCTAAAAAATCTGATACCTTCTCAAAGAAGGAGATCAGGTTGGTTTGGCACGATCTACCTTTTGTAAAACCATGTTGTATTTTGTCCCATTACTATTTACCTCAATGTCCTTAGCTACTTTCTCCTTCAAAATTTTTCCCAAGACTTTGCATACTACAGATGTCAAACTAACAGGCCTATAGTTACCCGGATCACTTTTTTTTCCTTTCTTAAAAATAGGAACTATGTTAGCAATTCTCCAGTCATATGGTACAATCCCTGAGTTTACAGATTCATTAAAAATTCTTGCTAATGGGCTTGCAATTTCATGTGCCAGTTCCTTTAATATTTTTGGATGAAGATTATCTGGGCCCCCCGATTTAGTCCCATTAAGGTGTTCGAGTTTGGCTTCTACCTCAGATGTGGTAGTATCTACCTTCATATCCTCATTCCCATTTGTCATCCTACCATTATCCCTAAGTTCCTCATTGGCCTCATTAAAGACTGAGGCAAAGTATTTGAGACTGAGGCAAAGTATTTGTGGACAAGGGTGATTCAGTGGTCATGGTACTTGGATTTTCAGAGTGCTTCTGATAAGGTCCATCACCAAGGCTGGTAAGCAAACTAAGCAATCATGGGATAAGAGGGAAGGTCCTCTCACGGATCAATAACTGGTAAAAATATAGGAAACAAAAGATAGGAATAAACAGTCAGTTTTCATAGTGGAGAGAGGTAAATAGCAGGTTCCCCAAGGATCTGTACTAGTACCAGTACTATTCAACATATTCATAAATGATCTGGAAAAAGGAGTAAACAGTGAGGTAGCAAAACTTGCAGATGATACAAAATTACTCAAGATAGTTAAATCCAAAGCTGACTGCAAAGAGTTACAAAGGGATCTCAATCTGTGGAAATCATTGCCAAGGGATGAATGTGAAGGGCAAAATTATAACTGGGTTCAAAAAAGAATTAGATTCATGGAAGATAGGTCCATCAATGGCTATTAGCCAAGATGATCATGAAAGCAACCCCATGTTCTGGGAGTCCCTAAACCTCTGACTGCCAGAAGCTGGGACTGGATAACTGGGGATGGAGCGCTCAATAAAGTGCCCTCTTCTGTTCACTCCCTTTTGAAGCATCTGGCATTGGCCACTGTCAGAAGACAGGATACTGGGATAGATGGACAATTGGTCTTACTCAGTATAGCCATACTGATGTTCTAACAGTCAACTTTCATGTAAATGAAATACACCTAAAATGTTATCATTAAGACACAGAAGAGTTGAGGATTGGGTTCAGATGCCTTAGACTATGCACAAATAAAGAATACTATTCATCCTAATACTGCATATGAGAACTGTGCAAATGTTTGGAACAAAAATGGTGAAACCAGCCTGATTTTCTTGGAAGCTCAGAACTCAGAGTAGGTTCATAGAAAGCTCTCTCAATATCACAAGTTTTCTGAGTGAACCTGGGATGATTCATGGTTTAGCTCCAAACCAGGTGGAAACATGGACATTTCAACTGACCTTCACTTTAATTTTTAGTTCACTGAAATCAAACTAAGCAAAAACTCAACATGTGGCAAGCTACGTGGATCAAAGCTGAAGAAAAACATGTTCACACAAATCTGAAAGTGAAAGTGCTGAGCTCTGCACAGCTTTAACTCTTACATTGTAAACTTGTGAATAGTGTAATTAATTTCAACTGTGAACCTTTGCAGATAAGCAATTTAGGAAAAAGCATTCTACTAGGTTATAAATGGATGTTTCTAAGTGAAATCAATGGAAAGCAAAGATAAACTTGCATTCTGATGAACACTAAGGGTGGTGTTTCATTTAGGAAATCAGAGTTTGGGAAAGTTTGACTATAACACACTTTTCCTGCAAAAATTGCATGCCTTCATTCAAAAAACAGGGCTGTAGTTGACTGTACAGAGGAATTCTGTCAAGCCCTTCAAAGCTCACAATTTTACTCTGCTAAATCCTTCAACACAATCATTGAAATCATGGAAGCAATATCCCAGTGAGCAATGAGCTTAACATGCAAAGTTGTTCCATTGAGCTGATGGCAATAAAACAAGCACAGAGCTGCTGAAGCATACAGTAAAGCTCAAAATAAGATAACTGCATCTTGATCTGAGGGGAGTGTTTTGCTTTTATTTCTTTGTTTTAAATACAGTAGTGTGTAAAGTAAGCCCAGGGCTTCACTGTTGGCATCAGCAGAGATTAAGATACAGGCAAAATGCATGGAACATATCTTCAGCCTGAAAATTCTACTTTTAACTCCTGCACTGTTGTCAGAACGTGCATGTACCTTCAATAGGAAGTTTGCTCTTGTGGTTAAGGCACTGGACTGGAACTCAGGAGATACAGGCTCGGTTCTCAGCTCTGTCACAGACCTTGAGCAAGTCAATTTCTCCCTCTATACCTTGGTTCCCCATCTGTAAAGTCTTCATCTTGTCTGTTTAGATTATAAATTCTTTGGAGTGAGGTTATTACTGTTTGTACAGTGCCTATCGCAATGTGGCCACAATCTCAATTGGGCCTCAAGATGTTACTGTAGTATAAAAAAAATAGAGTAGCTGGCAGAAAACTCCTATGCTTTGATTACTGTAACGTTGGGGAAACATAGATCTTTTCTCCAATGGTATTCGGGTAAAGCAGCTTTCATTAGTATCTACTGTTCTTTTATAGCACCCATAGGAATAGAGTTTTGTTTTTTTCCTCTTTGTTAACTACCCATTATTCCTACCTCAGCCCACGAAACATAAGTATGTGCAAGCTAATAACATTAGGAAAAGAGTCCTGATCTCATCCAGGTCTGATAAAATGCCAATGAATAGTTGTGATTCTCTCTCTCTCTTACGGTTAAAATATATATGGTTATTTTGCTTTAGTTTTCCATTATTCTCCGCTGAATTTATTCTGTTACAAGGCATAAATATTGTTATCTAAATGAAGATATTTTAAATATAAAAATAATTGAAATCAAAATACTGTACTTGACCTACTGCATTTAAATCTATCCACATATATTTGGTCTAGCTGATCGCAATTGCCTGAGTTTTGAGTTTGATGTTATTTTGTCAAAAATTACAACTAAGATGAGCTAGGTGTTTTATGAAGCCCCTTAAAACACACACTAACATCTTTCCTTATTTTATTTCTTAGTTTAATATATATGGAAGACATTTTAAAGTATTTTCTGGGACTTGGAGATCAAGGATATCTATTGTACTTGATTAGGGAACAAACTAGGGGCTGATGAAACCAGCAAAATTTGGATTCAGACTAGTGTTGGCTACAAAGACTAGCTTCTATCCTTTTCTATACTCCAGTGATGGGGTCTCAAGAGCAGAAGCCTGTGTCTAGTAGACACTCTTCAGTCGGTCCTGATTGCCTCAGATTTCTGCCTGACCCATTTGCCCAATAGATGACAATAACATGAGCTGCTAGTAACAAACGGCATTGCTAGAGCTGTGACAAATTTCTGTTTTGAAACCCAAAACCACATGGAACTTTGATGGCTTGGTGTTTCACTATGTATCTAAAACCAGGTCGAACCTGAAATAACTTATTTCACCTCAAATTAGCTGCTACTCAATGGACTTTCATTAGTTTTCATGATCTTTGTACAAACCCATTTGAAGTGAAACTGGATAAAAGGATATGAATTAACTCAATCTCACATTACTCTAAGTATAGGAATAACTGACATTTTGGGCAATTTAAATAGAATTATGATTAGGTAAAGTAGGCATTTCACAGTGCATGTATAGATGTTGGGATCTGCAGACAGGGGCATTGAAAATGTCACGTGCCCTGCAGGGGATTACCTATCCTGATGGGGGTATTAAGTGAAATTATACTGTGATCCTGTTTTAAAAAAGGCATATTAGGGGAAGTGGATATTCAAGTCTCCAAGCTTCTATGTTTGCAGAATTCTCATGCACATATCTGGGGAAGAAAAATCAAATCTTCCCTTTTGTTTTTCCCTTTGCCATTACACTAAACATTTTCCAGCAAGTTTTACAATACCTGAAGATAGTTAGTTACCTGGGGATTGTAATCATCAGTGTAAGAGTTAATGAAAAATAACACTTGGTTTCTCAGATTGTCATGGAGAAAGGTAGGAGAAAGTCAGCTATTAGATGACCTAAGGTAGGTAGTATCTTATTCTAGGGAGAGTTGCAGCACAAGATGGCATATTAAAGTATTTAATGTCACATAAATCTATCAGTCTAGCGGTTTCTTTTATCCTCCTCAAATAGCATTCTTTGAGATTACACTATGTCAGAATGAAGCAGATATTAACTTAAATTACACCAAATTGCATAATCAAAACAGAAAATTCTGCCAAAGATTATAGTGCCTCTTCTGCCAAGAGATGAAGAGATGACCACATTTTAAGTGTGATGTGTTCAGAAAAGTAAGCAGAAGTCTGAACTAAATGGATTTGTAGTCCGTAAAAACGTCATTCACCTTTTATGTTTTTTTTTCCTGCAGAGTTTATGTTGGGGAGAAATAAACATCTTTGAGATGACATACATGATTTTAGAATTCACTAAACCCTTTTTCCCTAGCATGCACAGTGACTATTTCTGCCAGCTACTCTCACAAGAGAACAGCGAAGAAAAACAAGGCACAGAAAAGAGGAAATAATATATGAACCTAGAATGTGAAACATCATTTAGGACCAATGCTATGCATTGTGAATATTTACATACACAACAGTGACAACTCTTGTAAAGTATCATGAGGTAGCTCTCAGGTTTGTCACAGGGTAGCACCACTTCATGGTGTTGCTACAGAATATATATTATAGCCTGGGATTTTATTATTACAAGGGTACAGATTGAAATGTATCACCACAATATTTATTTCTTACTGTAAATGTGGTCTATGTGATCTACAATAGGCTACACACTCAAGTAAACAGATTATCATAATAAAGTGTAAACCATCAATTGAATTCACAATATTTAGCATATGTCCTATTCAATAGAAAAGTTAACTTCCAAAATGTAGTAGGTTTTTTTGACACGTTTTTTTAAAAAGAAAAATATTACACTTAAGATTTGTAAATATGAATACATGCTATAAAAAGAAAATACAGGTTATAAAAAGAAAACCGTTCCAGTGCCCACAATTCAAGAAGGACATTGATAAATTGGAGAAGGTTCAGAGACGAACCATGAGAAAGATTACAGGATTAAAAACTACAACTTATATGTATAAAATTACACCTTATATCTACATAGTTTAAGAAAAAGATTAAGGCGTGACTTGATCAATGGTGGGGCACAAATATTTAATAATTGGCTCTTCAGTCTAGCAGAGAAAGGTATACCTCTATCCAATGGCTAGTAGTTGAAATTCAGATGGAAAATAAGGCATCCATTTCTAACTCTGAGAGGAACTGATCATTCAAACAATTTAGCCAGGGTCACAGTGGATTCACCATCACTGACAATTTTGAAATCAAGATCCAATGTGGGACCATTGTGATCATCTAGTCTGACCTCCTGCACATTACAGGCCACAGACTTTCACCCACCCACTCCTGTAATAGACCCCCAATCTCTGGCTGAGTTACTGACATCCTAAAATCATGATTTAGTGACTTCCAGTTACAGAGAAGTCACTATTTATACTAGTTTAAACCAGCAAGTGACCCGTGCTGCAGAGGGAGGTGAAACCCCCCAGAGTCTCTGCCATTCTGATCTGAGAGAAAATTTATTCCCAACCCCAAATATGGTGATCATTTGGATCCTCAGCATTTGGGCAAGACCCTCCAGACAGACACTTGGGAAAGAATCTCTGTAGTAACTCAGAGCCCTCCCCATCTTGTGTCCCGTCTCCAGCCATTGGGGATTTTTGCTACTGGCAGACTAGATGATCACAATGGTCCCTTCTGGCCTTGGAATCTCTAAATGTTTAGATCACCCCAAAAAAGACTCGCCCTTAACAACTAGAAACTGTACACTCAGGCTGTGACATAAGATGGATGGAGAGACACAAGTCAATCATTTAGATGTTCATCTCTCAGTTTTCAGCACAGAGATGGTAATTGAAGCCCCGCAAATGGATGAAGTCACCCAGAAATAGGGAGGAGAAAGAAAAGGAGTGGGCCTACCAGAGAGATCTGGGGGGGGGGCATGAAAGGTAGGAGAGGGAGAGGGCCTGTCAAGAGACATACTAAAGAAGTGATCAGGGATGCAAAAGAACCATAAGACCGTGTCCAAGAAAGCCAGGGGAGGACTAGATGTCAAGCAAGATGATACTTCTGAAAAATAGCAGGGGTCAAAGGTAACAAGGATGGAGTAAAGGCCTGAGATTGTCCAAAACGATCATTAAACATGATGAGTGCAGTTTCAGTAGAGGGAAGAAAATATAATTGAAAGAGAAGATTCAAAAGGGAAGTGACAGAGAGGGACTCATAGCAATGACTATAAACAGTACATTCTAAGACTTCAGGAGGTGAAGAGAAGAAAGGAGAATGGTGATGGGTGCTAACCAAAAGGGCAAGTATAACTGAGCAATAGAAAAGTCCAGAACATGCTTGTACTGTGGTGGGGAAGGAGAAGAGGAGAGAGAGATGTAGATGAGGAAGGGCATCTGGTTACAGAAGAAGATGAAAGGGCTTGAGGAGGGAAGCAGGCAAGAAACCTCAGTGTCACTAACAGGAGAAAAAAACTTGATTGATCTTGTTGAGCTTCTCTTTGAACTTGGCAAGAACCTACAGGGAGAAATGGCAAAACTGTCACATAGAAGTATGTGAGTTGTTACAGCTTTAATTCTAGATATACTAGGAAATCACATCAGAGTTGCAGATAGCACATTAAATACAGATGTTTCTAGGGATATTAATTAAAGCACGAGAAATACAGAATATGACATATTTGCAACATGCTGCCTAAACAGAATGTTTGAAAAGTTTTCCATGAGATATCAGAGGGTTTTTTAAAAGCCGTTATGATTAGGATAACAATTATAATTAAGACTCATCTAATTTCAAGCTGAGGCATGGTAATTTTCAAATCAGAGAAAGCTTTATATTAAAGAATTTGAGAACATCTGTATTCATGACTGATCCCCCATCTACAGCATATATGCAACTGTGCCACCTACACATGTCTATTTTTACATTTCAGAACACCTTGTTGAGTTTAAGTTCCCCAGGAAAATCTCATAACACCCCCAGAAGTAATTTTTGGATCAATCAAGCAGTATGCGTCATCAGAGAGAGAAGAGCTCCCATACTTTAAAACATGTATTAAATCATTCTCTCTAAAAAGTCATATTTCCAAAGCTGGGCCTCCAATATGAAACTTGAAAACTAAGACTCCACCCAAAATGAATGAAAGCACTTAAAACAAATTGAATATCCATAGATTACTTTTTATTCATCGATAGGGCTCGCATCTGATATTAGCATTACGAGCAACATTACCTCCTTGTGTGACTTAAACATGTACATTTGAGTAGAAAAGAAAAGTACATTAACCAAGGACTTATGATAATAATAGGAAAAAACTTCTATTCATTAACAGGATCTCTTAAGTGGCAAGAAATATTGTAATATATTTAAAAAAAGAAATTTCAACTTATTGTGATGTCCTTTCCTATGAAGTGACTCATAAGGAATAGTACCACCTGTGCTATAGAGTAAGTCCTCCATGAAGTGGAGATGCCACACCTTCTGCAAAATGTAGATTCCGTCTTTGGTTTCCTAGGACACTTCCTGCTGGGGACAGAAACAAAGGAGCCAAGGATAGGGAGTTGCAGGCTGCAGCTACATAGAGCAGTAGAAAGTTTGTTACCTTACTTCTGGACATAGCTCTTGTTCACAGTAAAGGGTTTATCTTGACCAACCATCTGCTCACCAGTAAGATACTATAGGGTGCTGGGAGCGGGAGCATGCCGGAAGACCCAGTGGAAAGATTACATTGCAATGGCTGCTACAGAGCATGTGCAACTGCACATAACTCCCCCATCAGCCATGAGACTCAAGGGAAATACTGAATATGCCCGAAAAAGGTTCAAACAGCAAATTGAGCTGTATGAAAGTCACATGGGCAAATAAACTGGAAGATGAGCCAAAGATTTCTCTGCTCTTAACAGTGACAGGTACAGAAGCCCTAGATGTATATAATGTGTTCCGTGCAGATGGTATGGGGGAAAGAAAGGAAAGCTTTGCAGAAATAAAGAAAATGTTTGAGGATCATTGTGTCACTAGAAAAAATGTTAGTGATGAGAGAGATATGTTCAGGATAAGAAGGCAGAATGAAGGGGAAACAACAGAAGAATTTGTCACAGATTTAAAACTGAAAAGTCAGTTCTGCGAATATGGAATATTAAAGGACTCTCTCATTAAAAAACAGATTGTCCTGGGGTGTAACAATAAAAAAGTTTGTGAACAATTACTAAAGGAGGAGGATCTGATACTAGAGAGGACAATATGTATATGCCAAGCAGCAGAACATGCAGAAACACAAACAAAAAGCATGGAGAAAGAGACAGAGCCCATGACTGAGTTTCATAGCTAAAGCAGCAAGGGAAAAGTTCACAGAAATTAAATTGGCCAAGGACAGAAACACAGAAAGAAGGAAACCCTGCCAGCAGTGTGGCAACCAGCATGAGAACAGGAAACTCCCAGCATTCAGACAAATATGTAGAAATTGTAATAAGCAAACCATTATGGTAAAATGTGCAGAAAACGCCAAAAAGGGTACGTACTAAGTGCAGAAAGGGATTCCTCAAGTGAAGAGAAAGATCTGTTCAGAAGCACAGTGAAGACTGGCTAATTACCATGTGCACAAATGGCACATATGTGCCATACAAGATGGACACTGGGCACAAGAAAATGTAATAACAGAAATTGAAAGAGAGAGATGTAAGGAGCACATAAAAGTTGAAGACTCACAAGTATCTGAAAAATTATAATGGAGGAACAGTCCCAGTTTTGGGAGAGTGCACACTGAAAATGATAAAACAAGAGTTGGTGGTGGTACACAGAGGCAAGCAACCAGTCTTGGACCTACACATGTTTGAGGGGCCTGGTCTCATTAGAGGGCATATAACAAAGAGAGAGTGGGAAAGAACACAGAACAAGTATTAATAGCATCCTATGAAGATGTATTAATAGGAAATGGGTGCCTCCCAGTAATATAAAAGGCAAGGTTATTAGAAGACACTGAAACTGTGGTACACGCTACATGAAAAGTTCCACAAGCCTTAAGAAAGAGCCTAGAAGAATAGTTGCAAAACATTACACCGAATGGTATCATCCAGAAAACAGAAAAACAAACAGATTGGGTTCGCTACTTCGTAACTGTAGAAGGGGGTGGGGGGAAGAAAAGGGATTATGGCTGTGTATGGACCCTAATGAGCTGAACGAAAACATAAAAAGAGGACCCTTCCACTTGCCCACAAGAAATAAACTATTGTCCAAGATGGCAGAAGCCAAATTCTTCAGCAAAATTGATGCACTAGCTGGATTTTGGCAGATCCCCTTGGACACCGAGAGCTCCAAATCTGCTCTTTCAACACACCATTTGGCTTGCTAATTAAAGAGACCTCAAAGCAGCCAGCCTGACCATTTTTATTTTAAGTATTATTAGTAAACGCATAACAGAAAAGCATATACACACCAATTTTCTTGAGAACCCTCTTTTTAGTCTAACAGCTTGCACGGTTCTTTCATTTGGATCTAAGGTTAGCTTACAGCTTGGTACAATTATAGGGCTGCATATAGTTTCACCTTCACTTACATCCTCTGTTTCTACAACAGAAATTTTATTTTTATCCATAACATCTGTTGTGTACCATCTTAACATAGCAAATCCTGCTATCCTAAGCATCTGTTCTTGTTTGTTAGGCCAATACCAAAATACTTATTCCTTAGTTAACGATTCTTGAGCCAATAATTGGTAACAGGCTAGCATTTTTCTCTTCTTAACAGGACTCCCAAGGCATTAAGGGGAAGTGTGGCTCATAAACACGCTATAGGCCTTTTAAAAAACCTGGCTTATAAATCAACATCACCATACAATAAGCCAGATGTTAGAGGGTCTAGCAGGTGTGAAAGCATACACTGGTGACACAGTAATTTGGGGCACCACTGCCACTGAACCTCTGAACCTTCAAGGGACTCTTTCCTAATGAATCAAAAATTAAAGTAATGCAAACATGCCAAGACTTGAGATAAATGGGGAATTCAAAGGCTGCTAGTCATGTTGAAGTACATTAGTAAATTCATACCTAACTATACAACTTGCATGACTCACCTAATGCATCTCTACCACAAGATCACCAAGTGAGCATGGGTTCCAGAGTATGAAACAGAGTTCAAAGATTTATAGCCCAGTCTGACACGAGCTCAAGTTCTGCAATTTTTTGGCCAATTGAAAGACATCATATCAGTGTCGAAGCTAGCATGGGACATTTGGATGGATCCCAACTTCGGATGGGCAGGCAATGACAGAGGGAGGTGGGGCAGGAGGGATCGGAGAGCCCACCTCTGCTCACCCCCTCCAGTCCAGCTGACATGGGGGGGGCAATGGAGGCTCTGGCCAGGGGCCTCCCCAAGATTCCATGCTTGCACCCAGCTCCGGGAGGAGATGCAACTCTCCAGCATTCATGGCTCCTGGCACCCATCCCTGTCACACCACCTCATGCCGGGCCCAGCTCTCCAAGGTGGCAGGCCTACACTTTTTGATGATTGGCGCTGCTGGGGAGGCCGGCTGGCCTCCTGCTGCTGCGGCATGTTCGTCAGGCACTCTGCTGCTGTTGGGCTGGGGGTATGTGCACCCGGTGTGTGGCATCCTCCAGGTCTGGGCAGGGCTAGTGCTGGGGTCAGAGCAGAACCTGGACTGCGGGGATGGGCCAGGATGCTAAGTGGGTGGCCAAGGCCCACTCATAGCTACGCCCCGCATCATACTCCCCCCTCAAGATGCTTCAAAATGAGCAATGGGAATAGTACTATTACAATGTCATAGAACTGATGGGTTGCCAGTCTCATATACATCTAGGTTATGACTGCCACAGAGAAGATGTGCCCACAAATTGAAAAAGAGACACTTTGTCTGGCATATGGATTACAAGATTTCATGACTCTTTCTATGGTCATATCTTCACAGCAGAAACTGATCACAAACCACTGACTGCAATAAACAAAAAGGAACATTAAGTAGCACCACCAAGCAAACAGTGATTACTTTTGAAAATACAGAAGTCTGATGTGATCCTGGAAATCCAACCTGGATGCCACTTTGGTAATGGCAGACACTCACAAGAGCATATGCTCCATCTGTCAGAACACAGCCAGATAACTTGGAATAAGCAGTAAACATACATGTAAAAATGAAAAAAAAAAAGACACCTGCTGTATCTCCAGGCATATGGGATGAATTGGAGACAGAAACAGCAGGAGGGGGAAATAAATGCTTCCCACCTGCATATTCCCACTATACAAACAAGCTCTCAGTGAGCTCAGCTCTTGAAGAGGACACTGGGAAGAAAAATATTAGTACAAAAAAATGAAAGGCACATGGGAATAACCAAATCAAAAAGGAGAGCCAGGGAAGTTGTATGCTGACCACAGATAAATAGTGACGTCAAAGACATGGTGAGCAGGTGTGGAACGTGTCAGATATACAGATATTCCCTGCAGAAAGAACCAATGATAATGTATGAAAAACTCAGAATTCCATGGGATGAAGTTGGAGCTGACATGTTCTGCATGGGAAGACATGAGCACCTGGTTGTAAAGTGACTACTTTACCAACTCCCCAGAAGTAGTCACACTTGAAGATACCACAACTCCAACAGTTGTAAGGCACATTAAATCTGTATTAGCATGTCATGGATTTCCAAGAACAGTAATAACGGACAACGGACCATAGTACAGGACTAGAGAATTACTGGATTTTGCTAAAATGTCTGGCTTTCATCATGAGACACACCTAGTCCCAGTATCCAAGACAATACCTGAGTGCAAAGTACATACAGAAAAAAACTTGATCAAAAAAGCAGTGGCTGAAAGAGAAGATCCACATTTAGCACTACTCAGCTATAGAGCTACACCACTGCAATGTGGGAAATCGCCTGCTGAAGTCCTCTACAACAGATGACATGCAAGTATTCAATTACCAGATAGTGAACAAAATGAAAGGATGACTAAGGAATCTGTGATAGTGAGGAAAACACAGGGAAAATACAATCAGACAAAATATTATATTCAAGGAGTAAAACCTCTTCCACAATTAAAAAAAAAAAAGACTTGGTAAGATTATGGCAAGATGGGCACTGGCCAGTCAAAGCTGCAGTGATCAAAGAAGAGTCACCTCACTAATGGTCTGATCACAAATGAAGGCAAAATCTTACGATGCAATCATAAACATATGCAATCATAAACAACTTGACAACTTGGCCAAGACAAGTGAAATGAGAGCAGGCGTATAGGCTGAAAACAATTCACAGATTGACCCTGTTATTGACCACGAGACTGAGCAGTCTGTTACGGACAAAGATTTAATTAAATTTGCAATACAGCGGATCGGGAAGATTGCTGAGAAAGCTGTAAGTCGACCTAAGTTATGCTATTTTTCAGTTATGTAAGTTACGTAACTGAAGTAAACGTAACTTAGGTAGACTTACAGCAGGTATCTACACCGTATGTGTTGATGGGAGACACTCTCCTGCCGCCTTACCTTCCACCTCTCAGGAAGGTGGAGTACAGACATCAATGGGACAGTGCTCTGTCATAGACCTAGCTTGTCTTCACCAGACCTGCTAAATCAACACCGCTGCATCGATCGCAGTGGTGATAACTCATCAATATTATTGACATCCTGTAGTGACCATTTTCCCTGAACATATCTTATGTTTATGAACGAATATAGCAAAAATTTATTTCAATTAGTAAAGCAGAATGGGAATCAAGCCATTCCTTCTTGGAAAACTACAGAGCTCTCAGCTATTTTCAACTTCTCTCTCATCCTAATTGTATTTTAACAACGATACATCCAGTTGTCTACCTTCCTTCACTCAGTAGAAAAGTTGCAGCAGATGATGCAAACAGCAACATTTTCTGTAAAGACTTGTAAGGCATTTGATCTCATGGCACCACAGGTCAATCAGGAAAAGTAATACTCCCTTGGCTATTTAAAATGTGTTTCTGGTTGTCTTTGGGGGAGCTTATTTTTCTGCCTTTGCTTCTTGTTTATTTCTTACAGGAGAAGCAAATCATATATGATATTTCCAGATTGTGGAAAATTGCAATATAAAAATCAATTTACAAGAAAGCAGAATATTGGATGAGCAAAGCCTGACAGATGCTATTGTGTTAAAAATATGATAACTCACAGAGACATTATGCCCAGGTAGGGGGGAAAAAAGGTAAGGTAAGACTCAAAGTAGAGTAATCTGGTAACTTTAGAAAATGACTGTGTTGTATACAACTCTCCTGAAGCCTTGCATCATCAAGGAGTAGACCACTGATGAACATTTCAGAAAAAATATAGCAAAAACCAGGATAACATACTGTAAATCTACTATACTGTAAATGTGCATAAAAACTTATTTTTAAAATAAAAGCAATTAATTTCACTTATGTTCGCAGTAAATCATATGCTTGCTATGCAGCCCAGTCAAAGTTTGCAATATAAATATTTTCACGCATTATTCATTCTGCAATTATAAACAGCCATAAACAGATTTACATAATTACCTAGTGTACAAGTTACATATACAAATACAAACTTTGAGTTAGTCAAAATACCGCAGTGAAATAATCAGACTGCTTTTAACTCAGTAAGCATTGAATTATCTAAGTTAGTTATACAAGAAATGAACAACGACAGTCAAGGCTGCAAGGTTTGTGTTCAGATTTGATGCCGTACAGCACAGTGCAAATGAGGAGTACAGGAAAGCCTTGTCTACATTAGAAAGGGTTTTATGGTATAGCTATGCCACACGGAACAGGGACTTGAACCTAGGTCTCCCACGTCCCAGGTGAGTGAGAGTCTCAGGCTTTTTCATGAGAAATTTCAAAATGTCTCAGTTTTGTTCCAGTGTGGAATGAACAAAAATGTAAAAAAAAAAACCCTTAACAAGGTCTCACACCACAGTCTCTTAAGCAAAATAAGGAGTCATGAGATAAGAGGGAAGGTTCTCTCATGGATTAGTAAATTTTTAAAAGATAGGAAACAAAGGGTAGAATAAATCATCAGTTTTTACAATGGAAAGAGGTGAATAGCAGAGTCCCGCAAGGGTCTGTGCTAGGATCAGTGCTGTTCAACATATTCATAAAGGATCTGGAAAAAAGGGTTAAGAGTAAGGTGGCAAAATTTGCAGATGATAATAAATTACTCAGTCCAATTAAGTCCAAAGCTAACTGCAAAGAGTTGCAAAGGGATCTCAAAAAACTGGATGACTGGGCAACAAAATGGCAGATGAAATCCAACGTTGATAAGTGCAAAGTAATGCACATCGGAAAACATAATCCCAACTATGTATACAAAATGATAGAGTCTAAATTAGAAAGGACTCTTGGAGTCAGCGAAGGCAGTCTCTGAAAACATCTGCTCAGTGTGCAGTGGTCAGGAACTACTGGGGGAAGAGATAGATAAAAATTCAGAAAATATCCTAATGCCACTATATAAATCCATGGTACAGCCATGCCTAGAATACTCCATGCAGTTCTGGTTGCTCCATCTCAAAAATAAGAAATGGAAGAGGTACAGAAAAGGGGGGGGAAATGATCAGGGGTATGGAACAGCTTCCATATAAGGAGACATTAAAAGATAGACTGTTCAGTTTAGAAGAGAGACAACAAAGGGGGTATAAGATAGAGGTCTGTAACATCATGAAAGCTGTAGAAAAAGTCAATAGGGATGTGTTATATATCCCCTACACATAACACAAGAGCTAGGGGTGATATTAACAGGCAGCATATTTAAAACAAACACAAGGAAGTAGTTCGGCACACAACACACAGTTTACCTGGGCAACTCATTGCTAAGGGATGTTGTTAATGCCAAAAGTATAACTGGGTTCAAAAATAATTAGTTAAGTTCCTGGAGGATAGGTCCATCAATGGCTATTATCCAATATGGGCAGGGATGCAACACCATGACCTGGGAGTCCTTAAATCTCTGACTGCTGGAAGCTGGGACTGGACGACAGGGGATGATCACTCAATAATTGCCCTGTTCTGTTCATTCCCTTTGAAGCAACTAGCACTGGCTACTGTCAGAAGACAAGATACTGGGCTAGATGGACCATTGGTCTTACCCATTCTGGCCATTCCTATGTTCTTACATCAAAAACTTCAATTTTTTCATTAAACTGAATTCTTGTTTTCTGGCCAGCCCGAACATCTGTATTAGGGCTTTTGCCTGCATAGCTACATCATTTATGGGTTTGATTTTCTTCACATTCCTAACCAACATGGCTATGCTGGCAAATTTCTGGACCATAAAACAGCTGAACAGAATGATATATTATGTTATATGTATCATATTAAATTAATTATACTGTCAGAAAGTATGATCTCAGAGACCTCCAGGGGTATGAATCACATAACTGGAATGCTAATATAAATGCATACCAGTTGCCTCTGAATGGAAAAATAGAAACAGAGGGGATGCCTTTTATAGATGAACATATACAATAAGCAACAGAAATTGTCATCATGATGCCAGTGCAAACAAGACATTATGAATAATATACAAATGAAGAAATCTAAGGATATTGTAAAGCCAGTGTCTGTATTAAAAGTTATCAACCTTAGAAACTTGCCAACTTTTCCTAAATAGACAAATTCAACTCTGCATTTTCAGTGTTCCATATACAGCTCTACACTTGCTATAAAGAATACCTATGGAATACTGCAATTGCTGAGGTAAGGGTATTTAGTTTTTTTGAGGACAATTGGCAAGTTTTTAAGGGCAAGCATAGTAAATGCATGATCAAGGGGAAGGTCTGAATAAACCACTGCTCAGTGAAATGAGATGGATGGTCACAACAAGACTGGGTGCTCGCAGGTACCTCAATTAGCTAGGCCTTTTGGGGGGGAAATATACAGTAAAGCTAAGCATGTGTGGGTTTTTTTGTAATCTCATGGTGGATAATTTTAACAAAAATAGAAAATGAAGTAAAAGGGAAGAGCATTTTATATTTGCTGAATGATTCGGACAAATTAATTCAGAATATTTTCTTTTCAAGATTAAACAAAATATCAATTTAGCTTTTTAGAAAACCACTTCAATTCTTCTGTACTTCATTCCAGAAAAGACCAGAAATCAAAATACCAAAATGCTGTGAGAACAGTTATTCTCAGAGAGTCAAATCCAGAGCTATGTAGAATGCCCACTGAATTCAATGAGTATTGTGGATACTCAGCACCTTGGCATGTTATTTCCAAACTGGAAGAAGCCAGGAAGTACTGGAAACCTCATGAGAAAGGCAGTTGTTAGTCACAATGAAATTTCTATCCCAGTTAAGTCTAAATATCTGAACCAAACTGCAAAACCTGTGGATGCTTCCATATCAGACATGATACCACCATGTGCAAAACACAGTAAGAAACCTAGTGGCCAGTGACCCCAAATAAACTGAATTTAACATATGAAAAAGGGATAACATCAAAAGCAACTAAACAAAGGCCAACTAAGAAAAGCAACTATTCCAAAACTTAAGTCCTGAATTCACAATCCTTACTCAGGGAAGATGCTCATTAATTCATTTCTACAATAGGATTTTTGCCACGGAGAACAGCATGGATGAGCTCATAATAGGTAAAAAATCGTGAGTGGATGTGCTAGAGGCTATTTTTAAATTGTACTTTACATAAAAGGAAAGAGTAGTAAATGCAAAACAATATTCTTCTGAGGATCAGGATTCCCTTTTAGTGTAAAAGACTTTTTATTGATTTATACTCAAATAAAAATGTTCGTTAGTTCAGCAAAATGTACTATTTAAAAAAAGGAAAAGCTGAGGTTTTATTTTCATAAACACATCAAGAATTATCTAAATACTAACATGATGAATTTAACAAAATTAAACATTTTATGATAATAGAAAAACTACTGTTTCCTGTCAATCTGACAGACCAAAATTTCTACAGATAGTGTGCGAGAACTTAAGTTGTGCATTCACAAAGTTGAAAAATGACCAAAAGCAAGAGAGTCTGCACAGAATAGTTACAACAAGACTGAAGATAGTAAAAGTAAAAAATTCGTTACTAATTATTAATTATTATTATTATTTGTATTACCATAGCACCTGGGAGTGCCAGTTATGTTCCAGGACCCATTTGTGCAAGGCGGTGTACAAACAAAGACCAAAAAGATATTACCTGCTCTAAAGAGCATGTTAAGACTGGATTCTGATTCAGGAAATATTATTGTCCTACTAACCAGAGTCAGTAAACGTCACTTCAGCAATGAGAGATGGTTTTTTCTTATCAAAAGAATCTGAGATTTTATACTATACCTTCATAGTGCACCTGGATCTGTCTTCAGGTGGCATTAGACAAAAAACTTTGTCAAGACCTAATGACTGAGGAGATATTTGAGCCATTAGCGATTATCTTTGAAAAGTCATGGAAGACAGGAGAGATTCCAGAAGACTGAAAAAGGGCAAATATAGTGCCCATCTATAAAAGGGGGAAATAAGGAAAACCTGGGGAATTACAGACGAGTCAGCTTAATTTTTGTACCTGGAGAGATAATGGAACAAATAATTAAGCAATCAATTTGCAAATATCTAGAAGATAATAAGGTGAGAAGTAACAGTAGGCATGGATTTGTCAAGAACAAATTGTATCAAACCAAACTGATAGCTTTCCTTGATAGGGTAACAAGCCTTGTGGATGGGGGGAAGCAGTAGATGTGGTATATCTTGACTTTAGTAAAGCTTTTGATACTGTCTTGAATGACCTTCTCATGAACAAACTAGGGAAATGCAACCTAGATGCAGCTACTATAAGGTAGGTGCATAACTGGTTGGAAAACCATTCCTGGAGAGTAGTTATCAGTGGTTCACAGTCACGCTGGAAGGACATAACGAGTGGGGTCCCACAGGGATCAGTTCTGCATCCAGTTCTGTTCCATATCTTCATCAATGTTTTAGATAATGGCATAGAGAGTACACTTATAAAGTTTGCAGACAATACCAAGCTGGGAGGAGTTGCAAGTGCTTTGGAGGATAGGATTATAATTCAAAATGATCTGGACAAACTGGAGAAATGGTCTGAAGTAAATACGATGAAATTCAATAAGGACAAATGCAAAGTACTCCACTTAGAAAGGAACGATCACTTGCACACATACAAAATGGGAAATGACTTCCTAGGAAGGAGTACTATGAAAAGGGATCTGGGGGTCATAGTAGACCACAAGCTAAATATGAGTCAACAGTGTAATACTGTTGCAAAAAAAAAATATTATATGTATATATAATTCTGGGATGTATTAGTAGGAGTGTTGTAAGCAAGACATGAGAAGTAATTCTTCCGCTCTACTCTGCACTGATTAGGCATCAACTCGAGTATTGTGTCCAGTTCTGGGTGCCACATTTCAGGAAAGATGTGGACAAATTGGAGAAAGTCCAGAGAAGAGCAACAAATATTATTAAAGATCTAGAAAACATTACCTATGAGGGAAGATTGAAAAAATTGGGTTTGTTTAGTACGGAAAAGAGAAGACTGAGTGGGGACATAACAGTTTTCGAGTACAGAAAACCTTGTTACAAGGAGGAGGGAGAAGAATTGTTCTCTGAGAATAAGACAAGAAGCAATGGGTTTAAATTGCAGCAAGGGAGGTTTAGGTTGGACATTTAGGAAAAACTTCCTAACTGTCAGGGTGGTTAAGCACTGGAATAAATTTCCTAGGGAGGTTGTGGAATTTGCATCATTGGAGATTTTTAAGAGCAGGTTAGACAAACAACTGTCAGGGATCGTCTAGATAATACTTAGTCCTGCCATGAGTGCAGGGGACTGGACTAGATGACTCCAGTCCTATGATTCTATGATCATGCACAGATGTTAAATGACAATGTTGCCCTTAATTACAAGTGAGCATTCTGAGCCCTGGTCTACACTACGAGTTTAGGTCGAATTTAGCAGGGTTAGATCAATTTAACCCTGCACCCGTCCACACGACGAAGCCATTTTTGTCGAGTTAAAGGGCTCTTAAAATTGATTTCAGTACTCCTACCCGACAAGGGGATTAGTGATGAAATCGACCTTGCTGGGTCGAATTTGGGGTAGCGTGGACGCAATTCGACGATATTGGCCTCCGGAAGCTATCCCAGAGTGCTCCATTGTGACCGCTCGGGACAGCACTCTCAACTCAGATGCACTGGCCAGGTAGACAGGAAAAGCCCCACGAACTTTTGAATTTCATTTCCTGTTTGCCCAGCGTTGCGAGCTGATCAGCACAGGTGACCATGCAGAGCTCATCAGCAGAGGTGACCATGCAGTCCCAGAACTGCAAAAGAGCTCCAGCATGGACCGAACGGGAGATACTGGATCTGATCGCTGTATGGGGAGACGAATCCGTGCTATCCGAACTCCGTTCCAAAAGACGAAATGCCAGAATATTTGAAAAAATCTCAAAGGGCATGAAGGACAGAGGTTATAACAGGGACCCGGCAGCAGTGCCGTGTGAAATTTAAGGAGCTGAGGCAAGCCTACCAAAAAACCAGAGAGGCAAATGGCCGCTCCGGGTCAAAGCCCCAGACATGCTGCTTCTATGATGAGCTGCATGCCATTCTAGGGAGTGCCCCTACAACTATCCCACCCCTGTGTTTTGACTCCGTCAATGGGCTCTCATGCAACAGGGATGTGGATTTAGGGGACAAGGAAGAGGAGGAGGAGGAGGATATTGAAGTTAGTGCACAGCAAGAAAGTGGAGAAAACGTTTTCACCAACAGCCAGGAACTGTTTATCACCCTGGATCCAGTACCCTCCCAACCCACCCAAGGGCTCACGGACTTTGAAGGCAGCGAAGGCACCTCTGGTGAGTGTACCTTTGTAAATATTGTACATGGTTTAAAAGCAAGCGTGTTTAATGATTAATTTGCCCTGACGACATGGGATGCATTCGCGGCCAGTACAGCTACTGGAAAAGTCTGTTAACGTGTATGGGAATGGAGTGGAAATCCTCCAGGGACATCTCAGTGAAGCTCTCCTGGATGTACTCCCAAAGCCTTTGCAAAAGGTTTCTGGGGAGGGCAGCCTTATTCTGTCCGCCATGGAAGGACACTTTACCATGCCAAGCCAGTAGCACATAGTCCGGAATCATTGCATAACAAAGCATGGCAGCATATGGTCCCGGTGTTTGCTGGCATTCAAGCAACATCCATTCTTTATCTCTTTATGTTATCCTCAGGAGAGTGATGTGATATTCATGGTCACCTGGTTGAAATAAGGGAATTTTATTAAGGAGACATTCCAGAGGTGGCCGTTCCTGCTGGGCTGTTTGCCTGTGGCTGAACAGAAATCATCCCTGCTGTGCGCCACTCAGTGGGGGGGGGGAGGGGTGAAGCGATCATCCCAGGGTAGAGTGGAGGGCTTTAGTTGGGTTTGTGCTGCATGTTAACCCGAAAACCACAACCCCTCCTTTTAAACGGCCAACCCATTTTAAATGCCCAACCCAACGGGTGCTTGGTATGGGACATGAGGGTGCTGCTGTTTGAAACCATTCCAACACGGAATTCCAGATGACAGGCCCTCAATATGAGAGTCAAAATACGACCTTGTAAAAAAAGCACACGTGCTATGTAATGTTAACAGCTTGGTTCACTGTGGAAGAGTGTACCCATTGTTCTCTAAAATGTGTCTTTTTAAATACTACTCTCCCTTTTTTTTCCTCCCACAGCTGCAAATGTTTCAACACTCACTGTATCATCTCGATCCCAGAGGCTAGTGAAGATTAGAAGGCGAAAAAAACGCACTCGCGATGACATGTTCTCTGAGCTCATGCAGTCCTCCCACACTGAAAGAGCCCAGCAGAATGCGTGGAGGAAGACAATGTCAGAGTGCAGGAAAGCACAAAATGAATGCGAGGACACTACAGGAGGGACGCGCGAGAGGAGATGTGGCGTCAGCGTGATGAAAGGAGGCATGAAGCAATGCTCAGGCTACTCGAGGATCAAACTCATATTCTCCGGCATATTGTTGAGCAGGACAGGCAGCAGGAGGAACACAGACCGCCGCTGCAGCCCGTTTGACCAATCGCCCTCCTCCCCAAGTTCCATAGCCTCCTCACCCAGATGCCCAAGAATGCGGTGGGGGGGGGCCTCCGGCCACCCAACCACTCCACCCCAGAGGACTGCCCAAGCAACAGAAAGCTGGCATTCAATAAGTTTTGAAGTGCAGTGTGGCCTTGTCCTTCCCTACTCCCCCACCCCTCATGAGCTACCTTGGCAGTTATCCTCCCATTTGTGTGGCAAAGTAATAAAGAATGCATGAATTTTAAACAAGAATGACTTTATTGCCTCTGCAAGCAGTGATCAAAGGGGGGAGGGGAGGACGGTTGGCTTACAGGGAAGTAGAGTGAACCAAGGGGGCGGGTTTTTATCAAGGAGAAACAGAACTTTCACACCATAGCCCCCTGGCCAGTCATGACGCTGGTTTTCAAAGCTTCTCTGATGCACACCGCGCACTGCTGTGCTCTTCTAATCACCCTGGTGTCTGGCTGCACGTAATCAGCGGCCAGGCGATTTGCCTCAACCTCCACCCCGCCATAAACGTCTCCCCCTTACTCTCACAGATATTGTGGAGCACATAAGCAAGCAGTAATAACGATAGGAATATTGGTTTCGCTGAGGTCTAACCGAGTCAGTAAACTGCGTCAGCGAGCTTTTAAACATCCAAATGCACATTCTACCACCATTCTGCACTTGCTCAACCTATAGTTGAACAGCTCCTGACTACTGTCCAGGGTGCCTGTGTATGGCTTCATGAGCCATGGCATTAAGGTGTAGGCTGGGTCCCCAAGGATAACTATAGGCATTTCAACATCCCCAATGGTTATTTTCTGATCTGGAAAGTAAGTCCCTTGCTCCAGCCAGAGACAGACCAGACCAGAGTTCTTAAAGATGCGAGCGTCATGTACCTTTCCTGGCCATCCCACGTTGATGTTGGTGAAACATCCCTTGTGATCCACCAGTGCTTGCAGCACCATTGAAAAGTACCCCTTTCGGTTTATGTACTCGCTGCCTTGGTGCTCCGGTCCCAAGATAGGGATATGCGTTCCGTCTACCGCCCCCCCACAGTTAGGGAATCCCATTGCAGCAAAGCCATCCACTATGACCTGCACATTTCCCAGAGTCACTACCCTTGATAGCAGCAGGTCAAAGATCGCTTTGGCTACTTGGATCACAGCAGCTCCCACAGTAGATTTGCCCACTCCAAATTGATTCCCGACTGACCGGTAGCTGTCTGGCGTTGCAAGCTTCCAGAGGGCTATCGCCACTCGCTTGTGAACTGTGAGGGCTGCTCTCATCTTGGTATTCTTGTACTTCAGGGCAGGGGAAAGCAAGTCACAAAGTTCCATGAAAGTTCCCTTACGCATGCGAAAGTTTTGCAGCCATTGTGAATCATCCCAGACCTGCAACACCATGAGGTCCCACCAGTCTGTGCTTATTTCCCGGGCCCAGAATCAGCGTTCCATGGCATGAGCCTGCCCCATTGTCACCAGGATGGACAAATTGCTATGGCCCGTGCTTTTAGCGAAGTCTGTGTCCATGTCCTCCTCATTCTCGTGATCGCCCTTCCGTCGCCTCCTTGCCTGCCTTTGCAGATCCTGGAGCTGCATACACTGCAGGATAATGCGCATGCTGTTTACAGTGCTCATAACTGCCGCGGTGATCTGAGCGGGCTCCATGCTTGCCATGCTATGGTGTCTGCGCAGTAGAAAGGCGCGAAACGATTCTCAGCCATTGCTCTTAGTGAGGGAGGGGCGACTGACGACTGTAGCTATCCCACAGTTCCCGCAGTCTCCGCCAACCATTTGAATTCTGGGTTGAGCTCCCAATGCCTGATGGATCAAAAACATTGTTGCGGGTGGTTCTGGGTACATGTCATCAGCCCCCGCCACCCCACCCCCCCAGTGAAAGCAATGGCAAAAAAATCATTTCTCGCCTTTTTTCACTGTCACCCTATGTCTCCTGGGTGCTGTTGGCAGACGCGGTACTACAGTGCTACACAGCAGCATCCCCTTGCCTTGCCTTGCCTTGCAGATGGCAGACGGTGCAGAATGACTGGTAGCCGTCATTGTCGTCCCATGGGTGCTCCTGGCTGGCCTCGGTGAGGTCGGTCGGGAGTGTCTGGACAAAAATGGGAATGACTTCAGGTCATTCTCTTCTTTAAGTTTTGTGTAATGGAGATTCAGTCCTGCCTGGAATATCATGCCAGCTGTAGGCTTCTGCCTCAGGCTGCTCTCCCAGTTGGCAGCACTGCGCGGTCGCACCTACCCCAGCCTACCCCTTGCTCCCATGGCCCTGGACAGTAGTAAGGAGCAGTCCAACTATAGGTTGAGCAAGTGCAGAATGGTGGCTCACTCTACTTCCCTATAAGCCAACCATCCTCCCCTCCCCCCTTTGATCTCTGCTTGCAGAGGCAATAAAGTCAGTGTTGTTTCAAATTCATGCATTCTTTATTAATTCGTCACACAAATGGGGGGATAACTGCCAAGGTAGCCCAGGAGGAGTGGGGGAGGAGGGAAGCAACGGGTGGGGTAGTTGTAGAGGCACCCCCTAGAATGGCATGCAGCTCATCATTTCTGTGGGATGTCTGGGGCTCTGACCCGGAACGGCCGTTTGCCTCTCTGGTTCTTTAGTAGGCTTGCCTGATATTCCAGGCAGGACTGAATCTCCATTAGACAAAACTTAAAGAAGAGAATGACCTGGGGAGTCATTCCCATTTTTGTCCAGGCGACCCCGACCAACCTCACCGAGGCCGGCCAGGAGCACCCATGTCTGCCCAGGCACCCCCGACTGACCTCACCGAGACTGGCCAGGAGCACCCATGTCTGCCCAGGCGCCCCCAACCGACCTCACTGAGGCCGGCCAGGAACAAGCAGGAGACAGCAGCACAGCAGCAGACAGTACAGTATGACTGCTAACCGTCTTTGCCAACTTGCAAAGGCAAGGAGCTGCTGCTGTGTAGCACTGCAGTACCGCATCTATCAGCAGCACCCAGGAGACGTACGGGGACAGTGAGCTGAGCGGGCTCCATGCTTGGCGTGGTATGTCATGGGGGGGGGGGGGTGACGACATGTACCCAGAACCACCCGCGACAATGTTTTTGCCCCATCAGGCATTGGGAGCGCAACCCAGAATTCCAATGGGGGAAACTGTGGGATAGCTACCACAATACAACACTCCAAAAGCCAATGCTAGCCTTGGTACTGTGGATGCACACCACCGACTTAATGCGCTTAGTGGGGACACACACAAACGACAGTATCAAATCGATTTCTAAAAAATCGACTTCTATTAAATCGACCTAATTTTGTAGTGAAGACATACCCTGATAAACAAACCTCAGAGGTTTGCAGAGTCACTGATTAAAATTATCTTTGTATTCTCCTGCAAGAGGAGTAACAAAAGTTATCTTAGGCACTGAGCCCCGGAGCACTTCCTACAAAGGAGAGAGAGATCGAAGTTCAGAGCATGGTATGTATAATGTATGCAATTCTAGACAGATTAGGTAACCCTCTGCTGCTCCTAAAAACATACATCTAGCTCAGTGATGTGTGAATGTCAACATGTTTAAAAAAATTAGGTTTGGAAAGCAGCCTAGATTTTGGATACTTACTGGAATCTCTCAAGTCTGCAACAAGAAACTGCAGATCATACAAGAACAGCAGGTGAAATCCTATCCCCGCTGTAGTTAATGGGAGTTTTGCCACTGACTTCAGTAGGGTCAGAATTTCATCAGCATCTTTTGTGAGATTTCCAGTACTTCCTATTTACAGCAAGGTGGTAAATGCCTCAAGACCAGTATCACAGGATCCCTTCCTCTCCTGGTCCCAGTGAGAACCAGGAAGCACAGAGGCTCATGGAAATTGTGATAGAGGCCCTTGAAAAAGGGTCCCCTATTCTTTGCAAACAATTTTCACCTCAGACCTGACAAACTCATTTCACCAAACGTGTCTTACAGGATATTTATCCATAACATGTGAGCTATCTACAGAAAACTTGTGACTTCTCAAAATTCGTAATCACTGTGAGACGTATGTACAGGTAATAGCTAAGGAATCATGTATCTACATTGAAAGTATGCTTTATGGATCTGGAGTAGAAATTAGTCACCAGGGGTAATGTGTCTTGGTAATGGCCTATTTAGGCAGGAGAAGGTCATCATACTGCCTTATTTAACTGGTCATGCAATATAAGGCTCAATTTTTCAGCCTTGCTCAGTAACAAGATTCTCAACGGAAACCCATGAGAGCAAATGGCAAATAATGGAAACCGCTTAAAGATAAAAAGGCTTGTTTCGATGTAACACAGGAGGAGGAAAAGCACTATGTATCTATTCACTGAGTGAACCCTTTGTGGAGTGGAAGGGATTCATGAAAATCTGAATCCTGGTTCTTGTGAAACCTGCCAGCTCTACAACGAACAAAACTTTTGGGGAAAAACCTAATTTATTAGATAGGAAAGTTTTTATGATTTTTGTGTTGTATTGTATCCATGTTTCCACCACTATCCCCATAAGTGCTGGAACTAGGGATGCTGCTGCACCCCTTTACTTGAAGTGGTTTCTATTATATACAGGGTTTACAGTTTGGTTCAGTGGCTCTCCTACTATAGCAATTGATCCAGCAACCCTGACTCTCTCTTGCTTCTAGTTAAATATGTATTCTCTCTTAAATAAACTTATTTCTTTTCCAAAACAGTGGTTTAAGGTAAAACTGGAGTACACTGCACCTTTGGGGGCAGAGGATCTGGGATTTCTCTGAGTAGCTAGTGTTAGCAGTTGGATATCACGGGGGAATGATTCAAAGAACCGACACAGAAACTAACCACTTTAAACACAAGCAGCTACTAGCATCAAGCCACTTTGACCCCAACAGGAGCCATTCCTAAGTAAGAACTTCATTAAAACATTAAAAATGAATACATAGTTAGTTCAGACCAAATACCTCATCAACACAACCAGATCCTTAGAGTCTGTATCACAGGGACTTTGCTCAGTAAATCCTTGTAAAAAAAGCTCTATTCTCTCCCTCTCTGCTTAGAGAACTGTCATAACTATAAAGGGAAGGGTAACAGCTCTCCTGTGTACAGTACTATAAAATCCCTCCTGGCCAGAGACTCCAAAATCCTTTTACCTGTAAAGGGTTAAGAAGCTCGGATAACCTGACTGACACCTGACCCAAAGGACCAATAAGGGGACAAGATACTTTCAAATCTTGGGGGGGAAAGGCTTTTGTTTGTGCTCTTTGTTTGGGGGTTTTGTTTGCTCTTGGGACTGAGAGGGACCAGACATCAATCCAGGTTCCCCCCATCTTTCTAAACAAGTCTCTCATATTTCAAACTTGTAAGTAAAAAGCCAGGCAAGGCGTCTTAGTTTTACTTTGTTTTCTCAACTTGTAAATGTACCTTTTACTAGAGTGTTTATCTTTGTTTGCTGTACTTTGAACCTGAGACTAGAGGGGGGTCCTCTGAGCTCTTTAAGTTTGATTACCCTGTAAAGTTATTTTCCATATTGATTTTACAGAGATGATTTTTACCTTTTTCTTTAATTAAAAGCCTTCTTTTTAAGAACCTGATTGATTTTTCCTTGTTTTTAGATCCAAGGGAGTTGGATCTGTATTCACCAGGAGTTGGTGAAAGGAATGGGAGGGAAGGGTCAATTTCTCCTTGTCTTAAGATCCAAGGGGTTTGGATCTGTATTCACCAGGGAATTGGTGAAAGGTTTCTCAAAGCTTCCCAGGGAAGGCAATTAGCTTGTGGGAATGGTGGCAGCGGACCAGATCTAAGCTGATAGTTAAACTTAGAAGTCTTCATGCAGGCCCCCACACTTGTACCCTAAAGTTCAAAGTGGGGATACAGCCTTGACAAGAACAAAATCATTAACCAGGGTTTACAGGGTGACATTAATTGTCTCTAATAGATGCCCATGTTGTTGTATCACACTGTGGCTTTTTTTGACACACAAAATGTGCTTGTTTCCAAATATATTACTTTTTTTAATGTTTCACTTTAAAACAAGATGTTCTAACAAAGATTATTTTACAGGGAAGTTGTATATAAAAGAGAAACTGCCAAAGCGGTGCAAAACAATTGTGTAAAACATAGTCTCCTCACTCTCCACAGGCGGAACTGATGTTCATTTCAACAGAGCTATTAAAAATAATCAAAGCACAGCATTTGTGATTTGCTGACTGATTTCTCAAGCAATTGTTTTACCATACATCACTAATTTTAATAGAACATGTTTCTTTGGCTGCCCACAGATGCTAGAAAATATTCAACTGACCAAGTATTTACTGGTTAAGATAGTTTGCAATATATTGCAAACCAGAATAATTAAGCCATTGCGCCTCCCTTTCCTGCTGCAGCAAATCAAACAGTGACCAGGAAGCTGGGAGTTTAAACTGGGCTCCTGTTTTGTTTTGATTTCATTATATCTAGCACCTTCAAAGCTCTTCACCATGAGAAGTTGCTAGACTACATGTACTGGAGTCAGTTCCTTAGATTGAAGTCTCCTTATCACCTTTAGAAAATAACGGCAACAGACCAAATTAATCACTGGTGTAAGTGATTTCAGTGGAATTCTACTGGGGATGAATTTGGCCAAGATAAAAACAAAGATATAAGCATTTGCTTCTTGTTTCAAGTCCTTTCTGAGGGTCACAAATGCAGGAGGACTTGGAATGCACTTTCAGTATAACAAAAAGCAAGTTACAGTTCTTAGAATTCACCACCGCCTGCCAATTTCCTTCCATTCCAACACTTGTGTTAATGTTGCAGACAAGACAGACTGCTGACAGACAGGTTTCAGAGTGGTAGCCATGTTAGTCTGTATCAGCAAAAAGAACAGAAGTACTTGTGGCACCTTAGAGACTAACAAATTTATTTGGGCATAAGCTTTCGTTGGCTAAAACACACTTCATCAGATGCATGCAGTGGAAAATACAGTAGGAAGATATATATACACAGAGAACATGAAAAAATGGGTGTTGCCATATCAACTCTAACGAGACTAATCAATTAAGGTGGGATATTATCAGCAGGAGAAAAAAAACTTTTGTAGTGATAATCAGGATGGCCCATTTCAAACAATTAACAAGAAGGTGTGAGTAACAGTAGGGGAAAATTAGCCTGGGGAAATAGTTTTTACTTTGTGTAATGACCCATCCATTCCCAGTCTTTATTCAAGCCTAATTTAATGGTGTCCAGTTTGCAAATTAATTCCAGTTCTGCAGTTTCTCGTTGGAGTCTGTTTTTTGAAGTATTTTTGTTGAAGAACTGCGACTATTCAGTCTGTAATTGAGTGACCCCAGGGAGGTTGAAGTGTTCTCCAACTGTTTTTTGAATGTTATAATTCTTGACGTCTGATTTGTGTCCATTTATTCTTTTGCGTAGAGACTGTCCGGTTTGGCCAATCTACATGGCAGAGGGGCATTGCTGGCACATGATGGCATATATTACATTGGTAGATGTGCAGGTGAACGAGCCTCTGATGGTGTGGCTGATGTGATTAGGTCCTATGATGGTGTCCTTTGAATAGATATGTGGACAGAGTTGAACACTATTTATGCCCCTTCTCTCTCCCTGCTACCTTCCAGTTGCGTCAGGGAATTTTTTTTTTTCTAAACAGGTCTCCAAGCTGAACACATGGGGGTTTCTATGGAGCAGGGAACCTGTGCCCACTCCCCCCTGTCACCATGGCCCAATTCCTCCCTGTTTCTATGGCCTGAAATGGGGAAGGAGCTGCTCCCCCCTCACGCTGATCATCCGGACTGCTTCCACATGGGGGTTCTATGGAGCAGGGGACCTGTGCCCGCTCCCCCCTGCCACCGTGTCCAATTCCTGCCTGTTTCTTATGTCCTGAAACGGGAAAGGGGTTGCCCCCTCCATCCCCGCTCACCATCTGACTGCACATGGTCCTGCAGCAAGCCATGTATGGAGCCTCTGCTTGCTGCCTAGCCTGCTCCGAGTCCCTCAGTTTAGCTTCCCTCCTCCATAGGCTGGGACTGGCTGAAGCAGGATGTGGTTCTTAGTGACAGCACCCCAATACATTTCTTTTGTTAAATGCAATACATAAATAAATAAATAAATAAATCACTTCAAGCATTTCCTTAAGAGTGTAGTTTGCTTTTCAAATCCTGCCTTAACTTCTAGTTGATTGCAGGGTTGTCAGATTTTTCAATTTGAAATGTTTTTGCCACCAAGTTGTTTCAAAAATAGGTGCTATGTTGTACAGTATTACCTATGAATTTCAAGTGTACAATGCAGAAAACAAAGCCTCCATACACAGATAATTCATATATATTAGTGTTTCCAGATCAGAACAACAAATTATAAGGGTTCCACCATAGAGAGCAGCTAACCCCACGTGCCTTGTTTTTTGTGAGTGACATAACTCTGAAGATGAGACTTTGTCACTTCTTCTATGGAGAAACCAATAACAGTAAAAAAAAGACCTTTGAGACAAAATGTCTAAAACTAAAAGAATGTACATATATGTTTAAAATTAGGCATTCTATTAGGCCCTTGAGAAAAGAATGCAACAACATTCAACTCCCAATCCGTATGGGTACACTTGAGCTTTTAAAAAAAGGATTATCCAGTGAAATGGAGAACAGGAGTCCTCACTAGGGAATCCTTATAAAGAGGAGAAATGCATATATATGTGCATGTTTTACTATTTCGTTCCATTGCAATTAGATTTAATGTGATAAAAAGGGAAAATGCTAGATATTGACCTACTGGCCCCTTGGAATACACTGTTCATTCTATTTCAGTAAGCGTCCATCTGTTCTTAGTTTTAAAAAAAATGAATATAAGATTGTGTGGAGACCACAATTGTACATTACAAACTCAGTCTTTTTTTAGGCAATGATTCTAATTAACTCTGGTTTCAGCCTGATTTGCATTCTGGTCCAAGAGATTAAAGTATAATGTACTAATCTTTTATTAACGCAGTTTTTCGCCTATTATAACTTTATAGCAAAGGGTGGGATTTTAAAAAGTAATTAACTGTGCAGTTCAAGAGCTGATTTTGTAGCTGAGTGATAACGCTTCACCATCTTTCTCAACATATTCCTCTTTGAGTGACTGTAATAAATTAGTGACAGTGCAGTGGTGCTGAAGGAGAAGTGGAACTGTGGAAGAAGAGGAAATCCTAAGAAGTGGGAATGGAAACTCAACAAGGAGGCATCCCAAGGGGGCTAATTGAAAAATGCAGCCCAAGTTGGGAGTAGGGAGCCTGGAAAGTCCCTTAGCAGGGAATGGGGAGGAGGGAAGAGATAGGAAAGAAATAGATAGGGGGACCGGGGGCAGGGGACCTCAGGGCTAAAAAAGGGAGAAAGAAAAAAGAGCAGACTTAGGTCAAGAAGGGCCAAAAGACATATCGGGGAGATAGGAAAAGGACCATAGGAAAGTGGTCAGACCCAGAGTAATAAACTGGGAGAAGCACCCCAGCATGGACGTGGAGTGAGAGAGGTTTGTGAAAGATCTCCAAATGTGGTAGAGGGAGAGAGATTCAAAATGGATGGATGAGAAGGGGACAATGAAGGTTGGAGCTAAGTGAGGGAGATGATAACAATAGGATGGTGAGAGACAATAGAGCAGAAAAGAAAGGAAAGGAAAATTAAACTGGAAGAGAAGTGAAGAGAGCTAAATATACACAAGCTAGATGGCAAGTTACGTTTTTCTTTTCGAATTAGGTGCCTAAACCATTATGAACGCTACATGTACATTTTTTTTTAAATAATCTAGATGTTCTTCTTTAGTATGAAGGTACTGTGAAGGGGCACTGGGATGGAAAGGAGATTTGCAGTTCTAGCTATAAAATGAATGAAAAAATATGCTGTTTTGTTTCTGGATTGGGTTGTGTTTCTGGATTGGGTTCTTGTTTAGTATTTCTAGCTTTTTGGTTATTTTATATGCACAAAGTTTCCATGTGCATCTGATGGGAGATGCACAGGAACATTTGATATCATAAAAGAATCTAGCTTGCTCCCTGCAGGCTTCCCTACTGCAGAATTCCAGGCAAATACCAGATGGACATGTAGTTTATTGGGCACAAAATGTTTGTTCTGAAATGTTTTAAAATATTCTAAAATGCAGGAAATTGCAGCTGATATGTCAAAATATGTCTGGGAGGACCTCTGGACTTCATCTCTTGAGTGTCTTACCATAGCCTCCCAGGTCCCCTTCCCTCTTGGCCCTGGCCTGCTATGGACCAGTCTTATCATTTGAAGGCTTATGCATAGAGGTGGTCAGGACTTTTTGATTAAACTTTTTTTTTTGTCAGAGAATGCAGATTCGTCAAAACTGAAACTGTTTTCAGAGAAGGGTTGATTTAGACAAATTACTTGTTTTTTTTGTTTTTTTTTAAATGTGGGGGTGAAAAAAGTCCAAGTGGAAAAAGTTCCGCTTTTTAGGGCCAAAGTGACTTTTCATTTAAAAATTTAAGTTGTTAATTTACAAATGTCAAAAATAAGTTGAAATAAAAATGAAACATTTCGAGTGATCTGATCCAACTTTTTGTTCATTTTTTTTTTTTTTTTTTTTTTTTTTTTTTGAAATTGTAAACTACAGGCTGTACATAGCAGAACAGGGCATGCAGATCCAGGACATCCCGCTCAGGAGCAGGAAGGCCAGTCGGCAGTGTGGCCCATTACAGAGGAACAGGTGCTATGATACATTGGCATCCCATCAACTGGCATCCTCCACAATTTCAAATCGCCTTTCGGCCATTACATTTGTCAGTAGGCTAAATGGCTACCCAGATTCTTGCGGGAGTTTCTTAGTTCGAAGGTCATGTAGTGGTGGACCCAGGGAGGATTCCCGTCGTCCCATCAGGGTTTTCACGCTCAGGGACCTCCTTCATATCCTCGGTGTCATATGTCATAACGCACAGAAGGTGTCCCTATTCAGGGCAGCATTCTTGACAGCATTTTTTGGTGCTTTCAGGGCCAGTAAGCTAGTGTCTGGGTCCATTAGGCATTCTACAGGAAGGGCTTTGCAATTTTGTGATATAAGTTGGCACAAGCATGCTGTGATATTACACTTGCGAAGGTCAAAGACTGATCAAGTCGGCCAGGGTGCATTTGTTACCCTATGGGAGGATGGCGAGCCTGGGGTCTGCCCCATTCGGTCGTTAAGGGCCTCCATGGCAATACAGTGAAAGGGAGAAGGCCCCCTCTTGTACACGGAGACGGGAGTCCCCTCATGGCATATCAATTGATTACCATGTTGAGACGGGGGCTAACGAGGTTAGGGTTGCCAGCCCACAAATTTGGTTCCCACTCATTCAGAATAGGAGTGGCTACAGCAGCAGCGCAGATAGGTATGGAAGCAGAGGCTATTCAGGCAATCGGGCGCTGGCAATCTAATGCATACCGAACATATGTAAGACCGCACGTGGAAAATCAACATTAATCGGTTGTGTTCTCATTTCAGATACGGGACAGCTAGTTATACACACAAGGGTGTGGATCTGTGGGCACAGTGTTGCGTTTTGGGTACACAGGCACATATCCAGGTTGCCCGAGGGCTCCCAGCTGGGATTCGGTGGCGAAGCATTACTCAGTTGGCACGCACGGAGGGGGATCAACTGATACTGCTGTTGTATGCTGTGCAGGTGCGTCAAAGGCCACCGTCTATATTGGTGCTACACCTGGGAGAAAATGATCTGGGGATACTTAACAGGGTGGAGTTAATGCTTTGAACTAGGAGGGACCTGAAGCAGATCCTGGGAATTTTTCCGGGCGTTAACATTGTCTGGTCAGATATGCTTCAGCGCAGGGTCTGGCGGGGAGCCATGAACGCCACCAGGGTGGACAAAACCAGGAAGTATGTGAACAGGAAAGTGGGCAAATTCTTGTTGCCCTTGGGAGGGACAGTAATTTCACATCCTGGCATATTCTATGGGGCACCGGAGTTATTTCGGAAGGATGGGGTGCACCTGTCAGACTCAGGTGCTGCCATATTTTTGGCTGATATAAAAAAGGGCACTGGGAGATGTCTGGGACCCCGGCTGGGTGTGGGGCAGAGGCAGCAAAACTAATGGATGGCACCTCCTTGTGGCAAATGTTCAGTGCAGGTACTCCATAAGGCACAAAAGAACGGATAAATGGCTTGGAAAAGGAATTAAGGAGACGTGCTTGGTAAATGAGCAAGCTGGGGGCAGTTAGGGACTCCTTTGATTGGTATGGCAGGGAGCCAACCCCCCCATCATTATAGTCCACCTTAACCCCTCCTATAAAGGGAATTGCTGGAGGGACCTGGATAAAAATGGGGAGGGAGCTCGTGGAAGCGTGCCCCCCCCCAGAATTGGCTGGAATTGGAGGTTCCCGGCAGTGGATCTGCTGGATGGACATAAACGGAAAGGGGGGGGGCGGTAAAAGCACTCACCCCCCACTTGGTTAATTGTGGGGGAGGTCCCGGAAAGGGAATTGCTGGAGGGACCTGGATGAAAAGGGTGGGGGGAGAGCTGGTGGAAGCCCCCACCCCTGGAATTGGAGGTTCCAGACAGTGAATCTGCTGGAGGGACATGAACAGAAAGGTGTGGGGGGGGGGGGCTGGTAAAAGCACTCCCCCCTTCCCCCGGTTAATAGTAGGGGTTTCACCTGCACTGCACATTTTATCCGCCGGGTTAGTCCCAGACATCTAATAATAAAGTTGCGGCCTGATTCAACCCATATCTAATGTCTCCTGTCATTCTTTCGGCATAGCCAGACAATAAGAACCACATCCTGCTTCAGCCAGTCCCAGCCGATGGCGGAGGGAAGCTAAACTGAGGGACTCTACCAGTACAAGGGTTTTGTTTTGTTTTTCTTCTCAGGACAAATATTTCCATTTCCATTATATTTCTAGGCTGCTGACTGCTTAATCATTTGTACTGACAGAAGGTTTGAAATCCTTCATTTAAAATTTGAGATTCTAAAAAGATTTGTTTTATTGAAGAGTTGTAAGATTATTTGAGCATCCACAGCTTTATTCTTGGAAAATTCTGTTTTGATGGCTTTGAGATTAATTCTTTGATAATATTTTTTGATTGCTGCTTTTCTGTTATCTCAGCTTCCCCAGTTATTTTTTTTCCCTTTGATAGTGTGGCTCCAAAGAAGCATTAATAGTCAAAAATTGTGACAACAATGGCAGCTGGATCAATTTATTTATTTATTAGCAGAGATGATTAGGACTCAGCTTCTAATGCTATATTGCCTTTACTCCCCCTCTAATATAGGACCTGCCTTTTTACCAGTTTAGGTTTGTTTAGCATCTGAAGAGGCAGGCCCCTTATGTTAAACACCCTCTATGAACTTGTAAAATTATGTATGAGAAATTAGACTTTCATCCCAAAGATTCAGTCATTTGAGACTTGGCTGGAAAAGATGGTGAAAAACCAATCTGTCATAATTAAGGAATAAGATCCAATTAATCTGGAATTAATTTCCAAGGTACTAATCTTATATTTTGGAGCAACACTGTGTCACTGGATGGAAGCCCCAGAAATTAAATTCAGGGATTCCAACCTATAAATAATAGATTTAAAGGAAGGTAGAAAGGTATCACTTTACCAGAGTTGTTCAAAGTATTGTTGGGTGAGAAGTTTGCACAGACAATGTGGAGTCATAGGGCATTTCAGCTGTTTCCCCTCATTCTGTTTTGAGACAAGAAGGTTACTGAAATTAAGTCATTTGAAGAATTTTGTTAGTTACTGTGAGATTCCTTGATATGAGGCAAAATTCTGAAATAATTTTCATAAGAAAGTCATTGAGCAGGGTTGCTGAATTTTAATTTTCCCTGATGTCACTCATAAGACACATCTCTAAGGCTAAAATCCTAATCACTGAAGGATGAGCTTGTTAAAATAAGGCAATTCTCTGTTTAATTTAGCAACACTTCATATTTTTCATGAAACCAAGAAATAATTACTTAGATTGTGGGAAGGCCTCTAATTTTACTCTATGCAGTCACCATTTAGTGGATAAGATACTTGAAGCATCTATTGATTTTCAGTGTGCAAAAACAATTATAACTTGCACATTAACTTAACACAGATGTAGAGTTCCTTCAGTATCTACATAGTCTATAGAGGATTTGTATGCTGTGGAATCAGTAAAATGGGTCCTGAAGTTGGCATCGGTACTGTGGGGGGTTGGCCAAAGAGTATGATATGAATATATGTTTATGATTTAGGTGATATTTTGGAACAACATTAATACTGGCCGTATAAAATAAAGAGTATAAGCTTATTTTTACGCAGTCAATATTTTCAAATGAGAAATAGAAGATTTAAAAGAAGAACAGATTAGAGTTTTATATGAAAGACAGATTTGAAGGTTATTTACTCCATATTTGATTCGTTCATACACTGACCGATCATTACAGAATCATAGAAATGGGACCTCAAGAGGTCATTTAGTCCATGCCCCCACATGAGGCAGGATTAAGTATACCTAGACTATTCCTGACAGATGTTTGTCTAACCTGTTCTTAGTCACCTCCAGCAACAGGGATATGACAAGCTCCCTTGGTAAGTTCCAGTACTCAATTATCCTTACTTTTTTATTCTTATATTAATAAACGTCAGAAATTTGTTTTAATGAATGGAAAACACTAAGTAGTTTGCATCAGTCTCTGAAACTTTGGTTCTCTAATCCTAGAATATGAGTTTGATCCCACAAGGTTCTGAGTACTCTGACCTCAATCCAGCAAACACTTAAACACGTTTAATTTTAAGCATGTGAGTAGCCTCCTTTAATTCAAGTGATTTAAAGTTTCCTTGTGTTTTGACAGCTATGCAATCCTTTTAGCAAAATTAAAATGCTACACACTATGGGAAAACCCTGTATGTTGATTGCCTGTGTGAAGAGAAGGTAATGCTCTATAAATTCAACTACTGTAATTTCAATCTTAATTCACTTAAACACTTCGTGCATCGATTCCAACTACATGAACTGAAATTCCTTAGGGGATGCTCAGAATTCCCAGCTGGTTTATTTATTTGATGTTATTTAATCACAGGCTAAAGAAATGGCTCATTAATTACTGCCTTCACTTTTTTTCCCCTTCAACAACTCTCATTAACTCTTTATCCACTGGGACCTAATTTAACTTGTTTAAGGATGACACATGAGGTCTTTATTGATAAAGGGTTCCTGGTTGACAACAAGGGCTCCGAGGTGCTAAGGTAATAAAAATATATAATAATGTATTCATGTTGGCAGACACTGCATACATTCTAATACAGTATTTGGTTTTAATGAGCTTTTTTCCCCAATGTCTGACTGCATGGTATTGATGTTTAAGTGGTTGCCTAAATCACAAGTATTTGTTTCTTCAAGGCAGACAACGTGTTAGCTTACATGAGAATCTAGTTCAAGGCTTCCCCAGCAAGCATTTACACAATTTAAGGATAAGTTGATTTCATCTGAGAAATGAAATCTCAGACAAACCATCAGAGAGAACAGAGTCTACCGAGAGTTTACTTCTTGGAAACACAATATAAGTTTGTAGTCTTAGCAATAACTATAAGAAAAAGATCAATAAGAATTTGGTACTGGAGAAATGAGAGACTTCAAAAGCCTGCGACCTGCAAGTACTAAAGCAAATATATAACAAAGCAGCAGCTGTTAGATTAAGATTTTTGTTGGTGGTGGTTTTGGGGGAAGAGGAAAGTGGGGGTAACCAAAGATGGGAAAAATTATACAATCCATGGCCAGATTGTCCCTGGCATTTGTGTAGGTGCATAGTGGGGAGCCTTCTGTTCCCCTCCTCTCCCACACTCCCTGGTTAAGAGCTAGGGATTATGACAGCCTCTGGATTTAGGGGAATGAATGGAAGCGTATGGCTCCCTCTGTAAAGCCTAGGCATAATTCCTCCCTGTGGGGGAGGAAGCCGGAGGATACAGGGCTATTTCCTTCCAAACATAAAGGAGAGAGCAGCCTGCATACGTCCCCTGCATGCCGAGTAGTCAGGGAAATGAGCCTCCCAGAGCTTTCTCTGGGGCAGAACATTGTTAGCATGTGTTGAAGCCATGCTGGGTAATGCTGGCTGTTTCTTGCTGATTCTTTATGGCAGGGTCACCTTTTTAACTCCATCCTGGATATGAGGGAAGTAGAAGTGACTCTTTAGGCAGAGCAAACTGGGGACTAGGACAGAAATAATTGTTCATGGGACCCCAAGATCAGACAAGATTGATGTGAAAGCTTATTTGAGTCACCAATATAGCTAAAACCCCCAGAAGTGAGTATATATTTGGACCAAATCTAGTGTGACTGTAGACACTGCTCAGAGCAGTGTGTGAACTTCATTCCCTTGCACATGCAAAATACAGAGCAGTGGATAAAAACCTCAGTGTAGTCCCTGGATTTGTATCAGACTGTGTGTGATTGCTGATTTTTCCCTTGATGCCTCTATTCTCCTCTATTTGCCACCCCTTAAATCTCTGAAATGTGCTCTAGTGGCAGAAAACCCAGAGCAAAGACCCTTCCCATAAGCTAGCTGGCCTGCAAAGGAGAAAATAAAACCACTGACTTCTGAATTAAGGAAACCTAAATGTCAGCCATGAAAAGACACTTCCCTAATAGAACTCTGAAATGTCTGGAAGGAATGATGCATCATTAATTTTCTATTGTTCTAAAAATCCTTCTCTTTATATTAGTACCTATAACATGTACAGGGAAGTCCAGGTATCCATTGTACTTCCACTGTATTATACTGTACTTCATGCTCACTGAAGCCCAGCCAAGTGTCTGCCACAGCTGTTATGCCCCTGCAGACCTAGCATCAAAGCTTGGAGGGAGCAGGATTTCACTTACACAAACTGATTCAGACCTATACAAAATGTTGTACACCAGTACAGCTGAAGAATTGGATGGAGTTTCAGACCTGTCTGAATTTCAGTCCAACACATTCACTCACCCCTAATAAAAGGCCATTGTTAGCCCATTGGTTTTTGAATTACTGCCTTGAGCAGACAGTTGTACTTATGGCTGTTCTCTAGGACTCCCCATGCTCCTTAATTCCATGGGAATCATAACATGACAAACACTTTCTAAAACTACCACTGTACCCTTAACTTTACATATAGTGACATGTTCTATTACAAATTCAACAGGAGAGGCAAGGAGCATTAATGCCAGTTACAGCACAGTCACGAGAGCTGGTTGGGTGTTTTCTTTTGGAAATATTTTGACTGAGAATGGAGTTTCCATTAAAATCAACATTTTCCTGTGGAAAATTTCAATTTTTCTGAAGTTTTTCAATTTTCCATCAGGAACCATTAAAAAGAAAAGTATATTGTTTTGATCCAAACAGGAATATTACAGTTTGTTAAACTGACCCGGAACATTTTGTTTTGTGTCAATTCAACATTAAAACTGCATTTTCCTGTGGTGGTGCATTATGGGAGCTGTTTAATGCCTCCATTCTCTCCTATTGGCCATGATCCCTGGCCAGTCTACAACTTCCATGATGCAACACTGACCGAGCAGTGTGGTGCCTCATGGGAGTCATATGCTTATGGGTTCATTATGGGAGATATAGTCTGGCCAGGAAGCCCAGTCCATAGGGAACAATGGAGGTATCAGGCACCCAAACTACTACTCCCATTTCCAAACCAAATTTTTTTGGAATGTTTCATCCTGTGAAAAATTTAAATATTTCACTTTTTTTGCTCCAGCGCAGAACAAAAATGAATGTTGAAATAGGATTTACCACTGGACAGAAATTCTGTTTCTCACTCAGCTCTTGTAGTTCCTGTTGCTTTCAGACAATGCCCATTTCAATTACTACATTAAGTTACTGCGAAGGTTCAGTACAGGAGTAAAACTTGGATCCTTGTTCTGCTCGGGGAAATCTCATCCATTATCCTAGTCATTGATTATAAAATCCTTATTACATCCATTGCTCTTTGGAAAGCATTGCCCAGGAAATCTCTGGAAAATGAGGGCAGGCAATTGACAGAACACAGGTAAAGGGGACTTCTAAAAACTCCATAAATAAGAACAATGGCGCAATGATGGGCCTGGGAATGTGTCACTGCCTGGAGAGAAGCCCTCCCGTCTGCCTCACTTGCCAGTCAGAACCCCTCCCTGTGCCTGGGCCGGGAATGGTCACTCCAATCTGCCAGCAGCACTGGGGAATGGAGCTGAGTTGCAGGGCGGAAGGTCTCCCTGCTGAGGGCAGGTCTCTGCCTCAGTGACTGGGATCTGCTCTCTCCTGGCTCCCAGCCCGTGTGGCCCACCTCTGTGACAGGACAGATGATTTGTGCATGGGGGTTCTGTTAAAGTACTATTCCTTGCCTATGCTCCTTGGTCTCTTTCATGTAACAGCAAGCCATCCTTGCATCTGACTGCATTTCTGAACGTAACTGTTTTAAAAATAAGTTTTATTTTTTATTTTTGTAATGGAGATGAGAAATAAGAGTTTCATAAACAATAAACTCTTACTTTTCTCTATTGATTGCTTTTCTTCTGTCCTCCTGCTCCCAATAATAACCCTGATATTACCCTGCAAACTGTGAAGTTAATTTTTTGCACTGATTTTCATCCGCTCTTTAGTTTTTGAAATAAACATTGATAAAATCCTTGGAAAAAAATAAAAAATAAAAGCTGGAAATGAATGGCCTTAACTAGGTTATAAAAATACGTTTTTAAAAAAACCTGAGGTTCTTTTTACTCAACACCAAATATAGACAGAGACATTATGCGTTAAAGATCCAGCTAACATGTTTTTAAACATGGCTGCCCTTGTCCACACTAAGAGAAAAATCATGTTTAACACATTAGTTGTTTATTTATATGACTCTATAGAAGTCCAGTAATTTGAGATATCCTACCCAAAAAAATTTCCCCTCATTTTTAAATGTCTGAAGAAAAAAGGGGAGCCTTACAATGTACCTTTAACGGTCAGATTAATACACTTTTACTAATGTGATACATTTTCCCCACATAAACATAGCCAAATCCTCCTAACAAAATGTTACTAAAAACCTAGGGAAGGCAAACATGTTAGAGAACATTTAAATGAAATATTGTTATGGTAAAACATGAACCCATTTTCCCATGCTGTGCTGCTGAGTTTTCCAGCATGTCTTCTGTATCTCAGTTGTGTAACTGATTCCCATGGGAAAAGAAACATTTTAAATACAGTATCAAAGCAAAATTCATAGCTTGGTAGCACACAACCAAAAAAAATCAATCACATACGTATATTTTCAAAGATTTTTTTCTTAATAAATTACGAATAAAAATGGGGGCCTAGTCTGCAAATCCTTACTCAAGCAAGTAATGACTGCTTGTGCGAGTAAAGAATTTGGAGGATCAAATCCTAGTTTTATATATCCTTCATACAAGCAACATCACAATGTCAAACTATATGACAATAGTATTGAAAATGCAAAAAAAACATTTAAGATTTGTTTCAGTTGGAAAAGAAATTCATCTAACTTTCTCTCACCTAGGACCCAAATTGTGCTCCCACTAAAGTCACTGGCAAAACTGCCAAAGATTCCAGTAAGAGCAGGCCATTAGCATGCAACAAGGATATCTAGTTATATATAAAGGAATAATTAATGATAAAAATATGTACACAGTGTTAGTACACTGTATATATTACGCATATCTATATGCATGTGAATGGAAAAGAAAGAAAGGTCTTTGGCTACATTCCTTAAAGGACAGTGAAATGAATGAAAAAGCATTTCTAGACTATATTTAGAGGAAGACATTCTTCATACATTTGCCAAATCATTCACATAATTTTGCACAGCGTGTCTCATGCAGCTCCACTGGTCTATAAGAACTGAAAAAAAAAACCTGCATCATTTGCCTGGCATGATAGTTTGGAAATATGGAGGGGACCCACTCTTCTATGTATGTGAATTAGAGAGAATTCTCCAGACACACAAACAATTTAAAACTTTCTACCAATATCACAGTAGGACATTGCAGTACAAGACTTGTAGGTAAAGCTTGGGATCATGACCTACTCCCTCTCGTTTCTCTTTGAATTAGGCTTATTCAGAGATTAATGGCCAAAATATTTTTAAAAATTAGAATTATAGAAGGTCAGTGAGTGAGTGAATAATGGGTCAGATCTTCAGCTAGTGTAAATTGTCATAGCTCCATTCTCTAGCTGAGGATCTGCCCCTATGGATCTATGCTGGATGATATGATATAACTGGTACATGAACGGATTAGACGCTCCTTCGGTATCATTTGGCAAATGATCTTTCAAGATGAGTAAATGCATAACCAAAAGCTGAGCTCAAATAGCCATGACAGAGAATTTAAAATACATTTTCAAAGAAGCTTTATAAAAAAGTTAGGATTTTTCTTTAAATATTTTAGTTCACGTCTTGGGATTCAGCACCTCCTTACAGCTCTGCAAGAAAAATGCAAGTTTGTGTATCCTTAGAAAAATGTTAGGTCTCAGATATTAAGTAACAGTCCTAGGAGTTAGAAGAAAACAAAAATGCTGATCTAAAAAACCCTCATGTTAGTACCATAGGAAAACAAACAAAAAACATTTAACTCATCACCAGTTAAATTTACAGATAATTATTATAAAGTGTTTTTACCTTCATTCCCTTCTCCAGGCGGCTGATAAAATGAGAGCCCCAGAGATATGATGGCTGCAATTTCCAAGATTATAAGAGTCACATCCTGTAGTGCTTCCCAAACTAGCTGTAAGAAAGTTTTTGGCTTCTTTGGAGGTATAAAGTTTTGCCCAAAAATAAGCTTTCTTTTTTCTAGATCCGCAGCAGTGCCAGGTAATCCTGTGAACAAATTAAAAACAATTGATTCAAGTACCATGAAAAGAAGAAAAAAAAAAAGCCCAAATAAACTAGTATTCAAATAAACTGCATTTTCAAAGTAGACTTGCAAGCTTTATCACCTATGGCATATTAGACAGGATGGCAGATTTGCCACTTTTAAACTTTTTGTTTAGCAAAATAATTCTTTTGTCCCTGTATTCTGAGCAGAAGCCCTTAAGACATGTTTACAGAGACTTTTAAGGACACATTATTTAAATGAAACCCCTTATTGTCAGTTATTAATTATATAGTACCCCAAAGTAGTATGTTTACTTTTATGAGATCTAACATGTACAATAGTTTGCAAAGTGAACAATTTTTGAAAAGGTAGATTGTAGAGAGTGCCATCAGAATATATTGGGCAAGGCTGGGACATCTAAAGGCAACTTTGGGACAGCTACCAAGAGGTACAAATCTTGGTGCTGAGCTCAGGTCCTCACTGCAGAGCCCCACAGGAGAGAAGCAGTATGCTAAACTTCTGGAGGAAACTTCTTGCACCATTCTCAGGAACAGTTCTGGCCATGCACTGAGCATTTGGGTGAGCTGTGTCCAGCCCTTCTTGACTGAAAGGAGAGTCACAGTGCCACTAGATGTTGTGTGTATAGGAAGTAATATTATTATCCTAGCTTTTCCCAAAAGGAAGGTTTACAAATTCCCTTCCTTATATGTGGCCTTTTACCTAGAATTTAATTATGTACCTTTTAACTTGTCATACAGGAATGTTGGACAATATGTACCAGGGACTTTTATATGCACAGTGGGAAATTTTATCGGAACTGAGTGTTGCTAGAATTTTTAATACAAAAACTATTATTTTTCCCCAAATGCTTGCAAATCTTAGAAATTAAATGCTTTCCCATAAATCCCAGATACTGCTCTCAAAAGCATGCTGCATTGTATACTCTGATAGATTTGATACAGTCTGTCAAGAAATTATATGGGATATCAATTGGATTTATCAATACGTTGGAATTTAAATTCAACTGCCACCCTTTAATGCAATCACCAAGATAAATATACGAACAACTTTATTCAGGTTTAACACTAAGCCAGGACAGTGAAGGTCTAATTAGACTGACAGAGTGGACCACAGGGTATGACTAACCAACCTATAGTAGAGGCCTCAGCAATACAGTGGTTCCAATCATTGCTCTTCAGCAGAACTCAGAATAGCAATGGGTAACTGCTCCTCCTCTCCAAGGCCCTTGCCCATAGGGTCCTTTATCTCTGCGTCTCTACAATATTGACATGAGACAATTGGAAGAGATAGTCAGACACCATGGATTTAGCTGCCCACAGTATGCTGATTACTCTCAACTAAATATTTCATACTCAACCGAAGCAGCCGTGGCCACTACTAAAATGTCAGAATGTCTGAATTATCTCTGGGATGAAAAGAAGCTGGAACAAGCCAAACCCAAGCAAGACCAAAGTAATGCTGGTTGCAAAGGGAAAATACTTGGAAGAGCTGGGAAAGATGTCTCCACCTTCTATCAAATGCATACAGCCTCCATTCATCAAAGTGTTGCAAAGCCCCCGGACCTGGCTGGACCTCTCAGTAAGCTCAGATGACCAGGTAACATCAGTTTTTAAAAATATCATCTTTCACCTCAAGCTTACTAGGAAACTTTGTCCCTTCCTCCCGGATGAGAACCTGGCCCCAGTGATCCATGCATTTGTCACTTCTATGATGGATTATTGTAGTTTATGGTATCTGAAGCTGAATGTGAAAAAAATACACAGGCTCCAGCTGGTACAGACTGCAGCTGCCTGCCTTCTCCATGGCTCAGACCCCAGTGACCACATCACACAATGTGCAAGTCTGTCCACCAGCTCCTGGGCTGTTTCTGATGCCAGTTTAAGGCCTTGGTCTTAATTTTTAAAACAAGTAATGGATCAAGCCCCTGCTACATCAAAGACCAAACATTAATCTATGAACCACCATGACAGCTATGCTCCTTTGAGACAATGCAGATCTCAAAGCCGAAGAAGCACATAAGAGCTGAGGACAAAGCATCTTCTGTCGAGGGGTCTGACTACGGAACAATCTTCCAGAGGAGATCAGGTGAATCCAAAGTTTGGCCACCTTTAGGGAATGTTTCACAACCTTCCACTATAAGTGACACAATTCAAACACCTCTTTTATTCCCAAATACTTCACACCTCCACACACTCTGCCCCCGCCCCAAAACCCCTACCCAAAGCAGAATTCTAACCCCATGAAGAGAGAAGTGTCAGAGACTCAATGAAGTCCACTAGGGACCTTGCTGTTGATACTGATGTTATATGGAGAGCTCTCAGATATTATGGTGATGGCAGTACAAAACTCTAAGACAGACAGACAGACTTTAAAGGGATCCTCAATGAGGAACAGTCACCCTGGATTGGGAAAGGGGATGGTAGTAGTGTCTGAAAAAATAATAATTTTGTCCACAATAAGGAGTATTTACAAGCTTAACTTGGCCAGCTACAGCAGGATAGAAAAAAACTGAGTGGAGAAGGTAAACAATTATATATTCAACAGGATAAAATGAAAGTTTTAAATACTACGGAAAGTAACTACAGCTCTAGCAAATTAAGCCTTTCCATTAAAGATAGTGTCCAGTGTCAATTACATTGGCACAGAAACAGTGAAGTCATCACTTCCCAGGATAATACACTTGTGTGAACATTATTGTCAAGATTCTCATACCAAAGATACCTGCCTAGCTCATATGTTAATGAGCAGGTTGGTGCACAAACACATCATAAGCACCTGGAGTATATAAGTGAATAGCCTTCAAAGCAAAGGGGATCCAGACACTGGGACTGACTCCTGAGAGGAAAGGCAGCCATATCTCAGAGATACCAGTGGGCTGGATCTCAGACACAGCAAGGCTAAGAACCAGACCAGAGCTGACAACAGGCAGCTCTTTTTACTTCACTCAACTTTATCTTCAAATGTCAAACTTAACTGATAGCCAGCTGGAACCTAGAATTATTTTTGATTTCTTTTAAATGAATCTTGCTTTCTTAAAGATGCATGATCTTGGAGTAATTACTACACTCCGTTCTCAGAGACAAAGAAAACAAATTGCTACTATATTCAGAGAGATTTTTATGAAGAAGTATTAGAAACCCTTGGTCTAAGGCATAGGGCAATATTCCAAAGAGCTATTACTGCATCCAAGTCAGTAAGGCAAAACAAACAAGCATTCGAATAAAGGAAGATAGGAAAAGGGGACTGAATGTTGTGACGGAATGCTAACTGTATTATACTCTACTGCCACTAGGTGGTATTGTGTATAACAGAGTAGAACACCAGTCAGAAGTTAAGAACACCAGAGTTAAGAACTGACCAGTCAACCACACACCTCATTTGAAACCGGAAGTATGCAATCAGGCAGCAGCAGAGACGAAAAATAAAGCAAATACAGTACAGTACGGTTAAGCGTAAACTACTAAAAAAATAAAGGGAAAGTTTAAAAAAATGATTTGACAAAGTAAGGAAACTTTCTGTGCTTGTTTCATTTAAATTAAGATGGTTAAAAGCGGCATTTTTCTTCTGCATAGTAACGTTTCAAAGCTGTATTAAGTCAATGTTCAGTTGTAAACTTTTGAAAGAACCCATAACATTTTGTTCGGCGTTATGAACATGTTAGAGGTAGGAACAACCTCCGCTCCCAAGGAGTTTGTAACTCTGAGGTTCTACTGTGCCTTATTTAAGCTAACCTTGGCCATACCTGGCAGCACATTAAAGGTTCTTACAGAAGACAGATCTCTGCTGTATCTCTTTGCCAAGGACACACTCCTCTGTCATTTGCTTTCCTCCATCCTCACTCACTCGCTCATTTTCACCGGGCTGGGAAGAATCCCTTTTCGACAGGATGTTCGTTTGAAAAGTGGACACCTGGCAACCCTTGGTACAGGAGTCTGACCTGCTGTTAGCAGCCCTACAACCTACTGTGTACAACAGGGATGGGCAAACTACAGCCTGCGGACCGGATCCGGCCTGTCAGCTGTTTTAATCCGGCCCTCGAGCTCCCGCTGGGGAGCGGGGTCTGGGGCTTATCTCGCTCTGGCACTCCAGCAGGGTCGGGGGCTGCTCCACGCGGCTCCCGCAAGTAGTGGCATGCCCATCCCCAGCTCCTACGCGGAGGGGCAGCCAGGGGCTCCACACTGCACACTGCCCCCACCCCAAGCGCCGCCCCCGGAGCTCCCATTGGCTGGGACCTGCGGCCAATGGGAGCTGCAGGGGTGGTGCCCGCGGACGGGGCAGCATGCAGAGCTGCCTGGCTGTCCCTCCGCATAGAGCCGGAAGAGAGACATGCCACTGTTTCCAGGCTAAGTGCCGTCCAGAGCCTGCACCCCTGAGCCACCCTCCTGCACCCCAAAACCCTGCCCCAGCCCTGATCCCCCTCCTGCTCTCCAAACCCCTCAATCCCAGCCCAGAGCACCCTCCTGCACCCCAAACCCATCATCCCCAGCCCCACCCCAGAGCCTGTACCCCCCAGTCAGAGAACTCACCCCCCCATACCCCAACCCCCTGCCCCAGCCCTGATCCCCTTCGGTCCCAATCCGGCGCACCCTCCTCCACCCCAAACCCCTCATCCCCAGCCCCACCCCAGAGCACGCAATCCCAGCCAGAGCCCGAACCCCTTCCCACACCCCAAACCAAAGCCCCCTCCCACACCCTGAACTCCCATTTCTGGTCTCACCCCACAGCCCGCAGCCCCAACCAGAGCCCTCACCCCCTCCCCAATTAGAGCATTCATGGCCCGCCAAACAATTTCTATTCCCAGATGTGGCCCTTGGGCCAAACAGTTTGCCCACCCCTTGTGTAGAAGGTGTATACGACAAAGGATTCTGCAAAAGAAATCAATTAAATGAGATGTCATTTTTAATAAACCTCATATCTATATGTTATTGGCATAAGAGGAGGGCATTTAATATTATATTCTGTACTGTGATTTTTAATTTTTTTTTACACATATTATGTTCACTTGCTTTTATAAAGCATAAAATATGCAGGATAATTTTTGCATTAAACCATTTTTTAAAAAATAAACCTTTTTTATCAATAAGTTATTCAACTTTTTTATCAATAAGTTATTTTTCTTGATCAAAGTGTTTCAGAAAGGAGATTCTTTGGACACATTTACAAGCCGCACAGTTATGGTTAGGAAATGTTGTGACAAATTATCACAATATGATTCTCTGGCATGACAATATTTTCAAAAGCTTTCAGTCTCTACAAAGTTGTTTTTAATTGATTTGAAATAGTGAGGGGGAAAGGAAATTAAGTGATTGCCTGGAAAACATTAAATTGTTGACTATACTTTTGTGCAGTATATTAATGCATTTCTGCCTTCTGTATGCAAACCAGGTGATTCAATAAAGTAATACATTTCTACATATCTATTGCTTTTTGGGTGGTGGGAGTGGGAGGAAAAGAACCAGAAGACCTAATAATTAATCATTTTGCCTGTTCCTTAAGCATATGGCACAATTACCGCATACCGGGGGGAAAAATCCATCAGTTAAATAGCCATGAATGTCTCATGGAACAATTTGTTTGTGATAACATCATCTCCACAGCAACCAGCTGAAGCATCACAAACAGAGGATGATTTCTACTTTGGTATAAGTAGCAAAACCAGATCATTGCTAATAATAAAAAGCCAGTAAGAGTAAAAAACAAAATAGCTTTTCACAGCTGTTTACGATGAAGGATATAGAATAATACAGAATCCTCAATGAGCTACGGTTGGTATTTTTAATTAAGGGCCATTGCTATTTTCGACTTTACTCCTAATTGCATTAGCTCATGAAATTTCCGTTAAAACGGAATGAAGACAGAAAAATTGTGAGAATTGCACGTTTTTTACAGTATCATCTTAGGAATTGTTTTAAATGGAAGGCATAGTCCAGGAAAGACTTTAAAAGCTCAGCGATACTGGTGACTGCCTACTATGGTGATGGGTGTGTTATAAATGTATAGACAGATCAAAAGAAAAACATACAGTTGTAGGACTGGAAGGGACCTCAAGAGGTCTTCTACTCTAGTCCCCTGCACTCAAGGCAGGACTAAGTATTATCTAGACTAGGGGTTCTCAAACTTTTTTCTTTCTGAGCCCCCCCAACATGCTATAAAAATTAAACAGCCCATGACAACTGTTTTTCTGCATATCCAGTAGATTAAAAGCCAGGGCCGGTGTTAGGGGGTAGCAAGCAGGGCAATTGCCCGGGCTCCACAAAACTAAGTTGCTTGGGCTTTGGCTTCAGCTCTGGGTGGCAGGGATCGGGCTTCGGCTTTCTGTCCTGGGTCTGGTGAGTCTAATGCCAGCCCATCTCTCATTTATTTTGGCAGACCCTCTGGAACCTGCTCGTGGGTCCCCTGGGGACTCTGACTCTTGGTTGAGAACCGCTGATCTAGACCATCCCTGACAGGTGTTTGTCTAACCTGCTCTTAAAAATCTCCAGTGATGCAGATTCCACAAGCTCCCTGAGCAATTTATTCCAGTGCTTAGTCACCTTGACAGTTAGGAAGTTTTTCCTAAGGTCCAAGCTAAATGGCCCTTGCTGCAGTTTAAGCCCATTGCTTCTTGTCCTATCCTCAGAGGTTAAAGAGAACAATTTTTCTCCCTCCTCTTTGTAACAACCTTTTACATACTAGAAAACTGCTCTGTCCTCCCTCAGTCTTCTCTTCTCTGGACTACACAAACCTAATTTTTTCAATCTTCCCTCATGGATCATATTTTCTAGACCTTTAATCATTTTTGTTGCTCTTCTTTGGACTTTCTTCAATTTGTCCACATCTTTCCTGAAATGTGGCACCCAGAACTGAACACAATACTCCAGTTGAGGCCTAATCAGCACGAAGTAGAGAGGAAGAATTACTTCTCGTGTCTTTTTTACAACACTCCTGCTAATACATCACAGAATAATAACTTTTTTTTTGCAGCAATGTTACACTGTTGACTCATATTTTGCTTGCTATCTCTATGACCCCTAGATCCTTTTCCACAGTACTCCTTCCTAGGCAGTCATTTCCCATTTTGTATGTGTGCAACTGATTGTTCCTTCCTAAGTGGAGTACTTTGCATTCGTCCTTATTGAATTTCATCCTATTTACTTCAGACCATTTCTCCAGTTTGTCCAGATCATTTTGCATTTTAATCCTATCCTCCAAAGCACTTGCAACCCTTCCCAGCTTGATAACATCTAGAAACTCTATGCCATTATCTAAATCATTGATGAAGATATTGAACTGAACTGGACCCAGAACTGATGCCTGCAGGACCCCACTCGATATGCCCTTCCAGCTTGACTGTGAACCACTGATAACTACAGTCTGGGAATGGTTTTCTAACCTGTTATGCACACCTTATAGTAGCTCCATGTAGACTGTATTTCCCTAGTTTGTTTATGAGATGGTCATGTGAGACAGTATCAAAAGCCATACTAAAGTAAAGATATACCACATCTACTGCTTTCCCTTGTCAACAAGGCTTGTTACCATGTCAAAGAAAATTAGATTGGTTTGACATGGTTTGTTCTTGACAAACCTATGCTGACTGTTACTTATCACCTTAAGTGTCTGCAAATTGATTTGCGTAATTATCTTTCCAGGTACTGAATATAAGCTGACTGGTCTGTAATTCCCTGGATTGTTCTTATTCCCCTTTTTATAGATTGGCATTATATTTGCCCTTTTCCAGTCCTCTGGAATCTCTCCAGTCTTCTATGAATTTTCAAAGATAATTGCTAATGGCTCAGATATCTCCTCAGTCAACTCCTTGAGTATTCTAGGATGTATTTCATCAGGCCTTGGTGCCTTGAAGACATCTAACTTGTCTAAAGTAATTTTTAACTTCTTTTCCTATTTTAGCCTCTGATCCTACCTCATTTTCACTGGCATTCATGAAGTTAGAGGTCCAGTCATTACAAAACTTTTTGGTGAAAATTGAAACAAAAAAGTCATTTAGCACCACTACCATTTCCAAATTTTGTTATTGTTCTCCCTTTGCCCCCCTCCCCATGAGTAATTGGCCTATCTTGCCCTTGGTCTTCCTCTTGCTTTTAATGTATTTGTAGAATGTTTTCTTGTTACCCTTTATGTCTCTAGCTAGTTTAATCTCGTTTTGTGCCTTGGCCTTTCTAATTTTGTCCCTAGAGACCTATGTTATTTGTTTATATTCATCCTTTGTACTTTGACCTAGTTTCCACTTTTTGTAGGACTCTTTTTTGAGTTTCAGATCATTGAAGATCTCCTGGTTAAGCCAGGTGGTGTCTTGCGATACTTTCTATCTTTTCCTACACAGTGGGATAGTTTGCTTTTCTTCCCTTAATAATGTCTCTGAAAAACTGCCAATTCTCTTGAACTTTTTTCTCCTTACACTTGCTTCCCATGGGATCTTACCTGCCAACTCCCTGAGTTTGCTAAAGTCTGCCTTCTTGAAATCCATTATCTTTATTCTGCTGTTTTCCCTCCTACGATTCCTTAGAATCATGAACTCTATCATTTCATGATCACTTTCACATAAGCTGCCTTCCACTTTCAAATTTTCAACCAGTTCCTCCCTATTTGTCAAAATCAAATCTAGAACAGCCTCTCCCCTAGTGGCTTTCTCCACCTTCTGAAATAAAAAAGTTGTCTCCAATACATTTCAAGAACTTGTTGGATAATCTATGCCCTGCTGTGATATTTTCCCAACAGATGTATGGGTAGTTAAAGTCCCCCATCACCACCAAGTCCTGTGTGTTAGATTGTTTTGTTAGTTGTTTATAAAAAAGCCTTTATAAAACCATGTTATTAAATAGAAATCTGCAGCTGCTCAGCTGATACAAATTGTCATGACTCATAACAATTTATACCAGGTGAGGATCTGCTCCCAATAGGGAACTTTAAAAGGAGGAATTTTAGGATAAAAGAAGAAGATTCTTCTGAGAGGTACACCTGCATTTTATCCTCCTATTTCATCCTTAAATAACTCTCATTTGAGCCTTAAAATCACCAACAGCACAAGCTTCTAAAAATGTCCTTAGGTAGAAAATTCACAAACTAAAAACAAAATTCCTATAATAATTTCATCTTCTTTGGCCTTTATTTCACCAAGCCTCCATTAGTTACATATTCAATAAGAGTTATTTTTCTCCTCTACTGCCACAAGCCATAAACCTGTGGTATAATTTGCACAGGTTTATAGAATTCCACAGATCTTGCATGATTTCGCAGCAGTCTAAGGAGTTACATAGTGCCCTTGCTTTAGAAATACTAATCTGCTTGATTTAATTCTGACTCAGGAATAGGGTGACCAGATGTCCCGATTTTATAGGGACAGTTCCGATTTTGGTTTTTTTTTCTTATATAGGCACCTATTACCGCCCACCCCCGATTACCGCCCACGTCCCGATTTTTTACCCTTGCTATCTGGTCACCCTACTCAGGAAACAAAGTAACTCACCTTCCCAGGAAATAGGTGAGGTTTTGGCTCTAGTGATGTTACATCAGTTTACCATATTACAAAAGATCAAAGGCTTAAGAATTGTTTCCAACTGACGCTTCAAAAATCTAAAAAGTACCAATATTTCAAGAACATAATGCATCTTCTGTTGTAATGTCCTTCCAGCTATTGGTGTCCCGGAGATAGTACTGTAATCTGCTGAAAAGTATCTATTAGATGGCAACATTGCATTGTCAATTTTTTTTAACCAAGCGTTAAATTTACATATAAACTCCCTTACTAACAAAAAAGTTCTTTAAAAGTATTGTCTTTGGGCCTAGACCTACCAGACGTACAAATTCTGTTAAATATTTGTTTACAGTAGGGATCCTAAATCTATCTTTTGTGAAACACATCTCGCTCAGCATGCATCTCTTGTGGAACCATAGTATACTACTAGCTCTACCTAATCTCAAACAGGACGACATACATCTGATCACAAAAGCACACTATCTTGCCTGATATACATATCATACAGGAGAGAGAGCAGAACTATTTAAAGTGAAGAGGTAAGAGGTAGGGGCTATCAGCTTGAGTTTCTCAAACCTGCACTGCGTGTAAGTGTTAAATCCACAGCCAAGAGTAGAAATGAGCAGACGCGAAGTTGTTACACCACGAAATGAAGAGATCCTTGGTCAGATGGAACCACAAAAGCAGATGGTACATGATGACACTTATCCACAGTGCTATAATGTAGTCAGGCACATACCAATAGAAAAATGCAATGAAATATGAGACTGTTGGGATACTATGGCTTTTGAGTAATAAAGCTTGAATACCTTTAAGGTCACTTACACTTCTAATCTGATAGGTCAAATCATGATGTGGGAAAACAGATAGCTTAGTAAGCACATGCTTTGATAGCACGTATGCTAACTAAATATGTGCTGCACTGGACTGTTTTACTCTTGCAGGATGAAATATTGGGTAGAATACAGAAGATATGTGCCTAGACCCTGAAGGCCTGACAGACAATGCGACTGCATCTCCCATTGCTAGCTAAACAAGGATCATATGATCCTTCAGTTCTCACTTGGACAATTCCACCTACAAGCCAAGTACTTTCACAAGCGAAGCATTAGTGACTCAAGCAAAACTACTGAATATGAGAATTCATCTATCTATATTTTCTATCAGTGTTAGAAGCAAAGGATAGTTATTTTGATTTCAGAGTTGCAAAATCAATATGAGTTTTATTACAAAAGAGATTGCCTGGGAGACTGCACAACAAGAAAGCTTTCAGTAATGTAGAGGAAATTTTAAAATGGCTTCTCACTCTTACCCAATTTGTTGTTTTAAGTTTTGTTCTTGGAGACATTAGCAAGCGTTTATCTAGGCCATATAAAAATAGATGGTCTTCTATTAACTCTTATCAGTTTGAAAATCTTTGAAAATAGAGTTTGTTGGTTTCAGCAGGCTAGACTATAACTACAGTATTGAATAATCATTTCCTTTTAATACATGTCCAATCAAATTATATAGCTCAGTAAGATTCATTACCAGTTTTCATTACTCTAGTTTGTTTATATTTTTTCTATAAACTCTTGTAAAAAGCCACTACAGCCTATAAATCTGTTGCAAGGAACTCATTAGTGCATTCTTATAGTCTTTACACTGCTGATGCCTCCCTACTGGGTCAGAGCCCCATTGTGCTAGGCACTGTACAGATGCAAAAGAGATGGTTTCAGCCCCAAAGGCCTACAATCTATATAATCAAGACAAGTGGCACAGCAAAGTGAATTGCACAATGTGTCACAGCAGACTACTGGGAGAAGCAGGAATAGAACTCAGCTCTCCTGACTCCCAGTCCAGTGCCCTTCTATCCACTAGACCATGCTGCCTCTTCACAACTAGTGGTAGGGGCTTAGGCTTTTGTTCTATAACAGCTTCATCTGTGAAGTTTTGCAACTGTGTGCAGCACAATGACAACTATCACATCATAGGAGGCCACAAAATTGCAAGAGTATCAGTAATAACAACCCTATCTTTGCATAAATGGTTTCCACTGATACATTACAACTGGAGCTCTAACTCTGTCAGCACTGATTTTTTTAATCTCTCCCAAAGACTTAACTTTAAAGTATATCTGAATCCACCACTTTTTAAAAAAAACTGAAATTACTGAATTGCTTAAAATTATTTCTGTTCTTCTGTTTCTATCCTCTTTCCTTCACCAGCATAACTAGTCAAACAGAAAAGGAAAAAAGGAAACACATGAATGACCAAATCCTCCTCTCCTTACTCACATTAGAGTCACTGATTTCAAAAGGACTACTTGTGTGTAAGGGAAGGAGGATTCAGCCCCAACTCTGTGCTTTCAAACAAAACGAAAACCTAGAAATCTTGTAGGATTTAAGCTATTCTTGCTCCTCATCTTTTGTCTAAATGTTAAACTATATCTTAGAACAATCAGTCTCTCGGTACTGTCTGACAGGGAGCTTCAGTTACTTACAGATGTTAGTTTTCTCTTATGCTTGCTGCAAAAAGTATTTTAGAAAATAAGGGTTCTGGGATATTATGAAATGACAGCTTCATTTTAATCCTGGTGAGATACGTAAAATTTTCATAGTCATTATTCAATCAGCCTCCACAAAGGAATATTTTAAAGCATATTTTGTTAACAATTAAGCATTGTGTTTCCATGATAATTAAGCATATTATTAAAAAATGGAAATTGGAAAAAGGACTAAATATAGTAAAGTGGCTCAGCATGTAAGGATGGGGCAGAAGCAAATAAAAAAAGATTTTTCATATCTTAAAAAGAGCAAAGATTATGTAATTTGGGGTTTGTTTTTCTAGACTATGAATATAGCTAATGTAAATGTTAGAAATACAGATATGTAATAATAATGTGCATATTTACAGTGATTTTCCATCAGGAGCTCCCAGTACCCTTTCAAAGCTACACAAGCATTATTATTCACATTATTAGCCCCATTTTACAAAACAGAGAGAGGTTAAATGTCTTGCCCAAGATAAGTGGCAGAATTAGGAATCAGTGGCATACCGTGACATTTTTAGTAAGGCTGCAATGATTCAATTCTAAACTTGAATACCTTAAGTGGTCCAGCCATTTTAGTGACATTCCACCAAATGACATCCTAAATGCAGTGTGACCTTGTACATACATTTTACAAAATGGCATCCTCCACGCACATTTGGGGGCCAAACAAAATCTTACCATGGGGTAGATCCAGTCCACAGGCCACCAGTTGGAATTCCGGGGCATGCAATGCATGCTTTGCATACATAGACAGCATGCACTGTTAGAATCTCCTGAGATTCTAGCCCATATTCAACCAGCTAGACCACAGTTGCCCTTCAAGATACCACGTTGTAGTTCTATTAGTGCCAGGAAGAACTGTTACTCCAATACAGTTGTTTCTTATGTTTCTCCTTGTGACTCTGGGGACCCCTGTATTCACACTCCACTCATTACTGCAACAATTTTTGTACAAAATATGCAAAATAATATCACTGTAAAATATACATTACAATGCTGTATGTAGAATTACAGATACTCACTAATATTATGCTTTCAAGTCTGTGACTAGGAGCTGTTTAATCCAGGCATGTCAGGGAGAGTTGATCAACAGGTTTTCTCCAGACAAAGGAAGTAGGCCAACACCTCAAACCAGATCTGGCCCAAATTCAATGGGCTATTTATTTGTATCGGAGGTTGCAGCAACTAGAAATAATTTGCATAGTAGCAACCACCAACGGGGAGGAGGGCGGAACCAGCATGGAGCTTTATCTTCCAGACCTCATGGTGCTTTTACTCAGCATGAACTAATGAACTGCTGGCAAGCTGTTGGGGGTCAGAACAAAACTGACACCCAGGGTTACAAGGCAGATGTTGACTGAACCCCTTATTGGCATGGCTGAACCCCAAAACATTACATTCCCACATCTAGTCGCCCTATTTGTTTTTTTTTTAAATAAAGTAAAAATGTACTGAGCAGATACAATCAGCCATCTTAGGTAAATCATTGCTATTCGTTAGTACAACAGGACCAAAAATGGGATACTAGTACTATACTTTTGCTATACATCACTTGATTCTGAGAGCAGGACTTCTCTACAAATGTGAATTTCATTTAACAAAACAGGAGAAAACCTTTGCCCCAATTTCAGAGCGGTACTAAGTGTGCATGTATTGCAGTGATCCAATCTGAAAGCAACAAAGGCATGGGAGATTATAGTGACATCTACATCCAAAAGGCACAACCTTCTTACCAAGCAAAGATGGTGAAAAGCACTGAGACAATTGCTGCTACCTAAACTTCCAGAAACAGTTGAGAGTCCAACATGACAATAGGCAGCAAGTCTACATAATAGCAGACATATTCCCATGAAAAGGAATACAGTACTGATATCTCAGCCATTTCCCCAGATCCTTCCCACATACTCTTTCAGCTTAGATTGTAAGCTTTTTGGGAGAAGGGATGGTCTTTTTGTCTGTGTTTGTGCAGCACCTAGCAGAACGGGGTCCTGGCCCACTATCAGCAATACAAATTAACAACAATCTGGATTGAGCCACTAGCAGCTAACCCCCACCTATAACCCACCTGTGACATATTAGGAAAATCACTCAACCATGCTGATTGTATCAGACAGTATCCAAGGCAACAGATTTAAAAGAATCAGTGTGGGTCTTTGTCTATCATCAGGAGATGATGAACCAACAAAACTAGTGAAATTTCCATACAGCACCTAGGCCTTAAAACCAGACCAACAGCACATGAGTATTCCTGGTGCTGCAGGAGCAGTTGCACACATGTTCTCAAATCCTTTTCAAAAAAGGGACAGGCAGATAACTAGAGGTATCATCAATGCCTAGAGATGGTTTCTTAGAGTGCCTTAATTGCTAATAAATAGCAAATTGCCATTGGCTTCTTCCCTCCCTCCCCCCAGATGAAAACATTATGATGTAATGTATTTTGGCAGGTACCGTGCAAAATCTACAATCAGGACTGAGCCCCCATTGTACTAGGTACTGTGTGTACACACACACACACACACACACACACACACACACAGGAAGACAGGTGCCCTGCCCCAAAGAGCTTACTTCTAATTCAAAACGAAATTTAAGAAGTGTGACCATATGAACAAAGTGGACGGGGAAGATGAGAGAACACACTGGTACAATGGTTAGTTATAACTTGATGGATCCAAACCATTTGACAGTGTTTTTCTTGCCCTTTATAAATAAATCAAATCAGCTATCCCTGACTGCAGCTCGAGATAGCCATCTCTGGCTATTCTGTAGGATCATGCTGTAAAAGCAGCTAACATCTGAGCAGTGTAATAGCAGAGAATGACAATCATGCAAGATTAACAAATAGAATCCAAGGTATCATTTTCTTAACCATTCCAGGAAATGGCTGGGAATAAATAGCCACAAATAGAACTAGAAATGTATGGTAATATATACACCCTGCTATAACTGCTGTTCTTTCAGAATCCTATAAAGCAATTTCCCATGCCAAGGGTAGATTTTAATGAAACTGCTGGCAAACTCCATGCCCTCTCCCCCCTGAAACACATTTACACACTGCCACAATAAACATTTAACAATTATCCCCATCTTCTGTCTCCTGACAGACTGTCTTCAGGTTCTTAATCAAAAAAGATAAATAAAGTAAGATACAGGGCTGTTAGTCCAGAATTAATCCACTCCCCTGAACCATAACCAGACAGGCAATAAACTGAAAGAAGGTATAAAATCTCAGTAGCAATTCCTTGCACAGTCAGCCCTAACAATGAGCCTATCATCTCATCACTAGTATCATGTAGCCAAAAGCAATGTGTATCTACCTTGCAGATTGCTGCCTAGGGACACCTAAGTAACTCCAGCACTTCTGCATCTGACAGGCTGAAAATCAAGCAGAGTTAAGAATGCTAGCAGAACTGATAAGAAAAGGTGTACAGAAAGAATCCATTGCTCTCAGTAGCTTGCCTGTTGACTGTGGTAAGATTTACCTAGAGAGGAAGACAATTGCCAGAGGCTGCCACATTTAGGAAGGAAACATAGTAGGGTGGTTTGGTTTGTGCATTTCAGGTATATTTTATTGATAGCCTTAAGATTTGAGGTTTTCCTTTTTTAAGCCCATAAAAAGACTGAAACACAGATTGAGTTCAATATAGGGTTTTATTCCCTGATTATTGTGCATAGATTTGTAAAGGCAGAGAGGGACTGCATATGGAAAAATGAAGCAATAATGCAGAAACTGATGCACAGAAAAGATAAGAGAATTGTCCAAGGCAGCACAGTGAGTCAGTGGCAGAGTTATGAATAGAACTACAATCTCCTGACTAGTCCAGTTTGTGCCCTCTCCACTGGACCAATAAAGAAAAGTGCCTGGAAACACTCTTCGAAGTATAAAATCCTTAATTCCCAAAGACCCACCTCTGGTGTGAGCTTTTGGGAATTAAACCACAAGGAACTGAATAGCTTGTCAGAGCCTCTTCACCTCAGTTAACCGCTAACTCTGTATGCTAGAACCTCCGGAGACGGCAGCGGTCAAACAATTTTTGACAGAATTTCAATTTTAGATAATTTTGCTCCAGCATATTTCACTATTTTATGTACTCATAAAGCTCTTGAATTTGAAAATGTTGATCCCCTGAGACTGTACTGTATCACCAAGGGAACAACCCCCTCTCTTCAATATATTTTCAACTTGCCTCGGTGCCTTTATTTTAAATATTTTAAATAAAAGGGGACTGCTAAAAAATATTAGCTTTCACCTCATATAAAAATTCAATTTGTCTAACTGCAGGCTATTCTAATTAAATGCAGGATTTTAAAAAATGTTTGAACCAGAATCATCATGAAAATTATTTGTCTCAGACAAGATAATTTACTGAGAATTACTGAGAATATAGCAGCATAAAGATGACACTTCAAAAATAGGTTCAAATTGTAATGGATAACAGGAAAGAGATAATTCAATAATCCTTGTAAAAGAATCTAACAGAGCATAAATATGAGTTTATAGAAGTTCTGAAAGCACCTAAGATAACACACTATGCAGATCAAAAACATACCCTCCAAATTCATTTTCATTATTTTAATCTTAAAAGTTTTTCCCTTGTGCATTATAAATAGTTCTACATGCATTATTTTCAGATTTCAAGATTGCATAACAAAACAAGCTATTTTACTCTTCCTTTCTTTTTAAATTAGGAAAAAATGAGAAAAAGTTTAGTACCTCTCAAAATAACTTAACACAAATATAATGTACGCAGGTGCACAGCATTCTCCGCATCTCTCAAGGCAGGGAACTGCAGGAGGCAATGCAGTGATCCTGGCAGCTGAAATCCATACATTGTCAAGTCCTCATGGGCATCAACAAAAGCTGCTACACAGGCTACACCAAGGGCCCATATATATTAGGGTGCAAGTTCTACATGGATTTATATCCCTGACCCTTACACACACACTGACTTCAAAGAGGCATGACTTCAATGCAACATGCTTCAACAAGCACCTTCACCTCCACTGTTCTCTCCTATCACCTCTTGCAAAACCATTGACTTTAAAGGGGTTGCAAGGGATATCAGTCAGTACAGAATTTGGCCTTGTCTCTCTAAGAAACTGAAGGCATATATCAGTTGCCTCTGGTCTTATATATCTAGAGAAGGTCAAAAATAACGGGGGACATTTGTGAAAAAATTGTTGCATTTTTGTAAATTTTCTAAACATGAAATTTTTGACAAGCTCTACTTATAACCTTTATAATGGCCATCCAGTAAAGGACAACAAATATTTCAACAGGTCCAACATTTCAGGCATAACTTTCAAGCAAAAACAGTGAGCCTAATTTGTGTGTGCATTCTACTGCATGTGTATGCACGAGCTGGATATTTGCATGTGTGCTGTACATATGTATACCCAAGTGAGGAAAATAGCTTTTGTAGGCAGAGACCACCCCATAACATTTAAAAGCGTATATTTCAAATGTTTTATCTTAAATTCATGAGGTTTAAAGTAACATTTCCCTGTTTAGATTTAAATTTCCTATAGCCCGGTCCCAAATTCCTTTGTTTGGAAGAATAAGAACGTTTGTTTGTTTTTATTAGATTAGCAAAGAAGAAAGTGGAGATGATGAAATTAATCAGAAATCTGAATAATATTTTTATGTTGTTGATGAATGTTTGAGCAACTGGCTTTCTTGTGGTGGGGTTTCTCCTAATAGTAATTTAAAAAATATACCCATATGTCAATTCCCTATGGCAAAAATAAAGTGCTTTCAACTTAGATTTACATATTTCTTCTCATTGCAGTGACTTCACTGTATTCCCTGAATGACCTCATGTCACTTGTAGTTTTTTGAGTAAAACATTATGATCTAAACATAGGCAACGAGAGGGGGGGGCACATGAGGTCCCAGTCCTCCCCCCCCCGATTTCTGCCAGGATGGGAGTCTGGCTGAGTGTAGCTGAGGGGAACGTGCCTGGGAAAGGCACTGACACTGTGCCTTTCCACTGACTCTTGCTAGGTGGTGCCCGGAACAGGGAAGCGAGAGGCAGCTGGCATCAGGCTCGATAGTAGAGCCTGCATGGAGTGCGTGTGAGGCTGCAGAAGGGAGTTTGGGGAAATGAGAGTGGGAAAGTAGCGGGGTCTGGGGGTGCTGAGGGAGGCAGCAGGGGACAGGAGTGATGGGGGGGATACAGTTTCAGGGGAACTACACTTGTAACATTTTATTTCATTTTTTCGGGCAGAGTATTTAAACATGCTTAAGCACTTGAGCAGTTCCAATTATTTCAGTGGGACTACTCACATACTTAGAATTGAGCATATGCTTAAGAATTTGCTGGATTGGGGCCTTAATGTCAGAATGTATTATAATACATAATAATTAAGAACTGGAACGTCACACTATTAAACTTTGTGACGTTAAAAGCAAAAGTTAGTCAGTTGTGAAGCTCTGATCCAAATTCAAGTTCCTAAACTTCAGATCCAAACCCAACCTACTTTACAAGAGTGTTGGGATTTGAAGTTCTGAACTGGCCCGTCATAAAAATAAACCTGAGCTATGAAGTTGAAATCTGGACCTAGATCTGATCTTCCTCATGTTTCTGAGTGGTTTAGATTCTGTGCCCTAATTTTGGGTCCATCTCTAGTTAAAAGTGAAGTGTAAAGAGAAAATGTAATTGTAGGCAAGCTCAGAAACGTGACTGGAATGTCCCAGCTAACTGGGCTGTGCACAGGAGATTGAGCACAGAAATCTGTTTTAATTTACTTTCCAAAAATTCTTTCAAACCACTCTCCTCCTGCCATGAAATCTGTTCTTACAGGTTTGCTAATGATGACCCATATTCATCATTCTGGGATACTATAGATACCAGAAGATGCCAGAGGACACATCATAGCCACCAGGAGAGTTAGCATGAAATTTCTGGTACTTGTGATGCTCAAGAGAGCCTATGTCTCCTTGTAAACCCAGAAGAGAGAGCAGATTTCAAATGGAGAGGGAAAATAATTTTATAAGGTTACATTAAAAATTATTCCTGACATAATTATTGGGTGTTGATATCATCACAAGAGCTCTAAAAAGATCATATCAAAGGATTGATTTGCAAATATCTCTGTTCTTCAAATTGATATAATACATCAGTACAATCCAGAGCTTCTTCATGTGTAGCTCTCTTTTAGAAGAGTTTCCACCTGCTATTACATAGTTTCATAAAACATGACATCAAATGTGGCTCTAGAAATCAAAACTCCAGTGTCTCTTGAGTACCTGCCCTGAACCCTGCTGCATGCCATCAAAACCTTTAAATTGTGACACACACACACTATTAGCAGTTACCAGTCGCCTAAGAGAGGAAAGGTCAGTGGGTCAATGAAACGTCCTCAACAAGTTAACAGGATACATGACTGTTTAAATTCAATAGACTCAAGTCTATGAATAAGTAAAATCCCAGTTCTTCTTGACTACTTGGTAAGCAAAACATTCTGAATTGATTGTGGGGATAATTTGCCAGTTAACTTAAAACCCCTGTAACTGGATTTTAAAAGACCTGTTAACAACTAGGTGATCAATGAATAGTGCAGTTGCTGGATTCGTTTACTCACTGCCTCTTAATTGTTTCTGAAATAGTGATAAAGAAATAGCTTCTGTTTAAAGAAGATAAAATACAGTGACAGAATTCATTGCAGTGTTAACAAATAAAAAAAATGGCATACTAAATATTTTCACTCACCTACCACTAAGCCACTCACTTTCTTAGTGCCACAATTTTGTTTTATACCAAACCCCATTTCTGCAAACACTTACATACTTGCTTAACTTAAAGCATGTGCGTGTTTGCAGGATTGTAGTCTAAATGTAATACATCTCAAAGGTAAGAGGAAACTAAGAGATTGGTTTATTTATATACATTTACAAAGACTAAGAAATGAGGGAAAAGATACCAAAATTAGGAACAGTAACACCATACTAGAACATTCATCCCATATAAGACAATGTGCAATCTAATACTAAATATATAAAAATGACTTCTAAAGCTATAATGAAAGAAAAACATAGTCCTCACTTCTCAACATTTACATGAGTTGCCTCAGTGTAACCTGGCTTCTTATAGAACTTCTCTCTGTACATTTCAGGACACTATCCCCCTTTAGTGTCTTCTGTAAGACGGATGGGCACAAGAACTGGACTTCTCCTAAGAAGCTCTCTCCCACTGACTCATGTTCCAAGCACAGTTCTACCAGGATCAGTCACCACAAACTTATCTGGAAGATGAGGTTACCTCCAACTGGGCTTCTTTATGTAAGATACCAATCCACTAATAAAAATACCAGCATTCAACAGAACTATGTCACTGCTAGAGAATTCTATGGGATGGTCCAAAAATACCTTACAGAAAAGTGATCATTTTCTATTCAATTCCATGGGACTTTTCCATTAAGGATGACAATCAAGATCACTTCAGGAAGACTTCACATGACAAAAGAAACTAAACACTTTTCCAGATGGCTGACTCTACTGGCTGATAAAGTCTTTGGTGAGAAAGAGCTTGTGAGGAGATCTATCCCCAGACAGAAAAGTTTAGTCTTAGGAGAGGGGGAAGTATTTTTGCTTTGAGATAGACTGCCCACCTCCTAATCTAAACCCGAGGCTGCAGATTGTGACAGGGAGTCTGAGGATTTAAAATATCCTAAGTTTCAGCCAGGACAAAAAATGTGCAGGAACATTTTATTTTGTAAAGTAATATATGATGATTTACTGAAAGTATCTGCCTGTTGGCATATTTTTTGCTTAATTAAGCTGGTTGATATAGAACAGAGATCTGCAGGCATAGACGCAACACAACCCCCTGAACCTTTTCAGAAAACAGAACCCAGAGGATACATGCCAGTATACTGAAAGGTGTTGTAAGAACATTTTTCTATTAACGCTGTTGCAATTTATCACAGCAACCATTGATCTGTTAGTTATTACAGGCATTGGTAAGTCTGCCATTTAAAAGACACAGAAGGTTTCTGCAGTATTACCCATATGTAATAAAAGCACTTCCTAGGGACTAGTTCTAACATATGTTTGATAGGATTTTAGGAGAGGGCTGAGGGTTTGCTTCTCAGAACAATGTAAGGATGGAAGAAGTGTTTTGGTAGGTGGCTAGCTGAATTCCTTTTGAATAATTGTTTTAAATGCTGCTGGGGTATTGTTACCTAACTTTGAGATCTCGTGATGAAAAAAGCGATCTAAAAGCACTTTACATAGGAGGACAGTATCATTATTCTCATTTTATGATTGGGAAACTGAAGCACTGAGGGGAATCAACTTGCCCAGGGTCCCCCAGCAGACCAATGGCCAGCCCAGGAATAGAACCCTGTTCTCCTGAGTCCCCGGCCAGTGCTCTATCCACTAGGCCATGCTGTCTCCCCTATTGTACTATTAGGGCACCTAAACCCCTGAATAGGCATCTCTTTGTTACTATTTAAATCAAAATAAATATGGAGGTAGTAATGTTGTTTACTTTCCCAAGGCAAGGAGCAAGTGTTTGTGTGACCACTATATACCAGTCAAAATAATCACCCTTCCTGTTTAGTCTGTTTCCCTGATATGTTTATTTTCTCTCCTTTCTTTTTAGAGAATTTTGACCTACTAGGAGGATTTTTCTGAGGTGCTACCTCTAAGTGTTGCTACTTTGGCAACACTTTTTAATTTTGTTGCTATTTGCAGCTGTTTCATCAGCATTCCTCTGAATAACAGCAGCTTATCTCCACAGCAACTGTACCCATAATGCACTTAAATGTGCATCTTCACAAGAGGCACATCACTCACCTTGGTACATTTTCAGCTGTTGTGGATTTGGGAAATTACTCGACATATATAAATGTGTGACCAAATTTAAAAGATACCACTACAATTGAGCCATTGGCAAGGGAGATGACAGTACCCTAGCAACTCGATCAGTGGCAAACTGGCATCACGTACAGCAACATTGCTAAACCAGTTGGGAGACAACCAAGAAGTGAACTGAAAGTTGGGTTCCCATTAGCTTGCATCTACTGCCTAAGGGCAGCAAATAGACTCTCTTAGACCCCACAGAAACCCAAGCATAAAAGAGAAGGTGCAGTTCACCTACTCCTCCTACTACCGTGTTCCTGTCCCATCATCTCCCGCCAGTCAGAGCAGTTCCTCCATACTGGACTTGTCTCTGGGGCAGCAAAGAGGCACTGCAAGGGGCAGTAGAACCAGCTTCACATCCCCTAATAGTAGTAGCTGACCTTGCCCAAAAGCTGAGTATTGTGCAGACATGGGGAAGACGAGAGGAGGGAGAAGCTTCACCCCTCAAACCATCAGCCCCACAACCCACTCAGCAGCCTAACCCTCAGCCACTCCAGGAACACCAGTTCCAACCACCACCATCTTTAGGCTATATCTACGCTATGCACCACTGGTGGCAGTGTGTAGCACATAGGTAGCTACAAAGTGCAGCGAAAAGCCTGCTGTGTCCATACTGCAGTACGTAGCTACGTGTGTCAGTAAAAGTCTCTGGCGGAGGGGAGGCAGCAGGGAAAGTTGTTACAAGGTGTTTTTCAGCCATTGTAGTGATCACAAACAAAAAAGGCTGGGAACCATAGATCAACAGTAAAAGTGACTATTGCAGAAGAGGCAGAAGGATTGCCTCAAATCAACTACAAGAAAAGTAAGAAGTAGGCTTGGCACGGAAATCCAGCACCACTCTTTTAATTACATTAATATTTTTAAAGGTAATATTTATTATCATGGTGTGACCATGATACCAGCTCCTAGTACTTGCACCGCAGTCCTAATCTGCTTGCCTAAAACCAAGAGCTGTGTGAAAGCCCAGAGTTAGGGGGAGCTGTGGTGACACAGGCAGTGCAGCAAACACAGTTATTTGTATTGGGGCAGGGTCAGCGCCATTATGCTAAGCACTCTACAAATGAATACTGTGACACGATCCCTATCTCAAAGGGCTTACAGCCTCAGGAGTTTGGTCACGGATATATTTTGCAGATATAGAGTGTTCCCCAATTGCTCCATTTTTTTATTTATTTTTACAAAATATTGGGTTTTAGGTGAAGAGAAACAGAACATAAGCATGGCAGTCCAGTCTCTTCACCAGCATCCAGTTTCCTGGGAGTGGGTTCCTCTTAGGGTCCAACACAGCTGCGTAGGAGTAACGGGACCAGATTGCAGAAACCACAGCCTGTTTCATGGGGTGAAGGCACTAGTGGTGGGCTGCCACAAGAATGAATCTCATTTTGTTCCTCTCGGTAGTATTCAGTTTCGTGTAAATACGATATTTGCTCAGGGTTAGCACTAAGGGTTAGTCTACACTTACCCGGTAGTTCGACGGCTGCGGATCGAAGTTCCGAGTTCGATTTATCGCGTCTGGTCTGGACGCGATAAATCGAACCAGGAAGTGATCCCCGTCGACTGCGGTACTCCAGCTCAGCGAGAGGAGTACCGCGAAGTCGACGGGGAGCCTGACCGCCGCGTGTGGACCGCGTCTGAACCGCGGTAAGGTCGAAGTAAGGTATGTCGAATTCAGCTACGTTATTCACGTAGCTGAATTTGCGTACCTTACTTCGATTTGGGGGGTAAGTGTAGACCAGCCCTAAGACTTGGTATCTCATCATGTGAAAATAGACAGCTTTTTTTAAGTCCTGTTTTTACATGACTAGTACACTTAAAATGCCGGACTGAGCTATTACTGAACCTTTTGTGGAATACAGTGTTATTTTATCCATATGCCACAATACAATATAACTTAATAAGAACCGATATCCCAATGGACATTTCCCATTTTAGCACACTAAAAAGCCGAAAAAGAGAAGGTGACCTCAGATATTAAGTTCACATTGTCAAATTACTCCGAATGTCCCAGCACAAGTAACCTATTTCCAATAAAATAATCATTAGTTACAGTGCCTCAGACTCTTCATCCATTTTACTTTTCTATTGCATAGCAAACTATTAATTCAAAATGGGCAGTAAGCACCTTTAGAAAGAATCCAAAATCACAGTACCCCATAATAGTTGTGTACTATACCGTGTACTATCACTGCACCCTACTTTCAACCTAGCTACAGTAGCTGAATAGAACATGTCAAAGATGGCTTATATGTTTTTCTGCTAATTATATTCTTATTTCTCCTCCAAAATTTAATTTTAACAATAGTTCACGCATTACAGGACCTGATCCAAAGCTTGTTGAGGTCCTTCTATTGTTTTCTATGGGTTTTGGATCACTAATTAGCAAAAATTAATTCACTACATGAATACATCTTGTTCATTTTTGAAGTGTCACAACAGAAAGCTTCTTTAAGCAATGGCAGCAAATAACTAAAAAGACCAAAACATGTTATGGTTATTTAAACACTCAAAATAACACCTCTGTATATTAATCACGTGTTAAATTTTTGGAAGCTTTTTAGGCTTTTGCATAAACCCAGCTGTCAAATTAGAAATTATTTAATCAATTTAAGGTTTAATAATTTTCACAGTATAGTAAAGTTGCGTACTTTCATATTATTCACGCCAGCTACTTGAGTATACTTAGAGCCCATTAATTAATCACTTACTGAATAGACTTAAAGGATATACTGCAAAATGCATAACAACAGACTTCAGGATCTACAACAGAGGTCCCCAAACTGTGGGGCATGACCACCTATGGGGGTGCAGAGGAATGTCGGGGGGGGGAGGATTGCAGCAAGCCTGGGCCAGCCCCTTGGGGGCATGGAGGGAGCGCCACCCAGCCCCGCTCTGCCCCGAGCCCTGGCCCCAGTCCCAGCCACTGGGACACTAAAAGTCCAGTTACCGGCAGTAACTGGCCCTGGGCCTCCACCACCGGGGAGTGGGAAGAGCAGCAACTGCTTCTGGAACCTGGAGGAGCACTCAGTGACGGCTCCGGCGAGAGGTACCAGCGGCTCCTCCATCCTGCCCTGTGTGTGACTCTCCCTCCCCCGCTCAGCCCCACTAACCCCCCAACTCCCGAGCACAGTTCCCCCACCCCTGCCCGAGTCACCCCCACACCATGGCTCCCCCCCTTCATCCTGCCCCACTCACCCCCCACCCCAGGTGGGGGGCAGTGTGCGAATGAAAAATTTGGGGACCACTGGTCTACAACAATCTAAACATTTCTAATGTGGCACCTAAGGTCTGACAATAATATTAAGAATGTCTATATAATGTCCACAAAGGACTTGTAACTCTCCATCACTTTTTGTTTTAGGCACTATTTCATTGGTAGCCATGAAAATTGTTGCTGGATTATTCACCTACTATACCTTCTTCAACAGGGTAACAAGCCTGGTGGTTAGGAGGCGAAGAGGTAGATGTGGTATATTCTTGACTTTAGTAAGGTTTTTGATACTGTCTCGCATGACCCTCTCATGAACAAACTAGGGAAATACAACCTAGATGGAGCTACTATAAGGTGGGTGCATAACTGGTTGGAAAACCATTCTCTCGGGAGACAGAAGCAGAAACCTTCTGGAATTTTTTTGATTAGCTTTAACATTTTGTAACATAATTAGCTAAATAGCTTCAGACTGGAAATAAGGTGTAAATGTTTAATGGTGACAGTAATTAATCATTGAAACAATTTACCTGGGGTCATGGGGGACTCTGCATCACGGACAACTTTTAAATCAAGATTGGATGGTTTTCTAAAAGATCTGCTCTAGGAATTATTTTGGGGAAGTTCCATGGCCTGTGTTATGCAACAGGACAGACTAGAAGATCGCAATGGTCCATTCTGATCTTGGAATATATGAACAAACATATATGTCGGTATATTTCCAAGCATCCTGTCTAGACTGTTCTTTAGCAAATATTAAGGCATAGCTACAAGTTAATATTTGCACATAAGTGTGTAATGACTTAAAAACTAAGTTATAATAATTTTATTAGCATAATTTTTGCATCAATATTGGGGTCTTTCCCCGACAATGTGTATCTGAGTTATAGCCCACTGTCTCAGCTCATTTTATTCAAGGTGAACAGCTGCAGCTGAAGCAGATCATTATGCAATAGGAGAATAGCATAGTTTTAACAAGAGTGAACACTGCCAAGCAGGAAATGATAAACTCTTGTAAGGGAAGGAAGAGAAGAACAAAAACAAGAAAAAGTAATAGAAAAGAAACATGAAGAAGTGGGAAGAAAAAGTAACTTTAAAAATAATAGGAGTACTTGTGGCACCTTAGAGACTAAAGAATTTATTTGAGCCTAATGAAAATGGCAAAAATTTAAGTGTTCAGAGGTTCTTTTTTATTATTTTGTGATATAGGGCTGTATATTTTGATAACCAATATTTATTAGTCAACTACATTCCATGCACAATTAGTTGGAACTATCTAAACTTACTCTTTGGTGTATGTTTACCAGCACGAGTGACCCAAATATGGCTTGCTCAGGCAGTTTTTTCTATGCATTGAACTTCATATTGATGGGACACTATCTCCTGAATGACACAGTAATTTGGAATTTATTCTCCTCCAATCTGGAAAGTGACAAACTGATAAATGGAATGAAGGCATCAGCCCTCATTCAGTAGGTAATAGACTTAGACAAATACAGTTCAGTTAGAGAGCATTAGCTACTCTCTAACCAAACCTGAATGTAAAAGCAGAGCGGAAGACAGAAGATCCCAGTCTAACACACTATTATAAATCTAAATCATGTTTGATGGCAAAGGATATTAATATGCATGTGAAACACTGTGCTAATTGTTGAAATAGTATGCAAACCTAAGAAACTCTCTTCTCAGCATATTATTTGGGTAAGAACTGAAATATACATTGACCTGAGGGTAAATGTCTGATCCTCTGGGATTAATAAGAACCTCACATATGGTGAACTAGGTTTTCAATAACCGCTCATTATATTAGACCTGTTTGTCTGGATGGGAGCCAAGGCCTGGAATGCCTAAAGGGGACTGTGTTTGGCTTCTGGTTAGCCAGTGTGGTATTGCAGAAGCTCTTTAGACAACTGGTTTGGTTAATCTAATTACAGTATAAACCACCCTCTTGGGGGGGGGGGGAGGATTGTCTGCCCGATTTCTTGCAGTCTGCATTCTCTGAGTGTGGCATTCTCTGTGTGGCCTATCACAGGTACCTGGTCACAGCTACAATTTAATAAACTTTTTTTTTGTATATGTATAATTCCTTTATACACCAGATTATTCTCCTAATGTGGTTCCTGCCTCATCCAAAATATATAGAAAAAAAATCAATTCAAACTGGAATCACCGTGTCCGAAGTTTTATGCATGAGCTTAATAGCTCAAAGGCTACTGCACAGGTCCTAAACTAGAAAGTTTTTACAAACAACATTCAGTGGCTATTGAAACATCACACAATAAAGGGCACAGTACTTCTATTGTACTTCAGATTTAAAAGTTTATGGAACACACTTTACTTGAAAAAAAGCTCTGCTGATTGCAAAAATATTTACATATTAATAAAAAAGTTCAGTGGAAACTGGAAAGGTGCTTTTAGCAACTACAGAAATTTAATTTAGAAATGTTTTATCAAGTGTACCACCATTTTTTATTTGTAGCTGCAATGCAGCATTTTCTTTAGTATCCAATGCCCAGCTGCCTACCCTCCTCCACCATTATTTATTAAGAAAGAGGCCTAGAGAAGTGTCACTGCAGGGCAAAAATATTTCATTAATGCAGTTCTGTAGGCATGACACTGTTATATCAGCACTGAAGAGGAGGCAAACAAAGACATTTACTATACACACTACTGAAACATTTATAGAAAGTTATATGTTAAATAGAATTATTAATATTGCCATTAAATAGCAAAACCATGCTCTCTTTCAGCATACTGAGCAACATAGGACACTGCTATGGATAAAGTAGTCCTTCGAAACACACTTCTGCAGGCCATGTATTTGTTGCCTGCATGTTACATAAGTGATAGCCAGAGATGAACAGAATGGGCATGCTAATATATTCAAGACATTCTAAAGAAGATTTTTCTATTCTTTTAATTCTGCTATCTTCCTTGCTAAACAGCTTATTGACTGCTAATTGACTGCTATGTCTACAACTCTCACTGAGGATCTTCAACCACCTCTTTAAACCATTTTTCACCCATCCCTTCTACTCCTCTGTACCAAAGATCTTGTCAGTTTTGCCATCCAGAGGGAGCTCTCCTCCTCCCTTTCCTTTCTCTCAGTCTCTTGCCCATTACCCCCCTCCTAACTTTCTCCTTGAACCCCAATACTAACTTTGAGGATTCCTCCTGTGAGCTTCTAAGTCTGCAATTCTGCAAAGGCTTATGGCACATGCTTACTTAACTTTGCGCACAAGTAGCTCTACTGACTTCAAGGGGATTGCTCACAAGAATAAAATAAAGCATGTGTGTAGATCTTTGTAGGATCAGAGCCTAATTATGCCCACGTATTCTTATTGTGCTGCATCTGTACCACTTTTAAGTTGGTATTTTATTTTGCTTCTCATAAGAAAATGTTACACAAGACGTAAGACTTCAAATGACAAAATACGTGAAAGAAAAATACTACATTCATCTGATTGGCAAAAACCTGTTAGCAACAAAAACCGAAAAAGAATTGCATGAAACTATAATACCAAATATTAAATAAGACTTAATACAGCTGTTCTTTGATGTAGTATTAAGGTTGTGAGAGAAAAGGAAAAGCCAAAAAATTCAATTCATGCCATTATGAAAACAGAAGGCACACACACACAGTCTAGGAAGACTCTTAACTTCCTGGGCTCTTTTTGGGCCACAGCCTTTATTTTCAATTAAGTTTAGTGCATATGAAAGTCACAGGCTGATAAACCTTTTATTCACACAGCAGCCCTGCGGATGGGCAATTCAAGTGCCCTTTGCACTGACCTGCTAACCCTGACCTATAAGGACCGCTTGGTACAAGAGAGAGGTTATTACAACTTTATTCAGTCCTCAATCTCTGAATAATACTTCCAAGAAGGATACTAATTATGTTTACTCTCCATCTTTTCCCCTGCATGTGGGTACTAAAACACTGGACAGCAACCACCATCTGATTTGCCATTAAACGGAAACCATATTGAGTCAGACTGGATTTGAATAGCGACCTAAGATGAAAGAGACTGTATCCTAATAATGATTCTCAACACATCCAACCTGCTCATTTGCTTCACCCTTTATTCTAATATTAACATAAGTTCTTAATTTGTCAATAAGCTTGTTTTTCCTCCACTTTATTTTCTTTTTAAATATACTCAGGCTCAGCTAAATAAATATTTAAGACCTAGACATCTAGACTGGAACCAAGGGTACACAGCAGCATGCTAATGTTAACTTAAAATTCTTCTTGTGTTAATCCATGTTAAAGCATTAGACTTTGATATAATGTAGTTTAACTTCTCTATATTACATTAGTGAATTGAAGAACACAGGTTATTGACTTAGTCCCTTAAATGTTGCATGTTACTGATGCAGTCCATCTGATCTTTCCACATTATGGATACATAATAAAAAGTCTAATGTAATTATAAATAGAAAAAAAAAGTATGTGTGCATGTGTATATATATATATATTTCATTCCCTAGCTAAACATAGCACCCTGAAAGTACCCCAAATTGCTGTTTTACATGGCAGACTAATAGCATGTTAAACTTCAGTTAAAAACAATTAAGACATTTCCATTTATGGGAATACAAAAGGCGACACAAAATGGTTAAAATCAGGGGCTGTGCTCCAGCTCTGCTCCAGCTCCAGGCAAAAATCTGCAGCTCCACTGCTCCGGAGCTGTTCCGCGCTCCAGCTCCGGGCTCCGCTTATTCATTTACCTTTATGTAATATCAACAGCCAAAGTGATAATATGAAAAGGTTACCTTAAAAGTTACTAATGGCTTGACACCTTACACAACAGAGTGAGTCCAGAGTGAATTTTTATGGTCAAGTATGGAAGCCTATAGAAAGATTATAACAAATATGCTGACAAAAATTTAAGAAGAGCAAAACAATTAGTGTCGTCATATCTAGAGCTGACTAGAGAATGACATTTCTGGTTCGCACCAACTTTTGAGATTTTGAAATTTGTTTTCATTCCACATTGGTATGAAAACAAAAACCCTTGGAACATTTTTATGTAAGGGGGGTGGGGGAGGTGGATGTGTGCACCAGTCACAACCTATAGCGTGGTGATTAGAGTGCTGGGCTGAGATGTGGGAGACCCAGGGTGAAGTCCCTGCTTTCCCCGTTTCAAATCAGAGTTTTTCCATCATAGATCACTCCAAATCAGGCAGAGCAGGGAGTTAGTTCTGGATCTTCTATATCCCAGGGTAGTACCCCAACCACCAGGCTATAGTCTCCCTCTGCCCCTCTCCCCAGACTGAAAAAAACTTTCCCAACCTAAATTTCAAGGAAACAGATACTTCTCCACAAAATGTTTCAGTTTAGATGAAACAATATATTTTGCCATAATTTCATTTGGTGAAATGTTTCATCCAGTTCTAATTATAGCCCAATAAATATAATGGGCACACAAAACTCTGTTACGTATCACAATGTTTTATTGACTATAACACTTAGTAAAACATCTACTACCACCTCAGAATAACACAAGAGAAACTAAAAACACTAACCAGCAAAAAAGAGGTGTGACAGCAACCAGCCACAAATCAGACACTTTAAGGCTAGAGGTGCTTGATGTAGAGAACTCGTCCCTGCAAGGCATGCTAGGAGAAGGTTCTACAAAAGGTTGACATTAAAGAGGTGCATAACAGTAGGAAATAGACAATCAGAAGGAGAGGTCCTGCTGGAAAACAGATAGAATAGCAACTTTTCTGAGGATTATGGGATGGCTGGTTATCATCCAACACTGTCAAAACTAGACCTCGGCATTTGGGAATCTGTGTCTTTGTAACTGAAACAAGATGCTTTGCGGAATATTGCCAGTTCCTTACAAGCAGTGGTAAAGCAACAATTGCTTTATATAACATTGCTCTGTATGATGTCATAGAAGCGGACTGCAAAATTTAAATAAAATAGTTTACCAAAGATTAAACAAAACTGACTTTGGTTGATTTTAAGAGAGTCTGGCTTCAGTACTGAAGCCACAACTTCCTAAAGTTGAACACCTTGAGGCTGAAGACGGCTGAACTGTTTCATAAGCTGCCCTGAATCTTATATTCATCAGGCTATTGCCGTTAGTACCCTTGGCTTGTCCTTGAGATGGCTCTCTACACCAATGACTCACCCTGCTACAGCATTCATTTTACTGTCAGAAAATTGAGCTGAGTGACATGGAATTAATCATGCACAGAACTCTGTGTGTGCTAAAGACAACTTCAAGAATCCTAGGGCAACAGAAAAGAAAACTGAGCAATCAAATTCTGGTTCATGCTGCTTTAGAAATGTTATCAGCAATTTAATTTGCCTGCCTTCAAAATGAGTTCTTAACTCACAATTACATTTATCTGTAAGAAAGAAGAAGGAGATCAAGCTTTGCTTTTATAAGCACTCAATTTAAGGGGAGAAAATACACAACTGGAAAGATTTGAATCAACTGGCCACTACCCTTGTTAATGCATTTGTCAAAAGCAACAGATTGAGAGCAGGGCAATAGTAAAACTGTTGGTGGGCTGCCTTGCTCCTGACACATCACACCACTATTTACAGTAATTGTTTGGATATTTGTGCATATTTAATCTTTTGTGGCTAATTGTCTCTGAAGTTTATAAAAGAGGACCAAATCCTCTTAATGATTTGGTAGTACACAAGGACATGGTTTCAGAGTAATATTTTGTCCAGAGCTTCTAATTTGAACATTGTTATCAGATATGCTAAGCCTGATCTATGGGAGAAAAAGTTCACAGAAAGATGACATAGGACGCTTGCTGACATGTGTTTGATTTCCTGTAAACCTAACACATTTGTAGGGGGGGGTTGCTTCTCAGTGAGCAGGTATAAAACTCTCATTTACAACCAGTGATATGAACTGTATCACCTGTGGGAAAGTATACCTTTGAGAGGCTCAGGTTGTCTAATGCAGAGGCCCACGTTGTATAACTCAGAGGCAGTTGGAATTGCGACACTGAATGAAGCAGATGTCTGTCAAGCACCTTGTCTCTGGGTGATTACCAACCACCACATCACGTAAGCTTCTCCACACAAATACCCTCTTCTGCTGTTATGCTCAATGAATGATGAGCAAATGATGATTGCGTGTACATTGCCAAGCTTAGTGGGGACCTGAACCATGCTTTGGGCCTGTAGGCTCTATGACAATGAAAATAAAAAAAATAGTAACAATAAGGTGCTATCCTTCTTAATTTGAAGTGCTCACATCTAAACAAAGGTATGTATTAGTCTACTTTTTCAGAATCTCTACAAACAACTGCTTAACATTAACAAGAACTTGCTACCACAGAGAGGGCACTAGTTGCACAAAGATCACTACTCTAAAGGGCAGACGAGAAACTAGAACTTGCCAAATGTCCATGTTTGATTCAGAAGCACAACTACGCAGTAGATGAAGTTTTAAGGCCAAACTCCATTGAGAGTCAAAGGTTTCAGTCTTCTTTGTTTGGATAGCTTATCCTGTAAGCTTTTTTGCTTTGAAAATTGCAATATTATGCATGATACTAGCTACTGAATACTCCCTTGCAACCTTATTTGCCTATATGTTTCAAATGCTTGAATTTTCATAATTGTCCATCAGTTTTAGCCCTGGAAAACAAGTGGGACTAAAACAGTTTGTACTATATATAGCCTGTATAACAAATGTCATAACATAAATCAGCAAGCACATTTATTCATATTTTACTCACCTTTACTCCAAACATATATAATGTATACAAATGGAAGAGGTACATGTCAGTGTGACATGAGATAGGTATCAACTATATATGTGAACACTGGATATGGTTCCCGAGCCAGAGTTTTGGTTAGGACCCATAATCAAAAAAACAACATACACATGTTTCTAAACCACTATATCCAAAAAAGTATTCATGTCTTAATATCAGAGAAAAACTCATGGAGGCTTTAGCCTCCAAAGAATGGAATGATTCATATGGCTTATGCTGAAGGAAGCCCAAGTTCTTTTACGAGTGTATAATTGCTTTCTTGTCAGCTGTGCCCCTCCTTCAAAGAAATCAAATCTAATACCAGAACAGAGACAAAATCTGCCAAGACATCTCCACTGCTATGACGATCAATACCCCCCACAAAACACCTTTCAAGATCCATGGGTCCTACACACACAACTATCAAAGTATATGTTGTACCCCATCCAGTGCATTAAATGCCCCAACAACTACTATGAGGGTGAAACCAGACAACCGCCAGGCTCTTGAATGACTTCACACAGAAAAATGATAAAAAAAGGCAGAAACCATATCACCCTCCGGCAAACCCTTTTCACATAATGATAACTCCACATCTGACCTCTCAGTCCTCATTCTCAAAGGCAATGCCTTCAAAAGACAACTTCATAATTCATAACTTAACTTCATCATTCTGCTGGACACTAAAACCCATGGATTTAACAGGGACACTGGTTTTATGGCTCATTTCAATAATTTGTAACACATCCTTCTGCCTGCTAACCCTTATTTGCCTTCTTTGTTGTAATGGTCTCCCACAGCATGTGCGAAACTCTTATGCTTAAATCTGTCCCACCTTGTATTTAGCTGACAAACTCTGGTTACTTTCTCCAGACCTGAACAGAGCTTTGTGAAGCTCAAAATCTTGTCCCTTCCACCAACAGAAAGTGGTCTAATAAAATATATTACCTCACCTACCTTGTCTCTCTCAAATCAAATGGAGTCTTAATTGGGAGCTAGTAGACAGTAAGAAAGAAATTTATTGGGTTTTTTAAAAGTTTCAATTTCTACCATTTAACACAAAATTGAGATTGAGTAAAATACCCTTTTCATGGAGTTGCTGGATTCAATTTGGCACTTATGCTGTTGCTAGTTTGTTGGAAGGATAGACTTGTAAATGTTTTCGGATTTCTCAAAATATTAGATACCTTCCTGTTATTTCTAAAATCATATGCAGTTAAAATGTTACATTTAAGGTCTTGAGTTTTGGATTCTTTCATCCATTTCTGATTTGGAAAAATAGGAGACCACTAGGCATGACAAGTATAAAAGCATTATCTTTATATAAAGGTTTAAAAACAAATAGTGACAGACTTTTGAATCTTGAAAAGACTTGAGGAAACAACTTGCATGTAGACAAGGGATCAGCTAACTGGAAAAAGGCTTCATATAGATTTTTGTATAATATAAGGAAGAAGAATGAATCTTCTGGGAGTTGGTGTAAACCCTAATCACTATAAATAATAAACTAAAATAATCTGAATTTCTATGTAATAGGAACTCAGGATCTGATTTAAGTAACTAAATGAGATCATCTGCATACTTAGTGACTGAAAAAGTCTTATTAATATATTCTGAGTGTCCAAGTACCAGAAGCAACTAGTAATAAAATAACTGATTTGCCTTGAGGTATAGGTGCCTTGAGAGTGTAGGCATGATTATTTTAATTATCTCTTAAGTTCATGTCTAGAGGAACTATAAAGACAACCAAGGAAAAAGCAAGATGCATCTACAAGTTAGCAAATAGTTTTGTATATCTAAACTGATTTTGAAAATGCATAGCAATACATTCTACTTAGGAAAGTATTTCTCATTTTCAATATCTAAACTTAATTTTATAGTTTTTGTAAATAGGTTTTCAATATTGTGGTCTGACAAATTTGTTTGACAAGGAAATTACTAGGACTATCCAGACTAGTTGCGTGACAGTCACATTATTCCAGATGAAGGCATGTACTTAAGAAGTAATGAAAACAAGCCCTACTGAGTGGTTCATAAGAATTAGAAGTGTCCATCATCTGAATGAGTTGATTAAAAGGACTTCCAAACTTAAAGTTTAGTGTAAATGACACAAACTAAACAGTAAGAAATATTTTTTCTCCAAATGTTAAGGAGCATTTTTGCAATTAAAAAAGAACACATTCAACAGAAGATAGGAACTTTCACACACTATTGGGTTGGGCTAAATCTCATTTTCTAAGACCTTCTTAGAACAAAGCTGGTGTAAGCAGAGTCTGGATGAGCTCTCCCCTGACATCTAGGTGCTCAGTATGATGGGACTGCTTGCCCAAATGATCACTTCTGGCTGGTGTTGGATCCCCAGTCTCCTTGTTATTGGGGCAGGAGTAATAAAAGGTTGCTATCCTTGTTGTGTGAACCGAGAGCAGCAGAACTGTACCTGTCAAACCCCAATGGAGGGACTCACCCTCAACTGAATAGCACTCGCTAGGCGGGGGACATGGGTTCCAAACCCCATGAGTGGAGAGAGGGTGGGGACAGGTACTTGTACCTGGTGGTGTGGGTCCTGTTTAAGGGTCCTAGACACCATTTGACCCTTCCTCTCTCCATGGTATAATAAAAGAGCTAATTTAGATTCAATTGAGAGTCTTGTTACATGCTGCAGAGCTGAAAGGTCTAAGTATTAGACCTATTTTGAGACACTGTCTCTATTGCAAGAGACTGTCCATTGTGCACAAGCAGAGAAGCTCCCCCACTAACAGTTGAAATCACTGAGAGCTATGTTAAGTGTGGGGGAGGGGCTGAAGACATCTTGGTGAGTGGGCAGCTGCTGGAGAGGCGTGACCAGCAGGGTGGCTGTCAGAGAGGCGTGGCAAGCGGGTAGCAGGGTGGCTGGTAGAGAGGTGTGGCAAGTGGCCAGCAGGGAGGCTGGTGGAGAGGGCCAGAGCAGAGCCCTGCAGAGGAGTGGCAATTGGCCGTTGGGGCAATGAGCGAATGCCCGAGTAGTGCAGCGTGTAAGGTACCTCCTTCCCGCCCCCACCCCCCCAGCCTTCCACACAGAGTGGGAGGTGAACTCTGAGGATGAACCTATGAACTCTGGGGCTGCACTGGACAAGGACAGCAACTGTGAGTGGGGTATGGAGAAGGGACGGGCACATTAAAGGGACTTTTCGGTTGCTGGACTTAAGAACCTGAGCAGAAAAGGACACTGCCCAATTTAATTGGGGGTGGGTCTTTTGCTCATGGTTTGTGTTTATGAGTCCTAGTTGTGGTGTTTTCCCAAATTATGCTGAGTTAATTCCCTCCTTTTATTAAAAGTTTTGCTACACTCAGACTCTGTGCTTGCGAGAGGGGAAGTATTGCCTCTTAGAGGTGCCCGGGGGGTGGTGTGTAATTGTCCCAGGTCACTGGGTGGGGGCTCAAGCTGGTTTTGTATTGTAGTGTTGAAAAGGAACCCCTAGATACTGAACCCAGCCTTTGTTGCTGCTGGCTTCACCTGGAAGAAGGGTTACACTGAGAAGAACATTAAAATCTATTAGTTATTAAAATTGAAGCCAGAGTTCAGCAGGTGTAACCATAAAGCAGTCACTAATACATAATCATTTACAATCTTCCAGTAGATAAAACAATATGATCCAGCTGATTTTACTGCTTTAAAATAAATCAGTGGAAAAGTGCCACTAAGTATGTGGTGTGTGAATATGAGAACTCTAACAACCGCCAAACATTTGGCATTGGGTCATTTGGTGTTCATGCCAATGAAGAGGATTTGGAAAGAAAGGGATATTTTTGTGCAAGCTTAAATCAAGATGACATTAACATGTATTTGGCTTAAGAGCTATAGATGTGTTTTTATCCCTTGAGAGACAAGACAGAGGCCCAATTCTGCAGCTGATCCATGGGTGGAAGTCCTAATGAAACAAGATATGACTGCCAAATTGGCCCCGATGTGCACTAGACACAGATTTAAAAAAAGAAACAAATATAACCATAAACAGAGAGAGTGGATTGCTGAGAGAAGATGGGGTGGGATGGGAGCCAAGGTGGGGGAAAAAGAAAGGGTGACAGATGTGAAGAAATAGGGAAGGAGGAAGGAAAAGAAATTCACTACAAAGGGTGTGAGTAATAAGACACAGCATTGAGAGTATTAATTATTAACAAGTAGAAGACAGCTGTCAAGTTCATGATCTATTTGAGCTGTACCCTCCCTGTACTGTTGTATGGCTGTGAAACATGGACACTACACTGCTCAGACTGGAGGCTTTTCCCACACAAAATCTGAACGTTGTATATTGGGCATAAAGTGAAATGACCTAATCTGTAACACAGATGTTTATGGTTGCTCCAGTCTACAGACTACTGGGGCCGTTTTCTACGGACAGCACCTTATGCTTTTCCAACAATGTTGCAAGAATGCCACAAGATGTTCCAGCGAACGCCATTCTCCGTGCAGCTTGTGAAATCCAACCGAGGGGTGGAGGGAGCCCAGTGGCAGACTCCCGTTACACTGGTTCATCAAGTCTGTTCCAGTGTTGGGCTCTCGGGCCATCAAGCCCTTCTGGCCGCACAGGAACGGACGAAATGGCAAACGATCGCTAATGCTGACTGTACGACTAAGTGCTGAAGAAGATGACGACGACAATAAAAGGGGCCATCTATCCTTATATTCTACCACTATCCTTTTAACAACTGTAGGATAAAGGAAATCCACCTGCTTTGAGTTATAATCATTAGGGCGTCATGTGCCTCACACATACTGCCCTGTTGGGGGCACTGTAGAGCTACCCCCACCTCATGGGATAGTCTATTCTCCATAGGTGTGAAAGAAGTGGAGAGAAGTGTAATGTTGTCTGGTTCTTATGTGAGCAGCCCAGGAGAAAGAGATTCCTTGTGTGCTCACCACCATGGGACACTGCTGAAACCTTTACCTAACATAAATTCCACAATGTCAAAATCTGAAATGATCACAAACAGCTATCAGCAGAAGAAGAACAAAATCACCAGAGCAGGCATTTTAGTAATCTCCACCCCGCCTCTTCCCCAAGAACTTGAGAGAAGAGCAATATTGTAGCATGTCTGAAAGGTTATCAGAGCCAGCCCTGAGCAGACTTTTAGCGGCAAATTCCAGAGTTGAGGAGCCCTCATGAAAGGAGCCCTGCGAGCTGAAAGTGGCGATGCTCCAGCTCAAGAGCCTCCACTGGCGACAACATTAGCAGTATAATGCCAGAATATGTTGCACTTACTCCAAAGTGAGGATGGCTAGTCATTCACTTCTAAACTATTTCACTTTCTATAAATCTCTTTGGGGTATTCCACTGGGGTAACATTCTAGTGTTTAATCTCTGCTCAGAGGTTAATATGTAAATCAAACTAATTCAATGGCTTTTACTTATGCACACTTCAGCGCATACGCAGGCAAACTTGAGATAAATGTTAGTGTAATGTATAAAGTTATCTAAACTGTGTACAATACAAAAGATTCACAGCTAGAACTGCTTCCCTTATATCCAAATCCTTAGTTCTATAGCATTTTCACATGTGACCTTTCGACTCTTCACTAAAATCAAGTTCCTATACAACTATAGAACAACAAGAGTAACTCCAAACAGTCCTTACTCTCTGAACTAGCCATTCACTGGGAATGTGATCATGCACACTTCGCTAGGGTGCTGCAGCAACATAAATGCACTGACCATGTCTTTCATGAGGTACAGTAATGTGGCATGACTCAGAAGGGTATACTGACACTATGGCCCAAATCCCACCCTCTCCTCTGTACAGTTCAGCTTTGCACAGTGGAATGTGGACGCTACATCTGGTTGGGAAATGGAAATGAAATTCACAAATTTGTGTTTTCATTTCTGGTTGAAATGTTTGTCAGTTTTCTATCTCCCTGCAGTGATCCCAGGAGCTTGTGCAGGGAGTGCACGTTATGCACTCTGGAGCACAGCTCTGAGCAGGATCCTGGCATGAAGGGGCTTTAGGGGGAGCAAATGTGGCAGGACGACGTTATCTTAAGCCTCTGGGTCTTCCCCACCCTCCTCAGTACATAAAGGCGGCTCCAAACCTAGAAAGAGTCAGCAGACCCAGTTCCTCTACCACCCTTTGGGTTAGGAGAGCTAGGATTAAACCCCTCTACTCCTGCAAAGTTAATTGGGCCAGACCCAGGATTTGGGTCTCACTAAAGGACACTTCGTTTCATCATGTTGTTCTGCCCTACATCTCAGCTCACCTTCTCCAAAATAGAGGGGACATGAGGGGCATTTTAAAAAAATGTATGTTGGCCTATGAATGACAAGAGTTGAGAATGATGATGCAAGTCCAATTCGTCAGATCTCCAAACCTTAAACAACTGCAGCAGCCTCTCTAGGATCTGTCCAGCACTAACTGGGGCATTGCCAACCACCACTTATTTCCTCCACTTCATTATAACTAGTGGCTGATGCCTTGTCAATAACAAGATATTCAAAACTTGTCTACAACATTTAATAGTTCTTATAACTGCCATGTGAACTAAGTCTATGGCAAACCATCCCAGAGGCCACACATCTTTTAATGCTAAAGGGAAGTTCCCAAATGTCCTGAATATGCTCTTTCACAGTACATCTGTTTCTGTTCCCCTCAAACAAAAGGTGTGTTTATGGGGGTGTGGCGGTACACTTAAGGATGCTGAAGCATACATGTCATCAACACAAGCACTAAAAAGGCAAGTAAATGCTCACTCAGCTCGCTTATAAACGTTTATAGGCTGAATGTGGTGGTGGTGGGGATTCTGGGATAAGCACCTGGGGAGAGGGGTGTGGCAATGGGTGTCAGATGTTAGGGAGAAGCACAGGGGAATTTACACTCTGCATAACAGGAAAGAAGGGTGGGTTGACCTGTGAGGAGGGAGGGCGAAGAGGAGCTTCTCCCAGAGTTCAAGCCCCACTTTCCTCATACTCAGCCCCCCCCCCAACACCTCTACAAGGCTGCTTACCCCCTCCTTGACTCTACATTGTCAGCTGTATCATGGGCCAACAGAACCAAGGGGGTTGTGTGCGGAATAGGGAAGAGGGCTTTGGGTGCTGGAGACCATCAACAATTGACTAAGCTGCCAAGTACTGTTGCCCTTGGTAAATAAAGACAAAGCTAGAACTTGAGCTGTTTGAAAGCTTTTGTGTTGGTGTCTATAGCTACTTTATTTAACAAAAAAAAATCTTCTGTTCAGAAGGAAACACATCTATCATGACAGCAGGCAAACCCATATTATCTCCCTTCTGTCTGAGTGTTGGATCACAAACAGCATTCGATACTGTACAAGTTATAGAACAGCTATTTAAACTCTGACCGATGTGTTTGAATATACTTGGGGTCATCTAAGTGCTCAGGGTGTTTTTTACGCACCATGACTGCTAAGAACTTTGTGGAAGCAACAGGGATAGAACATGGATTGTCCTGCTACCATTAAAGCAAAAGATTCTCCATTTGCTTTTTGCAGTATAGGACTTGACACACACTTGCACACTTCTAATTCCAGCCAGTGGAGGGCAGTGGAATGCAACAGAAGGAAGTTAATGGCTACATCTCATCTGGCAAGCCTTCAGGTTCAGCATGTTGGCAATGCAAGGATATTGTGGTGGTTAGTGAACCCTTGGTGCTTAAGGTGTTTGCAAGAGAGCTTCTTTATTCTGTATTGGGTTGCACCTGGCCATGCATAAATAAAAGAGCTTCACAGGACCCCAGCAGACTCAGTCTGGGAAGTTGAGCCTTTAAAGGCTCAATACCACATCTTCCCTTCCAAGCCAAAACTTAACAACCCCCCCCCCACATTAATACAATACACAATTACCAATTACAAACCTAATAACTAAACTTACTCACCATGTTCAATTAGTCTTTGAGGTGCCCTGCACTCTCACTTGGACCTGGAGGAGTCCCCTGGAAAATCAATGAGATAAACAACCAGAACAAATGGATGTGCTACCTCTTGCCAGCAGTAGTGCCCCACTACTGCTATCCAGGAGTAGCCTGTCCACTTGCTCTTGTTGTTTCATGTCCTGAGGCTCCATTATCTCAACTTCCTTTGGTTGTTACCTGTCTGAGACCCTTTTGTGCAAAACAGCAAATTAAGTGCCTCTTATCTTCCTTTCTTCTGGGATTTGGAGAAAGTATCGCTTATTCCTATATAGTATGTGTCCATCTCAGATGATCCTGGGATAACGTCTAGTGACACCACTGCAGTTTGCAACCATTGTTTCCCATCATGGTGAGAGCATGTCATTTTCATAGGACCCCAAATCATATTGAATGTTTTGATTGGCCTTGTCTCTATACACCTGCAGGTCCCCACCGATTCTGACATCAGTTTCTAACAGTGCAGGTATTCTTGTCAATTTTCTGTTGACTAAGATGTCAGCTGGTGAAAGTAGAAATAGGGACTTACCGGTACGGGGCTGGCTCTGGCCCCCGGAAGGGGCGGGGCCTCAGGCGGGGATGGGGGGGGTCAGAGCCAGCCCCAGCCCGCCCTGTACCGGTAAGTGCCCTCCCCCGACAGGGTAGCAGCGGCAGCCAGGGGCTCCGGCAGCAGTTTAAAGGGCCCAGGGCTCAGCCACTGCTACTGCCCCGGGCCCTTTAAACTGCTGTCAGAGCCCCCGGCTGCCGCTGCTACCCCGGGGCTCCAGCAGCAGGCTCCGGGGGCTATTTAAAGGGCCCGGGGCTCCGCTGCCTCTACTGTCCCGGGCCCTTTAAATAGCCGCCGGAGTCCCGCCATTACTCCAGGGCTCTGGGGGCTATTTAAAGGGCCCAGGACTCCCCTGCTTCTACCGCCCTGGCCCTTTAAATAGCCCCCGGAGCCCTGGGGTAGCGACAGCGGGGCTCTGGCAGCTATTTAAAGGGCCCAGGGCAGTAGAGGCAGCAGGAGCCCCAGGCCCTTTAAATTGCTGCCTGGGGAAGCCGGGCCGCCCCGGTACGGGCGCACCGGCTCTTGCCAGTACGCCGTACCGGCTTATTTTCACCTCTGGCTGGTGACTACCCATGATTCACTGATGCAGTTATATAATTCAACAGTGCTAAATATGGATCAGGGTCGGACTCGGCAGCCTTTCACTAGGCACTTTATTATTTTGACAGTTTTCTACCAATTCATGGACTGGGGATAATAGGGACACTTACTTTACTGCAAACTGCTTAAACTCATGCCCACTAAACTGTGACCCATTGTCAGACATTACTATGTCAGGTACACCATATCTAGCAAAAATAGATTTGATATGCATAATCCTTTGCTTAACTGTAGTGTCTTTCTAGTAAGGCTCTCAGGAAAATGAGAATAATAATCTAGAACAAGTATATTATTTTTTTCCAGGCAGCATAAATAAATCTATGCCTACTTTGCTTTGGGAGCCAGTTTTTCCCATGCCACCAACACAGATTCTTTTGCTTGATTTGACCTGTATATCTGGCCTAAGCAACAATGTTTAACAGTTTCCTTAACATCGCTTTTCATTTGAAGCCAGTAGAAAACATCTCTGGCCCTTCTCTTATATTTTTCAATCCCTGAATGACCTTCAACATATTTTTTTTCTATATACCTTAGGAATTACCATGCTGAAACCTTTTAACAGAATCCCATCTATTTCCAAGAGCTTCCCCTTAAATGGATAATAGGGGCTGGGCCATGCGGGTACCCATAGCAGTGCGGCTGACTTGAAGGTATATATTGTCCCTAAATGTGAAATAGTTGTGGGTGAGGACAAAGTCACAAAGTTCAGCCACCAGGTTAGCTGTGACATTATCGGGGATACTGTTCCTGATAGCTTGTAGTCCATCTTTGCGTGGAATATTGGTGTAGAGGGCTTCTATATCCATAGTACATAAGAACATAAGAAAGGCCGTACCAGGTCAGACCAAAGGTCCATCTAGCCCAATATCCTGTCTACCGACAGTGGCCAATGCCAGGTGCCCCAGAGGGAGTGAACCTAACAGGCAATGATCAAGTGATCTCTCTCCTGCCATCCATCTCCATCCTCTGACAGACAGAGGCTAGGGACACCATTCCTTACCCGTCCTGGCTAATAGCCATTAATGGACTTAACCACCATGAATTTATCCAGTTCTCTTTTAAACTCTGTTATAGTCCTAGCCTTCACAACCTTCTCAGGTAAGGAGTTCCACAAGTTGACTGTGCGCTGCGTGAAGAAGAACTTCCTTTTATTTGTTTTAAACCTGCTGCCTATTAATTTCATTTGATGACCCCTAGTTCTTGTATTATGGGAATAAGTAAATAACGTTTCCTTATCCACTTTCTCCACATCACTCATGATTTTATATACCTCTATCATATCCCCCCTTAGTCTCCTCTTTTCCAAGCTGAAGAGTCCTAGCCTCTTTAATCTCTCCTCATATGGGACCCGTTCCAAACCCTTAATCATTTTAGTTGCCCTTTTCTGAACCTTTTCTAGTGCCAGTATATCTTTTTTGAGATGAGGAGACCACATCTGTACGCAGTATTCGAGATGAGGGCATACCATTGATTTATATAAGGGCAATAATATATTCTCAGTCTTATTCTCTATCCCCTTTTTAATGATTCCTAACATCCTGTTTGCTTTTTTGACCGCCTCTGCACACTGCGTGGACATTTTCAGAGAACTATCCACGATGACTCCAAGATCTTTTTCCTGACCTGTTGTAGCTAAATTAGCCCCCATCATATTGTATGTATAGTTGGGGTTATTTTTTCCAATGTGCATTACTTTACATTTATCCACATTAAATTTCATTTGCCATTTTGTTGCCCAATCACTTAGTTTTGTGAGATCTTTTTGAAGTTCTTCACAGTCTGCTTTGGACTTAACTATCTTTAGCAGTTTAGTATCATCTGCAAACTTTGCCACCTCACTGTTTACCCCATTCTCCAGATCATTTATGAATAAGTTGAATAGGATCGGTCCGAGGACTGACCCTTGGGGAACACCACTAGTTACCCCTCTCCATTCTGAGAATTTACCATTTATTCCTACCCTTTGTTCCCTGTCTTTTAACCAGTTCTCAATCCATGAAAGGACCTTCCCTTTTATCCCATGGCAGCTTAATTTACATAAGAGCCTTTGGTGAGGGACCTTGTCAAAGGCTTTCTGGAAATCTAAGTACACTATGTCCACTGGATTCCCCTTGTCCACATGTTTGTTGACCCCTTCAAAGAATTCTAATAGATTAGTAAGACACGATTTCCCTTTACAGAATCCATGTTGACTATTGCTCAACAGTTTATGTTTTTCTATGTGTCGGACAATTTTATTCTTAACTATTGTTTCGACTAATTTGCCTGGTACAGACGTTAGACTTACCGGTCTGTAATTGCCGGGATCACCTCTAGAGCCTTTTTTAAATATTGGCGTTACATTAGCTAACTTCCAGTCATTGGGTACAGAAGCCGATTTAAAGGACAGGTTACAAACCTTAGTTAACAGTTCCGCAACTTCACATTTGAGTTCTTTCAGAACTCTTGGGTGAATGCCATCTGGTCCCGGTGACTTGTTAATGTTAAGTTTATCAATTAATTCCAAAACCTCCTCTCGTGACACTTCAATCCGTGACAGTTCCTCAGATTTGTCACCTACAAAAGCCAGCTCAGGTTTGGGAATCTCCCTAACATCCTCAGCCGTGAAGACTGAAGCAAAGAATCCATTTAGTTTCTCCGCAATGACTTTATCGTCTTTAAGCGCTCCTTTTGTATCTCGATCATCAAGGGGCCCCACTGGTTGTTTAGCAGGCTTCCTGCTTCTGATGTACTTAAAAAACATTTTGTTATTACCTTTGGAGTTTTTGGCTAGCCGTTCTTCAAACTCCTCTTTGGCATTTCTTATTACATTCTTGCACTTAATTTGGCAGCGTTTATGCTCCTTTCTATTTGTCTCACTAGGATTTGACTTCCACTTTTTAAAGGACGTCTTTTTATCTCTCACTGCTTCTTTTACATGGTTGTTAAGCCACGGTGGCTCTCTTTTAGTTCTTTTACTGTGTTTCTTAATTTGGGGTATACATTGAAGTTGGGCCTCTTTATGGTGTCTTTAAAAAGCACTCTATGGTGGCATTCTCAGAAATGCTCCCAGTTCCACGCGCAGGGCCAGGTAGGCAGGCAGAGCTTCAGAGTCTCAATGCGTGGATGAGACGATGGTGTAGAGAGGAGGGGTTTACATTCATTAGGAACTGGGGAAACTTCTGGAATGGGGGGAGCCTATACAGGAAGGATGGTGGGATGGAAATTATTGAAATCATGGTGGAATTCCTCAAGGGCTTCTTTTCCATGGGTCCATAGTGGTCAGGATGGTGTTTTCTGGAAGATCACCGATGGATTGTAGTTTCCTCAGGAAGTGATGGTGTCTCGAAGATAGCTGGGAGTGCTGGTAGCATAGGGCCTGAGGAGAGAGTCCATATAGCCAGACAATCCTGATGTTAGGGTGCCAATGCCTGAGATGATGGGGCATCCAGGATTTCCAGGTTTATGGATCTTGGGTAGCAAATAGAATACCCCTAGTCGGGGTTCTAGGCATGTGTCTGTACAGATTTGTTCCTGTGCTTTGTCAGGGAGTTTTTTTAGGTGATCTTCCTTCAAGTCAGCGGCACAGCTATGGGTACCCGCATGGCCCCACAGTATACCAACATTTTTATGGCTGACTTAGAACAACGCTTCCTTAGCTCTCATCCCCTAACGCCCTTAGTCTACTTGCGCTACATTGATGACATCTTCATCATCTGGACCCATGGAAAAGAAGCCCTTGAGGAATTCCACCATGATTTCAATAATTTCCATCCCACCATCAACCTCAGCCTAGATCAATCCACACAAACGGTCCATTTCCTGGACACTACTGTGCTGATAAGTGATGGTCACATAAATACCACACTATACCGGAAACCTACTGACCGCTATACTTACCTACATGCCTCCAGCTTCCATCCAGGACACACCACACAATCCATTGTCTACAGCCAAGCTCTAAGATGCAACCATATTTGCTCCGATCCCTCAGACAGAGACAAGCACCTACAAGATCTCTATCAAGCATTCTTAAAACTACAATACCCACCTGCTGAAGTGAAAAAACAAATTGACAGAGCCAGAAGAGTACCCAGAAGTCACCTCCTACAAGACAGGCCCAACAAAGAAAATAACAGAACACTACTAGCTGTCACCTTCAGCCCTCAACTAAAACCTCTCCAGCGCATCATCAAAGATCTACAACCTATCCTGAAAGATGATCACTCACTCTCACAGATCTTGGGAGACAGACCTGTCCTCGCTTACAGACAACCCCCCAACCTGAAGCAAATACTCACCTGCAACCACACACCACTGAACAAAAACACTGACCCAGGAACCTATCCTTGCAACAAAGCTCGATGCCAACTCTGTTCACATATCTATTCAAGTGACATCATCATAGGACCTAATCACATCAGCCATGCCATCAGGGGTTCGTTCACCTGCACCTCTACCAATGTGATAAATGCCATCATGTGCCAGCAATGCCCCTCTGCCATGTACATTGGCCAAACCGGACAGTCTCTATGCAAAAGAATAAATGGACACAAATCTGACACCAGGAATCATAACATTCAAAAACCAGTAGGAGAACACTTTAACCTGTCTGGTCACTCAGTAACAGACCTGAGGGTGGCAATTTTGCTACAGAAAAGCTTCAAAAACAGACTCCAACGAGAAACTGCTGAACTTCAATTGATATGCAAACTAGATACAATCAACTTAGGCTTGAATAGAGACTGGGAATGGTTGAGCCATTACAAACATTGAATCTATCTCCCCATGTAAGTATTCTCACACTGCTTATCAAACTGTCTGTACTGGGCTATCTTGATTATCACTTCAAAAGTTTTTTCTCTTACTTAATTGGCCTCTCAGGCCTGGTCTACACTACGAGTTTAGGTCGACTTTAGTCGCGTTAAATCGAATTTAGCCTGGACACGTTCACACGACGAAGCCCTTTCTTTCAACTTAAAGGGCCCTTTAAACCGGTTTCTTTAATCCACCTCCGACGAGGGGATTAGCGATAAAATCGGCCTTATGGGGTCGGAATTGGGTTAGTGTGGACGGAAATCGACGTTATTGGCCTCCGGGAGCTATCCCACAGTGCTTCATTGTGACCGCTCTGGACAGCACTCTCAACTCAGATGCACTGGCCAGGTAGACAGGAAAAGCCCCGCGAACGTTTGAATTTCATTTCCTGTTTGCTGAGCGTGGAGAGCACAGGTGACCACGCAGAGCTCATCAGCACAGGTAACCGTGATGGAGTCCCAGGATCGCAAAAGAGCTCCAGCATGGACAGAACGGGAGGTTCGGGATCTGCTCGCCATATGGGGAGATGAATCAGTGCTGGCCGAACTCCGAAGCAGTAAACGAAATGGCAAAATATTAGAAAAGGTCTCCAAGGCCATGAAGGACAGAGGCCATAACAGGGACACACAGCAGTGCCGCGTGAAAATTAAGGAGCTAAGGCAAGCCTACCACAAAGCCAGAGAGGCAAACGGAAGGTCCGGGGCTGAGCCGCAAACATGCCGCTTCTACACGGAGCTGCATGCCATTCTAGGGGGTGCAGCCACCACTACCCCAACCGTGTGCTATGAGTCCCTCAATGGAGAAACACACAGGGAAGCGGGTTCGGGGGACGAGGAAGATGAGGATGGAGATAATGTAGATAGCTCACAGCAGCAAGGAAGCGGAGAAACCGGTTTCCCCAACAGCCAGGATATGTTTATCACCCTGGACCTGGAACCAGTAACCCCCGAACTCACCCAAGACCTTGTGGGCACACAGGGGACCTCTGGTGAGTGTACCTTTGTAAATATTACACATGTTTTAAAAGCAAACGTGTTTAATGATTAATGATTAATTTGCCCTGGCAATCGCGGCCAGTACAGCTACTGGAGAAGTCTGTTAACGTATATGGGGATGGAACGGAAATCCTCCAGGGACATCTCCAGAAAACTTTCCTGGATGTACTCCCAAAGCCTTTGCAAAAGGTTTCTGGGGAGGGCTGCCTTATCCCGTCCACCATGGTAGGACACTTTACCACGCCAGGCCAGTAGCACGTAGTCTGGAATCATTGCATAACAAAGCATGGCAGCGTATGGTCCCGGTGTTTGCTGGCATGCAGACAACATCCATTCCTTATCGCTCTTTGTTATCCTCAGGAGAGTGATATCATTCACGGTCACCTGGTTGAAATGGGGCAATTTTATTAAGGGGACATTCAGAGGTGCCCCTTCCTGCTCTGCTGAACAGAAATATTCCCCACTGTTAGCCACGCGGTGGGGGGGAGGGGTGAAGTGATCATCCCAGAGAATTGGGTATGGGGGGGAGGGGAATTAGTTGGGTTTGTGCTGCATGTTAACCCTGAAACCGCAGCCCCTCCTTTTACATTGCAAACCCATTTTAAATGGCCAACCAAATGGGTGCTTGGTATGGGAAATGAGGGCAGTAGTGTTTGAAACCATCCCCACATGTTAAGAAGGTTAAAAAAGCCCAAAGACTGTATGTCTTACCATGGCTGCCTGCAAGCTGAAATCTGTGTCCTGGCACTGCGTGAGTGATCTCTCACACCAAACCAGGAGACTCTCAATATAAGAGGAAAAATGCGACCTTGTAACGAAAGCACATGTGCTGTTTTATGTGAACAGCAAAATTTAACGTGAAAGAGTGTACCCATTGTTCTCTAAAATGTATCTTTTTTAACCACCTCTCCCCTTCTCCTCCACCAGCTGCAAATGTGTCTCCTTCACAGAGGCTACTGAAGATTCGAAACCGAAAGCGAAGGAAACGTGATGAAATGTTCACAGAATTACAGACTGCCTCCCACGCTGACAGAGCCCATCAGAATGCGTGGAGGCAGTCAATGGCTGATTTTAGAAAAGCCCAATATGACCGAGACGAGAGGTGGCGGGCTGAATCGCGGGCAGAAGAGCAGAAGTGGCGTGCTGAATCGCGGGCTGAAGATGAGAGGTGGCGTCAGCTTGCACACAGAAGGCAAGAGTCGATGCTCCGGCTGCTGGAGCATCAAACTGATATGCTGCAGCGTATGGTTGAGCTGCAGGAAAGCCAGCAGGAGCAGAGACCGCCGCTACAGCCCCTGTGTAACCAACAACCATCCTCCCCAAGTCCCATTGCCTCCTCACCCAGACGCCCAAGAACACGGTGGGGGGGCCTTCAGCCACCCACTCACTCCACCCTAGATGATTTCCATAGCAATAAGTTTTAAAGTTTTAAATTGCAGTGTGTCCTTTTCCTTCCCTCCTCCCCCACCCATCCCGGGCTACCTTTCCAATTATCCCCCTAGTTGTGTGATGAATTAATAAAGAATGCATGAATGTGAAGTAACAATGACTTTATTGCCTCTGCAAGCGGTGCTTGAAGGGGTGAGGGTAGGGTGGTTGGTTTACAGGGAAGTAGAGTTAACCGGGTGGGGGGGGAGGGGCGGAGGGTTCATCAAGGAGAAACAAACAGAAGTTTCACTCCGTAGCCTGGCCAGTCACAAAACTGGTTTTCAAAGCTTCTCTGATGCGCACAGCGCCATGCTGTGCTGCTCTAACCGCCCTGGTGTCTGGCTGCGCGTAATCAGCGGCCAGGCGATTTGCCTCAACCTCCCACCCCGCCATAAATGTCTCCCCCTTACTCTCACAGATATTGTGGAGCGCACAGCAAGCAGCAATAACAATGGGGATATTCTTTTCGCTAAGGTCTGAGCGAGTCAGTAAGCTGCGCCAGCGCGCTTTTAAACGCCCAAATGCACATTCCACCACCATTTGGCACTTGCTCAGCCTGTAGTTGAACAGGTCCTGACTCCTGTCCAGGCTGCCTGTGTACAGCTTCATGAGCCATGGCATTAAGGGGTAGGCTGGGTCCCCAAGGATCACGATAGGCATTTCAACATCCCCAACGGTTATTTTCTGGTCTGGGAAGAAAGTCCCTTCCTCCAGCTTTCTAAACAGAGCAGACTGCCTGAAGACGCGAGCATCATGTACCCTTCCCGGCCAGCCCACGTTGATGTCGGTGAAACGTCCCTTGTGATCCACCAGGGCTTGCAGCACCATTGAAAAGTACCCCTCGCGGTTTATGTACTCGGTGGCTTGATGCTCCGGTGCCAAGATAGGGATATGGGTTCCGTCTATCGCCCCACCACAGTTTGGGAATCCCATTGCAGCAAAGCCATCCACTATGGCCTGCACGTTTCCCAGAGTCACTACCCTTGATATCACCCGGTCTCTCATTGCCCTGGCAACTTGGATCACAGCAGCCCCCACAGTAGATTTGCCCACTCCAAATTGATTCCCGACTGACCGGTAGCTGTCTGGCGTTGCACGCTTCCACAGGGCTATCGCCACTCGCTTCTCCACTGTGAGGGCTGCTCTCATCCTGGTATTCTGGCGCTTCAGGGCAGGGGAAAGCAAGTCACAAAGTTCCATGAAAGTGCCCTTACGCATGCGAAAGTTTCGCAGCCACTGGGAATCGTCCCACACCTGCAGCACGATGCGGTCCCACCAGTCTGTGCTTGTTTCCCGGGCCCAGAATCGGCGTTCCACGGCATGAACCTGCCCCAGTAACACCATGATTTCCACATTGCTGGGGCCTCTGCCTTGTGAGAGGTCTAGGTCCATGTCCATTTCCTCATCACTCTCGTCGCCGCGCTCTAATCGCCACCTCCTCGGCTGGTTCCGGTTTTGCTTTGGCATGTCCTGGCTCTGCATATACTCCAGGACAATGCGCGTGGTGTTCATAGTGCTCATAATTGCCGCGGTGATCTGAGCGGGCTCCATGATCCCAGTGCTAGCTATGGCGCCTGGTATGAAAAAAGGCGCGAAACTAGTATCTGACGGACTGGGGAGGGAGGGAGGGAGGGGCGAGTGACGACATGGCATACAGGTACAGGGCATTAAAATCAAGAAAGGTGGCTGTGCATCAGGGAGAAACACAAACAACTGTCACACAGAATGGCCCCCCCCAAAGATTGAACTCAAAAGCCTGGGTTTAGCAGGAGGGAGGGGGGAAGCAAATGAATACAGAATAAATCTATTTTTTACATCTTAAGACGATGGTGCAGCATGACTGATAGCCGTCAGCATTTTCTGGGTGCTTGGCAGCAAATACTGGGCGCTTGGCAGTTAGCCTTCAGGTCTACTGCACAATCTGATACCCACTGCAGTATGACAACGATGGATACCAGTCGTAAGATACTATCTACTGCCCAAAAGGCAAGGGGTTGCTGCTGTGTAGCAATGTTGCCCCATACTTCGCATACTACGACTGATAACCATCATCATCAAGGCAAGGGGTTGCTGCTGTGTAGCAATCTAGACCCACGTCTGCCAGCCCCATGTCTGCCAGCACCCAGATCGCCCTCGGCCTCTTCTGGGTGCTTAGCAGAAAACTGGGTGCTTGGCAGAAAATAGTATACTACGACTGATAACCATCATTGTCTGTCCAGGTGCCCATGATCAACAGCCACTGCTGTCCGACGAGGACGGTTACCAGTCGTAATAAAACAGCTACTGCCAAAAGGCAAAAGGCAAGGGCTGGTGCAATGCAGCCCTACGGTTGCCAGCCCCACGGCTGCCGGCACCCAGATCGCCAATGAAGGCTACCAGTCATGCTGCACCGTCTACCACCAAAAGGCAGTTAGCTGCTGCTGCTGTGTAGCAATGCAGTCCCACGTCTGCCGGCACCTAGATGACATATGGTGACGGTGAGCTGAGCTGAGCGGGCTCCATGCTTGCCGTGGTATGTTGTCTGCACAGGTAACCCAGGTAAAAAGGCGCGAATCTATTGTCTGCCGTTGCTGTAACGTAGGGGGAGGGGCCTGACGACAGGTACCCAGAACCCCCCGCGGCACTGTTTTGCATCATCCGGGCATTGGGGTCTCAACCCAGAATTCCAATGGGCGGCGGAGACTGCGGGAACTGTGGGATAGCTACCATAGTGCAATGCGCCGGAAGTCGACGCTAGCCTCGGTACTGTGGACGCGGTCCGCCGAACTAATGCACTTAGAGCATTTTATGTGGGGACACACACAATCGGCTGTATACAACCGATTTCTATAAAACCGGCTTCTATAAATTCGACTTAATTTCGTAGTGTAGACATACCCTCAGAGTTGGTAAGACAACTCCCACCTTTTCACGCTCTCTGTATGTGTATATATATATATCCTCAATATATGTTCCATTCTATGCATCAGAAGAAGTGGGCTGTAGCCCACGAAAGCTTATGCTCAAATAAATTTGTTAGTCTCTAACGTGCCACAAGTACTCCTGTTCTATTTTGGGTGCATCTGAAGAAGTGGGGCTTTTTACCCATGAAAGCTTATGCCCACCGGACTCCTCATTGTTTTTGTGGATACAGACTAACACAGCTATCCCTCTGATACTCAGATTCTCTATCAATTCTACAGTGTCAGAGCACTGTCCAGTCTCCATAATCTTCATTCTGGACTGGGTGACTTCCTTTGCTTGTCAAATTCTAATTGCTTTTTCAAGGGTTAACTCTGGCTCTTACGGTATTCTATGTTTTTTGTTCCAAATCCCAATCATGATCTGGTCTCCAGGGCCAGCTCTAGGTTTTTTGCTACCCCAAGCAAAAAAAAGTTTGGCTGCCCCCCCCCCCCCCCCCCCCCTGGGCTCTCTCCCCCCCCCCACCCGCACCCCCTGCTGCCCCAGCCCTGGGCTCCCCCCCACCAGTGCTGACTCCGTCCACTCCCCCCTCGCCTCCAGCCGGTCCGGCGCTGGCAGGGTCGGGGTAAGCAGCGGGGCTCCCAGGCTGCGCCTCAGCCCAGGGTCCCTCCAGCCATGGCTCCCACCTCCACAACCAGCCAGGACCCGGGAGGGCAGAGCCGGGGGACCACCCCAGCAGGGGGCGGAGGCGCCGGGGCAGGATAGCCCCAGAAGGAGCGGAGCCCCGGAGAGCGGCACGCGGGCCCCGCACAGGAGCGCCCCGCCCTCTATGGGCCCGCTGCTGCTTCTGGCCACCGTGCCGCAGTCCCTGGGTGGCTCGGGCCGCTTCGCCCTGCGGCATCTGCAGGTGGCTCCGTGTGCCCCGAGGGGCGGCCCCCAGCCCGAGTGTCCCCCGCTAGGAGCCTGCCTGGCCCAGCCACAAGATGCGGGCGCTGCTCCCCCGCGGCGCGAACCGCAGCGGCCCCAGGGCGATGCCCTGCTGCTGCCAGGGCCAGCTCTAGGCTTTTGCCGAAAAAAAAAAAAAAAAAAAAAAGAAGGTCAGAATGCCGCCCTTGAAAATGTGCCGCCCCAAGCACGTGCTTGGTTTGTTGGTGCCTAGAGCCGGCCCTGCTGGTCTCTTTTAGAGGACTCAGCCCCATAAAATTTCAGAATTCAGCCTTAGATCAGTCACGAAATCGTCCATGGTTTCATCTTTTTGTACTTTCTGTTTAAAACCATTTCTCAGAAGTTTCTTTTCTGCATGTAGTGCATTTCTGTACCACAGTTTCACAGTTAGCTTCCTCTGCCTGAATCAGCTGAAAAAAAATTAAACACAAAGTGCTTCAGAACCAGCTATTGTCAGAAACAAGGCTACCTTCTCACTCTCTATTCTTTTTTGCTGGCACCCATTGCTTGCAGATCACTGTTTAAACTTTCTCCAATTGTTTTCCACATTTTCAGAAAATTTCAGCTTTTTACTGCTCCATTCTTCCACTCAGGGTATCATCCTAGTTCCTTTTTACTCCTGGTACCATGTAGTATTCAGTGATCACTCAGTGCTTAATGTGCTTGAAAGAAATCTCCTTTATTCTGTGTCTGGTTCTGACTGGCTGTGCATAACACAAGCTTCACAGTGCCCCACCAAGACTTTCCATCTAGGAAGCTCAGATTTTGAAGCAACAGTCTCCACTACCACAGATGCGTAGGGACTCCAGGTTTTACATATCGTAAGCTAATTGTGTCAAGTCACATCCTGGGTTGCTTCATAAAACCTAACCTGTCTTTGGTATAACAGCACCAATGTTTGTTTAAAATTGAATTGGAGGCTGAAAACATGTAGGCCTTGTGTTTTCTAGAGGCTGTTTAATAGTCAAAATCATAGTACCCTATCACAAGCTAAAATATACAAAGGGATAGCAAAAAAATTGGCCAGTATTTAACGACTTTCAAACTATACACTATTTTGTAACTTTTTGAACTATTTGTAGGATACGTTTCATTTTAAAATGTAGTGATTTTTCTGGCTGAGTCTCTCTCACTTTAAAGTCTTGATTTCCATTGGGAAAATTTCTTATGTAAGATTTAAAATTTGAAATAAAATGCTGAGGCGGCATGGATCTTAATTATTTAGTTTCTGACACATACTCTCCGTTTAAAAATTCAGTGTGACTGCAGATCTAAAGGATGTCTCTATAAATAAGTTATCGTTTTGAAGCTGTAATAAAATTCAGAAAGCATTCCAACAGTTCTCAGCTGATCACAGACGTACAGTACTATTAAAATGCAAAAACACGTGACTGAATAATAGTTTGTGGGACCAAATCATTCTAGAATGTTGGGGGTTTCTTTAAAAATTAGGCTCAAAGTGAGTCCTTAACAAAAACTGCATGACATTTTTCTCCAGGTATTTTGATTCCTAGAAATTAAAGACAGAGTACAACTACACAGTCAGCTTTGTGCTTATCACAGAACAGGTATATGGTATATAAGTGGAAAACATTCCAAATTAATGAAATACACCTCAAAAGACCATTCATTAATTATTCTGTGTATACATAAGATGCTATTCAGTTAATCTCTTTGAATACAAATCAGACAAGTGTGCATGGACTTACTGGGCCAAATTTTTTGCTGGAATAACTCACTTCAATGGAATCATGCCGGGGTGAATTTTTCTCATTAAGTACAACTTGAGTGTGTAGATTTATTTTCACCTGGGGAAAAAACAGCCTACATTCTAATCCCATAGATGACTTCCCCCAGCACATTAGTTTAACTTGCTGCCCTATTATGCACAGAAGTGTTTTTGCTGTCAACAGATTATACTTGAAAAACAAATCACATTTGAGCTTCATAATTATATGGCCTGTTTATATGGAGTACCGACTTCTGGAGAGGAGAATATAAAGAACAGGGTTTAGGAATTTAAATGGCTTGTTCTAGAAGCTACCAAAAATCCTTTCGTGTAATACTCAGTAGTAAGGTACAGCAAAGCAATTCATATACTATGAAATGTCAGGTAAGAACATAAAAGCATAGCATATCACTTTCTCCAAGATACAGTAGTTTCCAGTGTTTACTGGAAGTTGTCAATTTGACAATTTATATAAAATCAAAACTTGCTTTCAACTGAATATTAGGAGTAACACTGCAGTGCCTGATCTCTTGTGGAACAGTGAGGCAGCAAAGGGATTAAAACTGAAATTCCATTTGGGGTTTGTCACAATCTTCTTCAGCTTGCAGGTGTGGCGTGGCATTGCTTGGCTTGAAATCCGCGTGTCACAGTAATCCCCAGCTGCTTTTTTAAATGATTTATTTCTCTAGGAAGTTTAAATAGGTTTACAAATTGTTGCCATGTAAATATCAGAAACAAAACAATAACTTCCACAGTGCGGGTTTTGTTTATTTAGAGAAGCGTTATGCCGTAATATAATAATCAAATCGCTCTATTTAACAGGATATTACCATATTAAAGAGTGAGTCTCTCTACACCATCCAGGACATGTTGCTCTGGTAGTTTTATTAAATTGAGTTAAATTGCTAACTCTCTCATATTTATCAAACAATGTGGGTCTATCAGATGTTAATACTATAAAAAATTGGACAGGGGTGCTGGGGTTTTTATAGATGAATGTACTTTGAGTAGTGTATAAGGCCTGGTCTACACTAACACCCCAATTCGATCTAAGGTACGCAACTTCAGCTACGTGAATAACGTAGCTGAAGTCGACATACCTTAGTTCGAATTTACCGCGGTTCAGACGCGGTCCACACGCGGCAGGCAGGCTCCCCCGTCGACTCCGCGGTACTCCTCTCGCTGAGGTGGAGTACCGCAGTCGACGGCGAGCACTTCCTGGTTCGAATTATCGCGTCCAGACCAGACGCGATAAATCGAACCCGGAAGTTCGATTGCCAGCCGTCGAACTACCGCGGTAGTGTAGACATACCCTAAGTAGTAGCCAAATATCTAAGTATCTCTGACTTTTGACTGTTATGCTAGGTAATTGATCTGCTAATTTTTCCGAGAGCCTCCCATGTTTTTTTGAGCCATTCCTCCACGTCTGGACATTTTTTCTTTTTCCAATGACAGGTTGTTAGTAGTCTAGCAGCTACTGCAAATGAGCCATTAATTCTTCATTTATTTGACTGTAACTATTTCCAGGAGGATTACCAAAATATCATTCACTAATAAATTTGTAACATTTGGTTATGAATTGCATCCCAATACTATTGAATGGCTGGGCATGTCCACCGTTTATGCATAAGCTCTCCTCTTTCACCACAATTTCTCTACCATTTATCCCTTTCAATTTCTCTCTGTATATCTTTTAACCTGACGGGCGTGAGGCACCATTGAAACAACTTCTTAAAGACATTTTCTTTCATCATGCTACAGACTGAGGCTGCTGATCCTCTTTTCCAAATCAGAGCCCATTCCTCTGGGGTAATTTGTCTATCCAAATCTTTTTCCCCACCATCTCATACATAGAGAGCAATTTTCAAACTCCTCCAATATACTGAGAGTCCAGACCAGCACAAAGCAACCCCAAGAGTAGGAGGAACACAAGTGTGTGTGTCCCTGTGACAGTATTCAGTACTCCATTGCTGCAGATGAGGATCTGCCCAGCCCCTCTTCAATTCCTTAATATTTACTGAAGTTAAGGTAGTAACTTTATTTAAAGGGACCTCTGTCATGGCCCTGCGAATGCCGTTCGTTATGAGATTCCTTTCTAGCCCCCAAAAGTACCCTGGTCAAGTGGCAGGCCCACGCCTCCACTCCTCTTTGGGGTTAGACCCACAATTCACCTACAGTCTCAATGGCATCCTGGTGACCAATCGTGATATCTGGCAGACATGGACACAGTTTGGGAGGGGCAATGACCCCCAAACCACAAGCCTCGGGCAGGTGTAGAATTTGCCCCCCCCCCCCACACACACACACACGTGTGTGGCCCCATTGGCCTGACTGGATCTGCCCCCCTAAATATAGAAGTGAAACTACGCCTATAATGGCAGACCCAATGGGCTTGGCACATGAACAAGTGTCCCTTCAAAAGTTTGTGGCCACAAAAGCAGCTTCAAAAAATGTATGATTTATTTACCCAAAGGGTGCACAGCATTAGGGAAATAGATTTAAAACAACTAAGAGACCTATACGCATACTGTTTTTCTTACATTTGGTGGTTCCTCTCAAGCCCCTTGGTAAGTATGGGTCTGTGTCAGCCTGAAGCAGCTGATAAGTCTCCCCTGCTTCTCTGTAAGGCAGATCTTTTAACAGATAAGTTTTGTTTGATCTCCAGGTTCTCAGCTATGTCACCAGGAATGGGGCTACAAAGTTGCCACTTCACCGCAGTTAACCTGTGCTGGGATGCTCTTTATCTAGGCCATTGTTTTACCTTTCCTGCTTTGTTTCTCTAACAACACAGTCTGATCTAACTCCATAGCAAGTAACCCATCAAAAACAAATGCACTGAGGCATACACAAGACTCATACAAAATAATAAAGATGTTTCCCAGTTCTTTTCACTCTTCACTATGCTAATAGTGATACATAGCTCCCTTTCACTAAAGCCAAGATAGGGATTAACAACCGCATGCTGTAATGAGCACTATAAGGGTGTGGCTAACGCTGGTACATATTGGGTTATGAGGTCCACTGTGCATGTCTAAGCCTTTTCTAAGCTTTACTATCTGCCTTGGTACTGTGAGCCCAGATGTCATTGATGTTTTCAAAAACTATTACTATATTCCCCAGCAGTGTGTTCCACACAATTATTATACCTTGCATATCAAAAAGGAGACTTTATCCACTTTGAATTTGCCTTTTATTTTCCAGTGCCCTCATGTTCCCACAAATAATCCGCACAGTATATTTTCAGGCATGACCAGAAGAGCACTTTTTTGCTATTAGGTAAATAGTTGAGGACTGCCAACTATAAATTGGAATATGCTTTAGATAATCCTCAAAACATCTGAAGCCAGATCCTCAGCTGGTATAAATTGGCATAACTCCTTTGAAGTCAATGAATTTATACCAGCTAAAGATATGGCCTTTGAGTACTTACCCATACCTAACCATGGAAATTTTTGAAGGGTCACTGTCACGATAACCCAGTCCTGGAAAGTTTTCTGAAAACATCTGCTCAATGTGCAGTGGCAGGAAAAAAAAAAAAAAAAAAAAAAAAAAAAAAAAAAAAAAAAAAAAAAAGCTAACAATGTTAGGAGCCATTAGTAAAAGGATAGGTAATAAAATAGAAAATATAATACCACTATATAAATTCATGGTACGCCCACAACTTGAAAATTGCATGTAGCTCTGGTCAGCCCATCTCAAAAAAAGATATATCAGAAGTGGTAGAGGTACACAGATGAGCAACAAAAATGATTAGGGGTATGTAATAGCTTCCATAAAAGGAGAGATTAAAAAGACTGGGACTGTTCAGCTTAGAAAAGAGACAACTAAGAGGGGTACAATAGAGGTCTATAAAATCATGAATGGTGTGGAAAAAGTGAATAGGGAAGTGTTATTTACCTCCTTCACATAATACAAGAACCAGGATTTATCTGGTGAAATTAATAGGCAACAGGTTGAAAACAACCAAAAGGAAGTACATTTTCACAGAGCACACAATCAGCCTGTAGAACTCATTGTCAGAGCATATTGTAAAGGTTCAAAAAAGAACTAAATAAGTTCATGGAGGATAGGTCCATCAATGGATACTAGCCAAGATGGTCAGGGATGAAACCCCCATGCTCTGGGTGTCCCTAATCCTCCAACTGCCAGAAGCTGGGACTGGACAACAGTGGATGGATTGCTCAAAATTGCCCTGTTCAGTTCATTCCCTTTGAAGCATTTGGCACCAGCTACTGTCTGAGACAGGATACTGAGCTAGATGTACCAGTGGTCTGGCTGACCCAGAATGAACGTGTTTATGGTCTCAGTGTAAAGCAAAAATGAGGAATCATCATGACACACTCTGCACATCGCGGAAAAGGGAAAACTGTCTCCACTGCAATCCTATTTCGCAGGCAACATTACAGAGAGCAAGAACAGAGGGTCTCATTCCCTTGTCTTAGGCCACAGCTGCAAGGATGTGCAGTTTTAACTTCCTTCTCCTGAGTAGGCTTATTCATGAGGCCATCTTTGGCAAACGTAGCCTCAGAGAATGGCTTTAAATACCTCTATGAAAAACAGCACGTTAAATTACATTAGGAAAATATCCAAAATTACTGGTTTTAAAACCTAAACCTCACTGCAAAGTAGTATGGTGATCACTAAGTAAATTGCTATAAAAGCAATAAGGCTGTTTTCTTAGCAATACCAAGAGGATCTTTTCCATTGTTCTGCCAAGATTCACAGCAGTCACAGATATGTTTAGCTTTTTCTGGAATTCATCACTGCAGTACAGCTGTTGTCTCAGCCAGAGAAAAGTATCAGCCTCCTGGAGAGTCTTAATTAAATAAAAGGCAATTTTGCAGGGTGGGGGAAGTATCATTAAGGAGTCAGCCTTACTATTTGTATGCCATTTGCATAAACGGTTTTGCTGTTTGATTACGTTTACAAATTAGATCTAAAGAAAAAGCAATAGCAAAATTATGGCTTCACTAAAACATTGCCGGAACTTGAACTGAGGTAGTGACACCCTTCTGCTACTTGTCAATGAGCATTTCTGAAGAACTATGGCCTAAAATGTTGAGCATGTGAATCAAAAGTTAAACATGTGAGTGGTCTGATTTTTGCAGGAGCTGAGCACCTGCAGCTCCTGATAAAATCAATGGGAGTTGTTGGGTGCTCAGCACTCACTGGTAGCAGTGGGGGGAGAACACAGTTCTCTCAAGTGCCCAAATACAGCACAAGGTGCCTAATTTTAGGCTTCCAAGCTCAGTTTTGGGCTCATATCTTCAGCACTCACTTGATAGTTTTGATGTAAAAATGGATCTGCATCAAACAAGGTTTTATTCCTTGTCTCTAGAACAGCTACTCATCTTCCTTAGCAACCACTGCTCTAATCCCCATGATACTATGCAATTCTTCTCCAGTTTGATATTGTGGTTAATCAGCCACCACCCTACAAACCAGGCCACCAGGGGCAGACTGAGGGGATGAGAGAGGGTGCTTAGAAACCTCTTCTTTGACGATACGTCCCTTTATACCTATTAGAATTGCAGGAAAGGGTTATTTGCTTGGTTTTTTTCACTCCCAAGTTTTTCCACAGATAATTCAGAATCTGATAGCAAATGAGGTGTGAGTCTTTTAATTGAATGCCCCATGTACTCTGCACTCAATTTTGTGCCCAATTCGTCTGGCTGCATTTGACCAGCAAGATCTGAATCTGCATGTCCTCCATGCTGTGTGACCAACTTTGAGCCCATTTTTTCTGTCTTTGAGTGAGAAGCCGGTTGTAAATCTGCATGCTCTCCATACTGTCCACTTAATTTTGATTCCTTTGGCTGCTTTTTATGGGTTTTTTTCTTTCTTCCTTTTCTTCTTCTTGCTTTTGTGTTTCTTGTTCTTTTTTTTACTTTTTTCTTGGAATTTCATCTTCTACTTCGTCAGTAGGGCCTCTTTTTGTAGATGGAGAGCTATTTTTCACTGAATCTTGCTGGGTGGGACAGGTTGCAACTTCTCAGCAAATACTAGATAGTGGGAGAACAGTGTATTCTCGAGATAGGCTATTTCATTCTCTGAGGCTTTATGGCCACTTAAACTGCCCTAAACTCAGTTGAGCATGAGACCACCACAGAGATCAAACAGCTAGAAAACTAAATCATAACATGACTGCTAGTTTCTGGTCTCTTTTCTCCTGTATGTTTATAAGTCTTTTAAAAGCTTAATGTTTAAGTCTAACAGCATCCTTTTCATCTAACTTTTACTGTAGCTTTCATCTCTTTTCTTCTCCACTATGTTTTTAGTTCTCTTCTGTCTAACTGAAATTCTTCTACTGCCATCTTTTTCTTCTGCTGTTGTAAGGTATTAACTCTCCGTCCTTGCTTTGTTTCTCCAATAAATGTTTTGCTTTTTCCCTGTCACTCTCCTACAGGGTCTCAATTCTTGTGGGCTTTCCCTTTACCCACTTCTTTTCCTGTTCTTCCCCTTCGGATTTGATGCCAAAATCCACACAGAACTCTGCCTTTAAGGCCTATCCAACTGCAGCTACCACTGCCACCACCATTTGGTGTTCTTTCTCCCCAGACCACTACTGTAATGCTTCTCTCATTCATTGCTATTGTGGATATGGCTGACGGTGAGGAAGCAGCACTGCCTGGGGTGGGCCGGTAATCTGCTGCTGTTAGGCAGAAGTAGCCAAGACCTAGTAATTGGATTACAAGGAATTGCAGGAATGGTGACTCATAAGTAAAGCAGGAGTAGCCAGAGCTAAATATGATCTCAAGAAATACTCCATATTCAAAACACTGGGGATGTCGATGCTGGAGCTTACCACTCAGCTGCAGCTAACATCAAAGTGCTTCTAGTTTATAAACACCACTTGACTGCACAAAATGACAATGTACAGGCACATTCTCTGCAATAACTGGTACATGCCTCGGAGTTAATTTACTAGGTTTGAATGACATTAATTAGAAGTAGTTAAAAACAAATGACATCTCAAAGACTTGACACAATAAGCACTGCTGTCTAGTGCCAGACATTTGTTCTGCCTATTCAAGTACACATAATACTTATGATGATTTCAGTGTACACTGGCACCTTTCATAAGGCAAATAAAGTCACTAGACAGACATAAGTGACAAATATATGAAGCACTGCATGGAAGAAGAATGCATAATATGTTATTAAATCCTGTTTAAAGCCTAAGGCCTGAGATTTGATAGGTACCAAAAGTGTTGAATGCTCTTTCTTCCAAGAATGAGGATAAAAAGATGGCCTCCTTATTTAACGTGACATTTCAACGTAGTAGTAAAAGCCCTTCACTGCAAATCTTCAAAAAGCAAGTGACTAACAGAATCTATATAAACGCTCTTAGAATTTCCAATTGTTGACTCTGGTTATATGCACAAAATTGTGCTTGCAACAAAACTGCACTAAACCACCAATGTTGGTGTAAAGTTAAGAGTAGGATATCTGAGGTTTCCACTAAAGACAATACTCAAGTTTACAATAACTTGAATAGGCTGCCCTTTGTTCTGATAGTTTGTTAGTGTGTGTGAAATACAAACAGCCTTCTAAAGTACAAAGAAGAAATTCTTATATGTTGGAATCCCTTCATAACCATTTCTGCTTACTGTGGCTATACTGTAGACCAGTGGCTCTCAACCAGGGGTATGTGTACCCCTGAGGGTACACAGAGGTCTTCCAGGGGGTACATCAACTCATCAGATAGTTGCCTAGTTTTACAACAGGCTACACAAAAAGCACTAGCAAAGTCAGTACAAACAAATTTCATAGACAATGACTTTATACTGCTCTGTATACTTTACACTGAAATGTAAGTAAAATATTTGTATTTCAATTGATTTATTTTATAATTATATGGTAAAAATCAGAAAATAAGCACTTTTTCAGTAATAGTGTGCTGTGACACTTCTGTATTTTTATGTCTGATTCTGTAAGTTTTTAATTGAGGTAAAACTTGGGGGTACAGTAGTCTGGGAAGGTTGAGAGCCAATGCTATTGACAGTAACCACAACTTCCAGTGTTACATCTCTTCCTGCCTGGCTCCAAAATGTCAGACACACAACAATCAAATGTGCCTGGAAGTAAGCAACAAAGCAGCAAATATAGAATCTTGCTTCATCAGGAGATTGGTTTTGAAGAGATGAAAAACGTGGTGGGGCACAGAGTGAGCATTTCAGACAGCCTCGATTAAAGAAACCCATTGGGAAATGCAGCTCCATTAAAAGCAGCAATAACCAATTCACTAAATCCTTCTTTCACCTATTATCTGTTTTAGCTCCCCCTTACCCTTTCACATCTCTACTCTTCTGTTCCATTTTAAGGTATCCATTACACCTTGCACCAGTTACCACTCCACCCAGTATTGAGGTATTACTTTTAAAAGCCCTTGATGCTATGGATGAAGTAATTATTCTCTATGCAACGTGATTTCAGACAAATGACAAAATGCTTTCTGAAGTCTAACTTCAACACCGAGGTGAGGTGGAAGTGAAGATCAGGGACTTGTTTCTAGTCAAACTCCCAAGTGAAAATCTATTACTTTACTGCAGCCAAAATTTTCTAACAACCTGATCAGTGCTAAAAAAAAGAGTTGGCTAGCAAATGACTGCATACATAGCTAAAGAATTAACCTTTCCCAATGAAGGCTTCTTTGTTGCACAGTGTCTTGAATAAATTATTTCCCATGAGAACACTACAGGAGCAGGTCTGCCAACCACAATAAAGATTTTATAAGTGAGAGTGAATCTACTAACCACTCTCCATTGTATTAGGTGTGGAAGGTCACTGGATTCCCCATTAGAAAAAGGGAGGGAGTTTGAGTCTCTTGGAGGAGCTTCTCCATGGATCTGCTTAAGCAGTTGAACTTTGAGGGTTTGTCTTCACTGTGTTAAAAGACCCGCAACTGGGCTGGGTTAGCTGACTCGGGTTCATGGGGTTTATGCTGTGGGGCTATACAATTCCAGTGAGACCCTGTGAGGAGGGAGGTTCTCAGAGCCCGCCAAGCCCAAACATCAACAATGTAATTTTATAGTCCCGCTCTGAGACTCAGGGCTGCAGATTTTTTAATCACAGTGCAGATGTACCCATGGATGCTTATCTAAGATAATAAACACAGAATCCTTGAGGTTATTCCATCCCTGGCTTTACAGGTACATGTATCTTAGCAATACAGACAATAGGGTTTGGGTGCTTTATATACATTGGTATTTTAGCATCACTGCAAAAAGCTCAATCACCTGATGCAATGTTACAATGCAATATGAGACAGAGAACATAGTGTGGCCTTTTGCATTTTGCCCTCAAGTCTCAGAGCAAGAAGGTTTTTGTTGAATGCCTGAAAACTGAAGCAGTTTTGCAACCCCAAGTAAAATATTCATACAGAAATAATGTAAAATGTGCTTAATGCAACTTTTTGTGGGGCATCTTTTTCCAACTGACTGGAAGAAAAGGGGATGTTGCCCCTTTAAAGGCTACTCTTGCAACTGGTAACAGAGGTGGAGGAAGGGGGAAGTTTACCTATATGGAGTGGGGAGGAGCAAGAAATGACTGGAGCTGGCTGGGGGTGAGGGTTGGCACTGCCCTTCCACCTGACAAAGTAGGGAGGAGGGATGGGAGGCCCTCTTTCACCTGATATTCGGGAATGGTTTCTGTTATCAAATAAAATGGATTGGAAAAGGTTGTAAAGAAAAGCATCCCTTAAGGGAGCTGAGGAATGAGGCTTTGTGGCTCCTAGGTCTGGAGAAATGGGGAGCCAATCACTCTCTGTTTCTAGACACCCCAACCCTCTTACAAGGGAAAGGGGCGAAATCTCAGCAACAAGATGGCTGGGATCAGGTTGTGGATGATGAGGAAAGATTTAAGGGAACTTGCACTGTACAAGCCAGGTACTCTCAGACAGTTTAAGTAAATAATGTTGTGGCCTAATTAAAGCACATTCATTGCCTCCTGTCTTTCTTCCAAGATGGCCAGACCATTCACCAGAACATGCAAAATGAACCTGTAGCCCTCCTGTTTATTTGGGCCCCAGTTCAGCATAGCACTTCAAAATGTGAATAATCCTATCTCTGTTCAGCAAGGCATCTCAGCATATTCTTGGCTTTAAACATATGCTATGCATGTGCTTTAAGTTAAGCAGATACCCAAGTGCTTTCTCAGAACACAAAGTACATGCTTCAGCATACACTGAATAAGGATGGGATTAATCCCCTGCTTAATTTTATGCACAGACTTAAGTGCTTTGCCAAATGGGCCTTGGAAAAATGATAAATATTAACACTAGTAACATTCAACAAAGAGTCCTGTGGCACCTTATAGGCTAACAGATGTATTGGAGCATAAGCTTTCGTGGGTGAATACCCACTTGGTCAGACGCATCACCCACGAAAGCTTATGCTCCGATACGTCTGTTAGTCTATAAGGTGCCACAGGACTCTTTGTTGCTTTTTACAGATCCAGACTAACACGGCTATCCTTCTGATATTAGTAACATTATCGACATAAAAGTATCTCACATACTATTCCTGTGCAGTAAATGGCATATCTCCTTGAGTACAAACACACGGGAAAGTACTTGCATTTACTGTAGTAACTTGTAACAGGAAATGAGTATCAAGTACACAATCTTCCCAAAAAGATGCTGTTCTGTTAAGGAGTACAAATTCAAAACCTTCCTATTGCCAATTTTATCTTATGGAATTGCATCAGCTCACTCACAATGTCTCAGAAACAGAGACATTTCTATCCAACCTACCATTTCACCCTAAAGCTGTAATCTTTTCATAATCTTTAATAAAGCATATAAACAGACAGTGGCACTTCCACATTTTACAGTATAAACATACATAAGTGGTATCCTGTGATAGTATCAGACTGTTAGACTACCCAATAAATAACCTTTTAATTCAAATGGCACTTTCCCAAGATACTTATAGCAACTGTTATCCTACAACCCCCTCAAAAATGATTCTGCTGTGAAAAAGGAGAATGCTGCTGCTGCTTCTGTAGTTTACATAACATAGTGCCAAGAGAATGCTCTGTGCTCATCTTTTGTTGATGAAACATTTGCTGTTAAAGGACCTTATTTTTTAAATTTGCTATCACAATCATCATCATCTCCCTTTCAGAGCATAAGAGTTATGGAAAAGGAAAAGAATGTTAAGTTTGCCCAGTTAAAACAAAAAATGTCCGCAGAAGTTAGAGACAAAGTCCAACAGCTACACAAGTTAGGCCTCACTGCCCAGCTGTTATAGATTCAGCAATATAAAAGCTAGCATTTTCACATACACCTCTACCCCGATATAACACGACCCAATATAACACAAATTCGTATATAACGCGGTAAAGCAGCGCTCCGGAGGGGCGGGGCTGCGCACTCCGGCGGATCAAAGCAAGTTCGATATAACACGGTTTCACCTATAACGCGGTAAGATTTTTTGGCTCCCGAGGACAGCGTTAGATCGGGGTAGAGATGTATATTTTTAAGACTACATAGGTATTATTTATGTGGCCTATGGCCAAGGTACAAGGTATTGCTGTACGAACCCTTAATTTAGGAACGTTAAGGAGTATTGACATTTTAAGGGGCAGAGTCTGCTCACAATTAAAGCAAAGTAAATCTGGCATTATTGCATTAATGCGAAGAGAATTACTCCAAGATTGTACAAAGGTATCTGAGAATATAATCTTAGTTCATGAAATTTTAAGATTGCAGTATATTCTTCAACACTGTCTGTTGTGGCTTCTGAAATAGTCCCCAGATCATTAGATCAGAGGCTCTAGTCAGCCTTTGGAAACAAATCTGTAGAATTGCTTACACGATCACACACCATGATTATATGCAGAAACGGTCAGACACATTTAACTGGCCTCTCTGTACTTGTACAAACCCTTTGCTGAATTCTTTCTGATTGACTCCATTGAAGTCAATGATATCTAGACAACAGAGAATGAGGCACCCAACCATTGACCAGTCAGGTCCTGCGAATGCTCAACCTGTACTTGCATTATTTTGCAGGCTTGGCAGACTTCACTTATTATTTTTGTTATAATTTCAATAGAGAATATCATTGTTTATTTTTAAGAATTTTTTTCAATTTTTATTTAAATTTTGACAGTTGTGGAAAATTATTGGGGGTGGCGAGACAATGGAGGGAACATTAATTATTAATAACAGCAGACATGTAGATTCAAAATATTAAAGCTTTATAACCAATAAAACACAAATTGTCATCATCACGTCAAAATATGCAAAGTAAATATCCTTAAATCAAACTGTAATGAATTCTGAAGCAGCATTTTTCTTATGTTCCCTATCTATAAATTTCAGCCATCATTAATGGAAATATTTTTTCATCGATTGGTGTGTGTATGGTGAAATCAATGTTTACCAATAAAAATCTAAGCCTCCCAATCCTAATTATTAGATGCCTTTTGTTTTCAATGTTGAAAGTTCAAAAAGGCATTTTGGAATATCCAATAACCATAATTCAAATTTCACAAAAACAGAACAATTCAAGAAGGGACCTTCAAAAAGTTCATCTTTTAAATTGTTGTCTTCTGATCAAAATGGTCTTTGGAATAGGGTTAGTGTTTCTATTGTAAAAAAACAAAACCACAAGTGATGGCATATCACTGCCTCAACATTTTCAAAATAGTTTCAAGACACTGAAAAATTCAACTCTAAACTAGAAATTCTCAGAACTAGTGAGCAATGCAAAATTGGGGAGAATGGGAACTCTACTGCTCCCTACAAATTCAACTGGAGAAGTCAGCAATCCCTATAGTAAGGCATAACCGCACAATTTAAAGCAATCTAATATAATCAGTAGAACTTCTAGGCAAGATTGTCATATCATATAATGTTCTACGGTTTGGTTTTTATTTGCAATTATCTAATATGAAAATTTCAAGTATTACAGGACAATCACATTACATTCTTTAAATCAACTGCTGCATAAGCCAAATTAGATAGAAAATAAAAATATGCAAGTGAGAAAGGAGACAAGCTGAGGAAAAAGTGTGGGGGTAGACAAAAAAGGAGGAATGGTTCATTGTTTAGAGCAGAAGCCTAGGACTTGGGAGACCCAGTTCAATTTCCTGCTCCATGACAGACTTCCTGTGTGACCTTGGTCATGTCACTTAGCCTCTTTGTACCTATGTTCCCCATCTATAAAGGGAGGAAATAGCCCTTTCCTAATTCACAGGGTTATTGGGAGGATAAATACATTACAGATTGTGAGGTGCTCTGCTCACATAGTATTGCAACGGGGGCCATATGACCACATTAAAGAAGAGGTTAGTCCTAGAGTAAACAAAATTCAAATCTGCCTAATGATCATGGAGTTCTGAAGTTGCCATGCAGAAAGCATGTGGAAACAGGGTCTTCTGGTTCCATACTATGTATATATGCAACTATAAGTACTAGGGGCACAATTTGCCCATAACTGCTTAGCCACAGCAGCTGACCTAAGCATTCTCTCCGGCCCTATGCTGATACTCCTGTTCCTCAAAGCAGAGCTCAAATCCTAGGGAACCTTGTTCCTCAATTTGCTCCATTTGTGACTTGAGCAGTGGTCCCAGAGAATGGAGCAGGGGCCTGAATAGGGCTTCCAATTTTGGTTGGAGATATTCTGGAGATTTCATCACAAGACAATCTTTAATTAAAGATTAATCTTCAATTCCTGGAGACTCCAGGACAACCCTGGAGGGTTGGCAACCATGGGCCTGAATGGTAAATGGTCATAGTAATGGAGTTCTGCAGGTGGGAAGCAACATTAAGCATTTTAATTTGGAAGAATAAGATCAGGTTTGCCAATTTTGTTCCTGGCTCAGTCTCTAGATCACTGTGTGGTCTTAAAGCCCCTTTACCTTTGTCTGTTTCCCTTTTCATAAAATGGGACTATTACTTCTACCCGCCTCTCAGGGGTATTACGTGAAGTCACGTTTGTACACTGCTTCTAACAGATGAAAAGCATTATAGCTGTTCCCAGTTTCCTATTAGTATAACACAAGAAAAGCTATTTGACATTTTTTAAGTAACGATAAACAATTTACTTAACATGTTGCAGAGAATTGTACAGATAAGTGTTGCTAACTTGGCTCCCTGGCTCCAAGTGCAGTAGAAACCAGCTTCTGCTGATAAGGGTTACTGCATGATGACTCCCCTCATATAAAACACTATGGGTAACTTTGGTTCGTACAATCATTACAAAGAGCTATAAAATGCTAATTGTTATAGGGGAACAGAGGCAGTAGAACTGGGGAGCGGGATTGGAGGGAGCTAGCACCCACACAAGAGAAATATTGTGGGGGCTCTGCCCCTGCGTAAATTCACACACCCCCAGGGGAGAGAGGGAGTGCAACCGCTGCAATCCCCGGCCTCAGGCCAGGGAGCAGGATCCAGGGGTGCTGGAACAGGTCCAGGAGCAAGTAGGAATCCCTGGGACCCTCCTTACCAACCTGGAGCTGGCTACCGCTTCCACCACGCCACCCCCTTCCCTCGCCTAGCTCGGTACAGCCCCTCACTCCCACTCCTATTGTTCCCCCCACACACACCTCCATTTGCAGGGAGCTTCTGGCCCCAGTTAGGGGAGAGTAGGCAACAGACTACGAAATATGAATAATTTGGCATGCAAATGTTCATTCAGAAGTCTATGTACTTTCAATCTTGGGTACAAAAGTGGAACACTGGAAGGCTTGAGGGTAAATATCTTTTAATCAGTAATTAATTAGTAATGGCTTAAAATATTAAAATACAGTTGCCTCTGACAAGTCTACATTTACCAAGTTTTCATCATACCATAGCAGATGATACGTGTCACAGTCTTTGGGTAGATTATCCCCTCTGAGTTTCCCCCTTGCACCCCTTTTGAGTTACATGCCCTCGCCTCCACTTTTCTTTGGGGTGAGACTCATAATACGACCACACTCTGACTGGGTCTCCGAGTTATACTCCTGGTAACCAACTGTGATACCTAACAGTACCTGCAAGAGTTTTCCTTCATGAACCTGTGAACAGTAAGCGTTTGCAGAGACACAAAAGCACCTTCTTCAAAGCAAAGTAGGATTTATTTGCCAAAAGCACTCAGAAATGAATTAAAAAAAACAGATCAATACGCATGCTGCTACACTTGGCATTTCTCCTTGCTAGACATAACTTAGATTTGATGCACCCCCTTTCCTCTTGGGGAGCAAATTATAACCTGCTTGCTGCAGAGTCAGTCTGCCAACCTGCAGCAGCTGACTTTTCTTCTTTCTGCAGGGGAAAATCTATTAACTGATTTGTGCATTTTGATCTGCAGGCTTTCACCCCAGCAGAACAGCTAGATCACCAGGCTTGGCGCTAAGGAGTTGCCTCTTCACAGCCTCAAGAGTGGCTGTTGTGTTTGAGTGTGTGTTGGGATGCTCCGGATATAGGCCATTGTGTTGCCTTTCTTGCTTGGTTTCCCTAACAGTTGTTTGATCTAACTCCACAGCGAGTAACCCATCATAAACACATACAGAGAAGTTTGCCCCACCTTCACAAAAGATGTATATTTTCCAGTTCTGCATACTACATATTAGGGGATACTGTTGAACCAGTATCTCCAATGCCAGAATACTAAACAAACTTTTCAATGGCAACCTACTACAAAGATGGACAACTTGAGACTGTTTAAGTGATGGACAGTTATTTTATTTTTAACATGTTAAGTCAAAAGAGCTAAATCAAGTAAAACTAAGCTCAAAATCTGCTTCTGCTAAGTTTGAGGCTGACAGAACAAACTGGCAATTAACATTAAGTGTACCTGAGACAAACAGTACGTTAAAATACTAAATGTGGATAGAAATTCTAAGCACACCTATGGAGCTATGAAAATGTGTTGTATTAGGGTGTGACAAAACATTTTCCGTAACTGATTGGTACAGTAAAGGATCAGCATTCTTCTATGTCAAATAATTTCCAATCAGTTAAGAGCTACTGCACTCCATTTCATATTGATCATTAACATAAGTAGAATAGGTGCTAAGTGCTGTCCAAAAGCAAGTGTGATTGAATGTATTTCACTTTTTAATGAATTTTCATGACACTTGAAATAGTGAGATTTCCATACTGGAAATTAAAACAGAAGACAGAACATGAAGTTTGAAACAAAGTCAGACGAAACAGAACAGACTGACGGGTTCGGTCACAGAGAGCCTCTTGAGACTGTCACCTGATATGCTGAGAATACCTCTGAGCCCATTTTCTCTGCCAGTTTGGGCCTCCAGAACCCTACCTTGTCGAGCCAGACACGCCAGTCTGCTCCAACACAGACCCAGGGTCTGAACCACATCCCCCAAAGCTGCAGACATAACTGAAAACAGCTTAAGAAGTGCTCCTGTCTCCAGCACCCAGATACCCAGTTCCTAATAGGGTCCAAAACCCAAATAAATCCATTTTACTCTGTATAAAGCTTATACAGGGTAAACTCATAAATTGTCCACCCTCTATAACACTGATAGAGAGATATGTACAGCTGTTTGCTCCCTAAGTATTAATTACTCACTCTGGGTTAATTAATAAGCAAAAGGTGATTTTATTAAACATAAAAAGTAGGATTTAAGTGGTTCTAAGTAATAACAGACAGAACAAAGTAAATTACCAAGAAAAATAAAGCAAAACACGCAAGTCTAAGCCTAATACATTACGAAACTGATTACAGATGAAATCTCACCCTCAGAGATGTCCCAATAAGCTTCTTTAACAGCTTTAAGCTCCTTTCTAGTCTGGGCCCAATCCTTTTTAGAAAAACATTGTAGTTTATGGCCTGGGCCAAGCAATCACTCACAGCCCCGTACTTACTGTCTTTTGTTCCAGTTTCTTTCAGGCATCAATTTGGGGTGAGAGGCCATCTCTTGAGCCAGCTGAAAACAAAATGGAGGGGTTTCCAGGGCCTTTTATATTCTCTCTCTTGTGAGCAGAAACCCCTTTGTTCTCCTGTGCAAAATCACAGCAACAAGATGGAGTTTGTAGCCACCTGGGCAAGTCACGTGTCCATGAATAATTCAGCTTTTTGCAGGCAAACGCCATTGTTTACATGTTAGTTTGAACATTCCCAGGAAAGCTCAGATGTAGATTGGTGTCTCCCAAAATCCATTGTCAGTTAAGTGTTTACTCCTTCTCATAACACAAGAACTATGGGTCAGCAAATGAAATTAATAGAAGGTTTAAAAGAAACAAAAGAAAGTATTTCTTCACACAACGCACAGTCAACCTGTGGACCTCCTTGCCAGAGGATGTTGTGAAGGACAAGACTATAACAGGGTTCAAAAAAGAACTATATAAATTCATGGAGCATAGGTCCATCAATGGCTATTAGCCAGGATGGGCAGGAATGGTGTCCTTAGCTCTGTTTGCCAGAAACTGGGAATGGGCAACAGGGGATGGATCGCTTGATGATTACCTGTTCTGTTCATTCCCTCTGGGACACCTGGAATTGGCTACTGTAGGTAGACAGGATACTGGGCTAGATGGACCTTTGGTCTCACCCAGTATGGCCGTTCTTATGTACAGCTGACGTGTCACAATTTTACCTCTTAAAAGGAAAAAAATCTTTAGTAATCAGGATTTCATAGCTTTGTTCATAGCTTTGAATTCAAATTATAGATCAACCCAATGGTGAGAATTTATGGGGTTTTGAAACAAATTTTGAAAAATACGTGATCTAACCTTCACTATCCTAAGAAACTGATAAAGCTCTGAAACTTGAAAAAAAGAATATTGCATTCTCACCATAAAAAAGGCTAACTTCATTCAGTAAGAATTGTAAGTAAAGTGTTAAAAATTAGTTTTTACCCAAGCTTAGTTCAAAATGCATTTTGCTGTTATCAGTAAATGATGTGAAGAAATAACTTTTTACTATCAAGTGTTCGAATCACAAGCAACAGACAATGTATTACTCAAACTACTTCAGAGACTTAATACATTTTCAACTTTATAGCAGTTCACTGGCATTCTCTTATATCCCATATCTACAACTAAGCAGGAATTGGGTAGGACTCAGCAAAAAGAGATCTTTAAAATATCCTGAATTGCATTCTATTATGGGAACTGGTAACAGCACTCACTAGAATGTGATATGTAAGAACTGTGCATTGCATGTAACTGTAGAATTAAAAACTGATGAGCAAAATCCATTGTGAAAACTTGAAGGGCAGTTTCACCTTGCTAAGGTAAATAGACCTCATAAGTTGTTTGTAAGAATGCTGACTCTGGGTTGTGTGAAACTTAAAGATCTTTCCTCCACCTACTGTAATTGAGGTAATAGTATTAAGATGACAATTCATAAAACAATTACACTGTAACAATTCTGATTACTACAAGAATTCCATACATTTACTCGAACGCCAGAGTATATCCTCCTTGTCTTTATTCAGAGACATTTTACTCAAGTTTTTTTCACTAAACGTTTTTCCTTAAAAAAAAAAAAAAAAAAAAATCTGTTCAGTTCATATTTTTTCTTTGTGATAATTCTACTAAACATTTTAAATACTGAGTATCTCATTACTATGAAAATACCTATTTGGTCTTTAATACCTCCAGTTTCAATTATATCAACTCACCCACTACAATATGGCATTGAAATAAAAGTGCTCATTTTGATAAAAAGCTTTATATGCTCATGGACTACATCCTGAAAGCAAGGTTTTCTGTAGAACTACTTTCAGTTCTAAAATACAGCTCTGTCTCTACCTAAAATGATTGCTAATACATGTGATACTCCAAAATGTACAAGGACTGACATTTGCTTCTTACTTGCCACACTGTTGCAAGCAGTGTTAAAAGCACCTGACCAAGTAAGCAGAAAGATGAAAAATTATAGCTGACCAATCACTACTGGACAATGTGAAGAGGTGTGTGTGAACATCTTGCTTTTGAGGGCAATATTTGTTTCATGTAACTAAGAGAATAGTAGCTTTCTTATTTTAATGCAGAAAGGTAAACTGCTCTAAACCTGAGTTAAAGGTTTGGGTTTTTTCCTGTATGACTGAACCATCTCAACAACGAAGCATAGTGTTTTTCAAAGTGAGCAGTAGCGGTTTTCTGGAATATGTAAATTTTTGGTGTCCAGTTTGATTCTTCAAAAGGGCCTGACTTTCAGAAATTGCTGAGCACTCTGCCTTTGTCAGGCCTTTTTAAGTTGTGAAGTTGGACATCTAAAAACTAAGGAGCCTGAAATCACTAGTGGCTCCTTTGGTCATAGTTATTGAACATTCACAATAGTTGACTGTTCACCTTGCTGCTATAAATCATACAGAGTAAATTACAAAACTCAAACCATTTGCTAATAGGAGATTCCAACTGCATTACACAATTCAAATTATAAAACAGCAATTTCAATTTAACTCTTGAATATAACATTGAACAATGTGTCTTAGAATAACACTTAGCTCTTATATAGCAATTTTCATCAGCAGATCTCAAAAAACTTTACAAAGGAGATCCCCATTTTACAGATGGAGAAACTGAGGCACAAAGAGAAGTGACTTGACCAAGGTCACCCAGCAAGACAGTGGCAGAGAAAGGAACAGAAGCCAGTTCTCTGGAGTCCAAGTCATGTTTAATGTAATTCAACCATTGCATCAAAAAAGTGTAGATAACCAAATAATATCTGTTGATTTAAAATTACTAGTTGGGGTAAAGGACCAGATTTGCAGATTTTCTGGCAAGACCAGAAATCTTGGTTCTAAAGAAACTTCTAATTTATTCCTGTACACTAACCCATTAACTTGCATGAACTATTTCCAGCTTCTGAGTGGCAGCAAGCTGTAATACAAAGAGCAGCCTGCACTCAGATAACAAATGCATAGGTCAAATCCAGTCATAAGAACATAAGAATAGTCATATTGGGTCAGACCATCTTGGCTAGTAGCCATTGTTGGACCTATCCTCTCCATGAACATATCTAATTCTTTTTTGAACCCAGTTAATACTTTTGGCCTTCATAACATCCCCTAGCAACAAGTTCCACAGGTTGACTATGCGTTGTGTGAAGAAGTACTTCCTTATGTTTGCTTTAAACCTGCTTCTTATTAATTTCATTGGGTGACCACTGGTCCTTGTGTTATGTAAAGGGGTAAAGGACACTTCCTTCTTCGCTTTCTCCAAACCATTCATGCTTTTATACATCTCTATCATATCCCCTCTTAGTTGTCTCTTTTCTAAGCTGAACAATCCAAGTCTTTTTAATCTCTCCTCTTACAGAAGCTGTTCCATATCACCAATAATTCTTTTCCCCTTCTCTGGACTTTTTCCAATTCTAATATATCTTTTTTGAGATGGGGTGATCAGAACTGCACACAGTATTCAAGTTGTGGGCATACCATGGATTTATACAGTGGCATTGTGATATTTTCTATTTTGTTACATATCCCTTTCCTGAACATTGAGTGGATGTTTCCAGAGAACTTTCCATGATGACTCAAAGATCTCTTTCTTTAGACGCCATCATTTTGTATGTATAGTTAGAATTATTTTCCAATGTGCATTACTTTGCACTTATCAATATTGCATTTCATCTGCCATTTTGTTGCCCAATCACCCAGTTTTGTGAGATCCCTTTGTGACTGTTTGCAGTCAGCTTTGGACTTAATGATATTGAGCAGTTTTGTATCTGCACATTTTGCCATCTCACTGATTTTGCCATCTCACTGTTTACTCCTTCTCCTTTTTCCAGATCATTTATGAATATGTTGAACTGCACTGGTCCTGGTACTTAGCCTTTGAGGATCCCACTGTTTACCTCCCTCCCCTGTGAAAACTGACCTTTTATTCTCACTCTTTGTTTCCTATCTCTTAACCAGTTATTGATCCATGAAAGGACCTTCTCTCTTATCCCATGACTGTTTAGTTTGCTTAAGAGCCTCTGGGCCGGAACTTTCTGAAAGTCCAAGTACACTATATGTACTGGATCATGTCGACTCTTCAACATATTATGTTCCTCTGTGTGTCCGGTAATTCCGTTCTTTACTATAATTTTATCCAATTTTCCCAGGACTGATGTTTGGCTTACTGCCCTGTAATTGCCAGGATCGCCTCTGGAGCTTTTTTTAAAAATTGGCATTACATAAGCTATCCTCCAGTCATTTGATATAGAGACTGATTTAAGTGTTAGGTTACATTCCACAGTTAGTAATTCTGCAATTTCATGTTTGAGTTCTTTCAGAACTCTTGAGTGAATACTCTCTAGTCCTGGTGACTTATTGCTGTTTAATTTTACCAATTTATATCTGGGACAGTTCCTCAGATTTGTCACCTAAAAAGAATGGCTCAGGTGTGGGAATCTCCCTCAGATCCTCTGCAATGAAGACCAATGCAAATACACCTCTACCTCAATATAACGCTGTCCTCGGGAGCCAAAAAAATCTTACCGCGTTATAGGTGAAACTGCATTATATCAAACTTGCTTTGATCCGCCGGGGGGTGGCCTTATATCGGGGTAGAGGTGTAATTAATTTAGTTTCTCTGCAACAGCCCTATCTTCCTTGAGTGCTCCTTTAGCACCTCAATCGTCCAGTAGCCCCACTGATTGTCTGTCAGGCTTCCTGCTTCTGAGGTATTTATGTCTTTAGAGAAGAGCAGTGCAGCCTCCTCTGGTGTATGAGAGCTGAAACTGCCACTCACTACACTTTTTTTGCCAGGAAGGAAAAACAGTTACAGTATGTAGGCCAAGGCTACCTCCCCATCCTCTACACAAACTAGTTAATTATTAAAGACTTCCTTTTCTTCAGGCATCCCTTTCAAAGTCTAGCATTACACAGATCTGATAGCAGTCATCTCAGACCCCTCAGGTACACTCATCTATAATTTATCATTCAGAATTTCAGTTGACTGCAAATTTGAGCTGACAATAAAAAAAGATTTATCAAATTCTTACATGAGAGTGGAAAGAAATGGCCTATGTTATAAGAGAAGCACTACTCTTCAAGAGCCGGTACAATAAAGAGTTGAAAGTTGTATATTTAAATATAAAGTTTCTCAAATACTAGATTTCCTTTAATATGATTAATTATTCAGAACTTCAAACAATGCTGCAACTCAGTTTGTATTTGGAATACATCAGAAGTTAAAATTATTCTTAGAACATACAAAAATACAGATAAAAACACAAATTCCAATACAGGATTATGGGTCTGATTACAAAACAGCATGTTAACAGTAATCCCTAATCATCACGTTACCTGAGTTTGGTCATAGTTGAATTACTGCCTGTGGTTCTTGAAGCTACAACCTACTTTTCCCAGCCCAGACAGCAATTATACCGGATCTCTTCCCCACTCCCAATTGTATCACAAATTGAAGATAGCAATATCTTAGGAACCTGTAATAGATACCATGCAATCATATCATGCAAATACATAATGTGATTTTTTCTCCCTTTATAACTTCCCTTCAGCTGCAATACACTCAATTACTGCTGGACAGTTCAGATGGTAAATGGAGTCTTGCTCTCCTACCAGTTTGAGTATTTTGGTGATTTCACAGTTAAGTGTTGCTCTGAGGGGGAAAAAAAGGCAATGTGAGCCCATACGGTAAGAGTCTGTGGACTAAAACCTGAGTGTGCAGAGCCTGGGATGGCTGATGTTCCCACAGTGCCAATGGGAGGCCAGGAACAGCCACAGCCAGGGAGGACTGTGGAGACTGGAGAGTAGGTGCCACAGAAAGTACCACCCAAGGGAGCCAGAGTGACAGTACCCTGAGGCTCTCTGATTGGCCAAGTGCCCCTACTTAACCCCAGGAGTTGCGCCACAAAGTTGTCTGAGCAACCACACAGACTTTGGCCTGCTGCGACTCCAGAATTCACCTTGTCTCCTGTCTCTGACCTGGTATGATCTCTGGTCTCTGACTCCAGCCTGATTCTGACCCCGATTCTTGCTCCCTGATTCCAGCCTGATACCACCTCTTGTCTCCAGCCCTGGCCTGACTCTGACCCTTGCTTACTGAACCTGGCTCTTGTGATTCTTCCAACTCCTGCTCAGTGACTATCATCCCTTATGCGCAGACCCCAGCCCAGTTGTGACTGCTACTAGACTGCCTAAGCCCCTTCCCTTACATATCCATTTCTGCAAGTGTCAATTACACAGTATAGGCTAAGTAGAACTAACTTGTATTTTATGATCAACAGAAGCGTGAATATAATAAAATAGTCTCAGATGTTAACAATTAAGGTACAACATAGTATAGAAAAGTTATCAACTAAGCACTGGTCACCCCTTCTCATGGGATCTCTCCCAAGCCACTTCAGCTTCAGACTCAGTCTCATTTATTTACCTTTCAGTTGATTGCTTATGTTAAATGTAAACATACTCAGAATACCTGCAGTTTGAAACTCTTAGTGTCAGTCAGCTCATGGACAATACTGATTCCTTTCTGGCCATGGATATTATAACTACTGAGCCAAGTCAAACCCTCTGGCTTGCATGCAGAAGATTCCCCTCCCCACATGTATCTCACCCCTCTGGCACTGGTTTGCCACCAGTTCCCCCTCTGGAACTTCAGAAAGGGTATAGCCAGGTCTCCTTTGTAGGTCAGACTTGTACTGTAAGGAGACATCTCTGAACAAAGATGGAACAGTGGGGTTTGGGGAAGATGATCCTTGTGGAACTTTCTTCCCCTCTCTGCGGGTCTTACCCTGAAAGGAGCCCATTTGACTCATTGTGATGGCCAACCTGCTATGCTTATAACACGCAGGAGATGCAGGTTCTACTCTCAGTCAATTCATCTTCCAACAGTAAGGGATGCAAGTGAGGCAGAACCATCCCAACTATGCCCAGCTCTGATCCATTAAAGCCAGTTAGAGAAGCAGCATTAGTCAGGATTTGGAAAATGCACAGCTTGAAAGTTCAGGGATGTTCAGATCCAGAGTTTGGTTTGACCCATCAGCGGAATAGGAATCAGCTGTGAAATACAATCTAAATCCTAACACCGATACTGAATTCCTCTTCACCATAAAAATGCAATGTTTGGATTGCACTGAAGTCTATAAGACTTATAACACGTGCTTCAGTGTTCTGCTGAACTGTGGGCCAAAATTAAACATCCCTGTGATTGGACTTGCCACAACACAGGTCTCTTAAAAATGCACCCACTTGGCACATTACTCAAGGGCCTAAAGTCAGGTAAATATAGCTAAAAGTCCATCTGAATATGACTATGGAACACAACTGCCCTAAATGGAGCTAAATATGTAATCTTTTAAAAGCTTTTCTGAAATCTTACACTGTTCAGGTGAACACGAAATGTGCAAATTTATAGCAAGCTTAAAGGAAAACATGTTAAGCTGTGTGAAGTTGAACTCCCTAAAAGAGAACATAATTTTTGTATTTCCTCGGGGTCCAATCCTGCAAAGTAATGAGTGCCTTCAACTGCTAGCAACTTCAATGGGACTACAAGGCATTCAGCACCTTGTTAACAGCAATTAGTTCATCTCAGGGGTAGACACTCTATCCTCTGGGTGAAAAGGAGAGAACTACAGCTGCACTAAAATATTTCACCTACTGGAGAGCTGAATAAAAAAAAGATATTTAGAGTTAAGTCATGGAATAGTGTTTCAATTTAGTGGCAAATGTCACACCATATACCAGGACCAACATGACTATTGCATTAAATATATATTTGGACTGTGTTAGAACAGTGGTTCCCAAACTTGTTCCGCCACTTGTGCAGGGAAAGCCCCTGGTGGGCTGGGCCAGTTTGTGTACCTGCCGCGTCTGCAGGTTCGGCCGATCGCGGCTCCCAGTGGCCACAGTTCGCTGCTCCAGGCCAATGGGAGCTGCTGGAAGCGGTGGCCACTACGTCCCTCAGCCCGCGCCACTTCCAACAGCTCCCATTGGCCTGGAGCAGCGAACCGCAGCCACTGGGAGCCGCGATCGGCCAAACCTGCGGACGCGGCAGGTACACAAACCGGCCCGGCCCGCCAGGGGCTTTCCCTGCACAAGCGGCAGAACAAGTTTGGGAACCACTTGTGTTAGAGGCATTCCCCCAATTCAAAGTCCCACAGCAGCTGCATATATGTGCAGTACATGATCTTTGGTTTTAACAAATAACCCTCTGAGATCGTACTAGGAAAGTATTTCCTGAGAGAACAAAACTTATTATATAAGTTCCTATACCTAAACATAAGGTCATGGTATGCTTTTAAAACTAGATCTTCCTTTGCTGTCATGCCCTCATTTTCAAAGACCTTTCTCTCCCTAAAACCTGATGTTCCTGCCGATTATGCTCATTTGAGGACCAATAACTTGCTGATATGCATTCCTGAATATCCCATGTCCTTCAAGAGGACTGGCTCATGTTTCTCATCCCAGTACAACACTTTAGTTATCCAAAATTGGCTTTCTTCCTTATCACTGGGCCAGCTGTGATTTATTCCCAGGTTTTCAGTCAGCTGAAGAGTGTAAAGTAGTCTATTTTCTTTTGAGATGATTGCACTGTTTATCTGACTCCAGAGAGTTTCTCTTCAATTCTGTGACCAATTTTGGCCCTCAATAACTTCCACAGTTATTAAGTGATCCGATAATTTTATTTTCCAAGAATATTACTGCAGCCAGTAAAGATTCTGATGTTTACTGTCAGAAGATCAAACAGAAAAATTTTAGTAGCTTTGATCAAAATTACATAAATACTAATTTGCTGAGCCAACAAATATATTATGGTAAAGTTTCTAAAATTATTAGATTTATCACAAGTATTTGAAGAATTTGAAAGTTAACGTTTCATTGGGTGAAGTAAAAAATTGAACTCGTGTACATTTTACACTTGAGATGCAATTAATGTAAAATTGTACATGTATTCTAATACATGTGGAACACAAACCATAAAATGCCAGTGAATAACATCTCACAATGGCAGTCTTATTGGTCAAAAACACAATTAGATTTAGAAGATCTCCTCCAGACTGAGATCATCGGAAATTGAGCAAAAGCCATTTCACCACACACTAGTAAGACTCGTGCCTTTGGATGGAGCATTGCAGAGTTCCAGAAAGTTCATCCAGAGACTCTATTGGCCTATCAAAGGTTTCATGCTTTAAAAAGGCAAATGCGGCATTATGATTCTTTTTTTTTTATAATTAAAATAAAGGTGTCAACACTCCAAATGATGTTAGGGTGGCATTTATGACTTCAAAAAAGCCACTTCCATTCTATGCAAAGGCCAAACCTCAGAATAAGCATTTCTCTAGCATGATGCTTCTTCACACCCTCCTCCAAAAAAGAACAGATTATGTGGAAGAAGGAATATGTATAGACACTTGGGTGACAAATTTTGATTGATTGCGTAGTTGAAAAGAAATTACCTAGTTACAAAAAAGGGATGTCGATAGATTATTTGCTATCTCAGGTACTATTGTGTAGTAACAGCTGGCCTTTTTAATGGCAACCACCACTAGATCTAAAAATATGGGTCCAGATCATCTCCTCCCATGAGAAACTCCACAGATAAAGGCTTGGTGGGGAAGAAGCAGTTACTACAACAAATAAGAAGTTATCAATGCTACTACCCATTTCAAATCAAACATTTAAAGGGATTCATGCTTTGTCTTATAAACTTGTACTGTTAGTTGCTGTCAGGCTCATCACAAAAAGCTGTGTCAGTAGTTGTGAATGTACAGCATTCCCTGTGGTGATACAATTTTCTCTAAACATCAAGCTAACGCAAGTTCCTTCTACAGAGGAACTAAATCCATTGTACTGCAAGATGTGCTATCAACTTGAACCTTTGTGTAGCTGAGTCCCTTTCCCCTTCTGCAAAATAGAAGCTGAACATTAAAAAAATAATTTGCCAACAGCTAAAGTTGCTGCTATCTTCTCCTGGTAAACATTCCCAGCTCAGTATGAGCTGTATAGTAAGGCTGTAACCTTTGATAAACTGAATGAATGTATTAATTAACTTTGCTTGCCAGCTCACCTTACTTACACATACTGGCTTAATATTAAATATAATGTCAGGCATTTGCCTCTCGAAAGACTGGGACATGTTCATTAATTAACTTTGCTTGCCAAGTCACCTTAGTTAGTTGCTGAAATATTAAATAAAATATAAAGTGTTTGCCTTTGGAGAAAAATAGCTGAGATCACTTTATACTGACCATAACAGATTCATAAATTTTAAGACTAAAATAACCTCCTGCATAATATAGGCCATAAAATTTCACACAGGATTCATATTGCTATTCCAGCACTTGTTATATTCTTCTCACTGCATCCTGATAACAGATGTCCATATAAAATGTTCTTATTGCAGTTTCTGGGTATATAGACATAAAGTAAAGTTTTTCAGTCTGTTCCTAGTACTATGGATAGGAGTTATTAAGCTCACCTTTCTTAAACTCAACTTCTCTTTTGGTTGCAATTCTACCCTTGTAAACTTTTTTGAGATAATATACAGGAGGTCCATTATTTGGTTTTAGAGCACATCTTGTAATGGGAGTACTGAGTTTCTCAGTGTAAATATTACTGTGTAAAGGACAATCGCAAAGGTGGTTGTATGATGGCCCCACACACTCCATTGTGGTGTAACTTGCTTCTGCTGTAGTGACTTCTGGTACAGTGAATTCTCTTTCTACAAATTGCTATTCCAGATATTTATTGTGTGTAGCTCTTAAAAAAGGAGATTCATCTAGAGAGGACTTCATCGTGTTTCCTAATGGCTAAAATGGGAGAGAATAGACTTCAGTTAGTGAGAAGTGTGGTAAGTTTTAAAATAAAAATGATGACTACACTACTTTATCATGCTACCTGCTCCACATTTATCCACCTTTCTTTACCCAGTAATCTAGATTTTCTTTTAACAAAGTCTATTAATGTAGCATCCATAACTTTAGTTGAACAAAGCAACAGAGGGTCCTGTGGCACCTTTAAGACTAACAGAAGTATTGGGAGCATAAGCTTTCGTGGGTAAGAAGCTCACTTCTTCACTTTAGTTGAACAATGACTCTCTGTGACATAAATGTACACTGATCCTCCATGGAAGCAGTGCACCCCAGACCACTGTTTTCACAACGGCTCAAGGCACTTTTGGTTTACAGTAAATCCAGACTGAAGTTATTTAACAGAGCTTGAGATAAAGATTCAAATAAAAGCAAGTAAAGGATTTGGAAACATATGGTTACAGGTAAAAGAAAAATACAAGACACAATCTGTAGCCTATACTTATTAACAAGTTGCTTTCCTGCCTAATAAGGTATTTCTCATCCAAAGGTTATTTCTTATAGTCCAGAAAGCTGGGATCCACATTTCATGAAACTCCCACACCTCGCTGACACAGAATCTCATCCTGTAATGGATAATCATTTGGGCCATTTTTTCTGCTCTTATATAGCCACAGGCTATTGTCTCTTTTCCCAGGCACTGCCCCCTCCCCCCTCCAAAAACTCTCCTGGAGTTCATTTGTCTTTTGTAACAGTCTCCAGCCTGCATCTAGTTCAGACAATAAACATAGGCTGTCTCCACGGATGTCCCTTGTTCTCAATGTTGATTGAGATTGCTCTGAGGCCCTTCTCATCTCAGGTGACAAGTTTTACTTCAACAGTTTTGAAACCCAATATCTCACATGTTACATAATTCTAAAATCATTTACTGTACAAACATCTCACAATAACCATAACAATTAGCTAGTGCTTAGCTTTTGGCAGACACACACACAACCTTTGCTAAAATATTAAGAAGGTGGTTTGACATAGGAGTAATATACCTATCTGCATCATAGATGCTACTAAGTCACTCATATAGACTCATCCATAGACCTCAGAGTTTTACAAAGGTAGAAAGAACAGGAGTACTTGTGGCACCTTAGAGACTAACAAATTTATTAGAGCATAAGCTTTCGTGGGCTACAGCCCACTTCTTCGGATGCATATAGAATGGAACATATATTGAGGAGATATATATACACACACATACAGAGAGCATGAACAGGTGGGAGTTGTCTTACCAACTCTGAGAGGCCAATTAAATAAGAGAAAAAAAAACTTTTGAAGTGATAATACAAAGGTAGGTGAGTACTAATCACATTTTTTTCAGACTGGGTGAGTGAGTCTAAGGTCACACAATGAGCTATTGGCAGAGCTGAGAATAATAGCAAAGTCTGACCCCCTAATCCTACACCCTAAACTCTTGGATCACACACTTTTTAAACTGACAGAATCTTTCTCTCTCTCTCTCTAAGGAAGACAGCAATACCATTTGAAAACCTTGCTCTATCCCCTTCTCTGAAGTCTTGAGTAGGAATCACTGACATTGAAAGGTAAATGACTTTTGGGGGTATAGGTGAGAACAATAGAAAAGGTTTTGAACAGATGGCTAATAGCACACAACAACGTGCATGCGTAGGATAAGGGCAAACCAGTAGGTCAGTGGTGGTAGGTACCAGACAAGGTGGACTTTGTATTGTCTTTCAAAGATTCATGAATCCACAGTCTATTCCTTATACTTAAAGAAACTGCATAATGACCTCACATAACAGTGTGAAAACTTTTGCTAAAAGCTGATGTTTTATTGTAAATGCTATATATAAAGTCCTTTAGTAAGCTACAAAGGCAAAAGTTGGAAAATAAATGCTAGCCTTTTAATAGTATCAACTGGAAATTGGCAACAAACAGAGATAGGAGACTTAGTCTACATGAATGGATTAATTACATTGTTTTTGTTTAGTGTCTAATGTAAGCTTTATTCATAGTGATGCTGGAGTATTTATCTTTAATCATCAAGATTTAAACTGATCCCAGGATTTTGTATTTAATGAAATCATAATCAACCAGCTGTGCAAATAATGTTAAATTGAGTGCCATCAGTCTGCATGGCAATACAGTTACATCAAGGAAGACAGAGTGAGAGATTTTGGGCAGAACTAAGACAACTCAAAAAACATCCAACTCAATGTGAGTTGAACAAATAAAAACCTGTCCCAGAGTAATTATAGAATCCCAGAAATGTAGGGCTGACAAGTGTACCTAGACCATCCCTGACTGGTGTTTGTCTAACCCGTTATTAAAAACCTTCAGTGATAGCAATGTACAGACATGACTTTTTAAGGTGACCTTTGAATGAAAAGAGGTGATGATTCAGTACAAAAGGAACCGTGCTCCAAACCTAAGGCCAGCATGTAGCCCCACAGAGGAGGAGAGATGTTAGGAAGACCTGCAAGGAGTAGAGAATAGATGTGGAGTAGGAGGAAAGGACAGACATGCAGGCAGCTGCAGTTGAGTAGACATAGCTGATGGCAAGATGCATGAAGCTGATGCAAAAGATGAAGGAAGCCAATGAAGGGATCTGAATAAGGAATTGTGGGAGGATAAAGCTTTGGAAATTAGCATTGACTATTTTGGATTGAGTGTAGGAACAAGCCAAGAGGCAGGAAAATCAGGGAACAAAAACAGTGTGCTGAATTCTGTATCTGGAATAGAAATGCTCAAATACCCAAAACAATAAAAGCAGGAAATGTTTTCACAACCACATCAAGCACTCAGGAAAGGGAAAATAGCTTATAGCTCCTTTCACAGTTTCATATCTCAGACACAAGAATATGCCAGTGAAAATCCCATTTCATAGATGTTGTAAATGAATACATTGCTTTGCCCCTAATCATGCATACATTGTAGGATGCAGAAAAGCTCTGCGTTATAAAAAAACATGCCTAATCTATCTGAATCTTTGCATTGCAATTTTAACCCTATACCATGTTGTGATAGAATCACATCTAAATAATTGGCTATTGAAGTATATATATTGGGCAACTGTTAATACTAAATGTGAAATATCTTTTACTAATAATCAGCTGATCAATACAAAAAATTAATCAGCACTATGCCAAATTGTGTGGTGTTTTAGAAGCTATGATCAAATATCCATGAGGAATTACAGATAGATGAGCAAACACATTATATTTGTTATTCATAACACACTTGAACAGTCCTCTCACAGCACTACATTAAATCATAGCACTCCCCCTACTCCTCAGATGCAGACAAATTTCCACAGCACTGATCAATAATGAAAACTTAACTGACCTCTCAAGAGAACACCTGTAACTAGCAAGAAGTTTGGGTGCAGCAATATCCTATCCTGAAGTGCACCCTGCAGCAAAAACAATTATTTTAAATTTCCGATATCTATGTAATCTGGAGATAAAGTGGCACGATACAACTTTTTGGGGGGAAATTTAGTAGAAATGATTTTTTTTTAAACACACAATATAACACTCGAAGAGGGGCAACACAGAACTTGAAGCCTAAGGGGACCAGGAACCATGGTGGCCTTAAAGCAACTTTGCATTCTTCTGATCCTTAACTTTTCCAGGAACTTAGAGCCTGGGAGAATGTCTACGTTATGGTAGTGTCCACAAGCTGCCTATGGGTTGCTGTGCTACCTGGAATATCTGCAGTGCAGTCTGCTGCAGCCCCATCACAAGCAAGTCCCCTACAATGGGGCCCGGGAGGGAGTAGTCTTCCAGAGCCGCTGCACTAGAGAAATCTTCATCCAGCCAGATAAAGGGCCCCTTTATGCGGACATGGCCCTCTTACCTGGTGTAAAGAGCTGGAGTGGAGATAAAGATCTCACCCAGCATCTGTACGCAGGGCCGGCTCCGGGCACCAGCTTCTCAAGCAGGTGCTTGGGGCGGCCGTTCCGGACAGGGGCGGCAGTTCCAGGTATTCGGCGGCAATTCGGCGGACGGTCCCTCACTCCGCCTGGGAGTGAAGGACCTCCCACCGAATTGCCGCCGCAGATCGCGGTTGTTGCTGGTGTTGGATCGCGTCGCGGGCTTTTTTTTTTTTTTTTTTTTTTGGTTTTGGCTGCTTGGGGCGGCCAAAACCCTGGAGCCGGCCCTGTCTGTACGTACAAATAAATTTGTATACACAACTGTGGTATTGTCGGAGCTGCTTAGGAAGCAAAATTGAACCTTTTCCAATTTCTGCTACAGCAGAAAAACTGAAAGGCATTTTTTTAAAAATCTGTATTTAACAAGGAAAAATTGGCTAAGGATTTATGTAACCAAGTGGCAAACTCAAACTCACACAGGATACCTTTGATAGCTAAACACTGCAATCAGTTCAAACAAAACAAATTGAATTTAAAGACACAGAGAACATCTTCATAAACAAAATTGTTCAAAACTGAAAATGACCAAAATAAAGGGCAACTTGCAGAGAATTCTCCTTAGAGAAATTAAGACTGCCCCTTCCAACAGAGTTGGCAGAGGCGAGAGACAGTGACACGCATTAATATCTATCTGAATATCTATTCATAGGAAAATATTCTGCTCATATAAGAAAGTATTGTCTGAGTGCTTTAAGTTCAAAATTATAAAGTGCCTGAGACTGATCAGATGAATGTTAGTTAAGTTGCCTGAGATAAAAGTAATGAATAAGCCAGTTTCATCAAATGGTAACACAATGACCCATCACATGGGAAACCTAGGATTCAGAGTTGGGTTCTAGGTTCAGGCCATGTATTTTAAATCTCCCGTTTAGCAACAATTTGTGCTGCCACTGTATGAGGTTGATTGGATAGAAGAGGTCTTGTGAAACTGCTTGATTTATTCTCCAGGGAAGGCTGCCAGACATCACTCTTGTCCAGTACACTAAGCCTAAGAGAGCAGTGCTGGCATCATCCCTGAAGGAACAACTTCATGTGCCCACACAGCAAGGTGAGATGTCCCTTGTAGCAGCTGCAAAGCAGAGGATTCAAAGAAGAAAACAGCAGAACAAGAGACTGCAGGAAGGTTGAGACACACAATAAATTATTGTTGTTACCACTGTGCAGCAAGCAGAAATACATTTCTCTCCAATGATTTTAAGTTGCTAGTTGCATCAACATTAGTGTCAGAAGCAGTACCTTGGGAGAACTGGGACAGTAGAAAGCACTGCCACCATCTCACGGCAACCCATGCCACACATTGCTATCACTGTTACACAGGATTAACATCGGGAATTTAAAATAACATCTATGGTTGCGGGGGGAAAGGGAGAGTCTGATTTGGCCTTAAGAGCCTTTGTGTGTTGCTACCGCTAAAATAGTTACCAGTGCTATGAAAGCTATTTTTAATTATTTCAGACACTTGCCGACATTTCACTACATACTTTTTTTTTTTTATTAAAGGAATCCAGGCTAAATCTTTCACTCTCCTAAGATGGCTGTTAAACATTCATCTTCTGTTAAGCTTTAATACTACCTTACTCTTAGCTTTTATGCAGCATTTAATAGCAAACATATGAGCATACATGTGAGTTAAAGAATTATGTTCACTCTTTGTACTCCATTAAAGTAGGTCATTTAAAAGAGGATAAGACAACTTGAGCTTATTGACTTCTGCCATCTGATATTACAAAGGTAAGGCCACTCCAGCTACACAGTGATGGTTAAAAAAAGCAAGACTAGAACATTCAAAGAAAACCAGCTAATCTCTCTACAGTTATCAAAGTCACTATAGTTACCCCACTAAAACTTGAATGTTACACTATGTATTTCTCTTCGGGTATAATATGTTATATGAATGATAAAATAGTCTTTCATTGGAGGGCATGGATGACATTTCACTTCCATAGTTTGTGGTCTGGGTTCTTAACTCATGTTTTGGTATATTTATGTCCACACAAAAACTGATACAAATATGTCTAGCAGCAAAGGGGATATAATGGATAATGTAAAAGACCTATAACAGTGGGACATATTTAAAGATCATGGGTACAAGACCAATTTACTCTTCCTGTACTTATTGTTTCTTACTGCTAATTACTGAATGTTGCTTAAATTCATTTTTATTTGTTGACCACCCCTTTTGGTAATCCCTTTAAAATATCAGTGACTGACAAATAGCCAACACCAAATGAAACTCAACCCATGAAAGCACAAAAGTCTTGCAGTATGTTCTGAAGGTCAGTAAAATAGGGACGAGTTCAATCTGAGGATGGTTAGTGAGACCATTGCAACTGATTTTTGCTGGGTTAACACAAGAGAGTAGCTTCTAATATACCCAGGTCTTAAAATACATAGGGCTTTATGGATCAAGATAAACAACTTGAATTTATCCCACTCTTGCTATCCAGACTGAGATTTTCAACCCAGTTTCATAGCCCTCAGGGGGTTCGAGAGAGCTGGGATGGCATTAAACCTTTTTGGTATTAACCCCAGCTAGAAAAGTAGTCCATTTGTACCTATGGCTGAAGGTTTACGTACCTGAGGTTGAAGGCAACATACTGAGACTCAGACCTCACGTGCAGCTTGGATTATCTGTGAGATGTTCCCTTAATGATGTATATGGTTTTATATTTTGAGTCAGATTTATGCATAGTTAAAAACAAACAATACAGCAAAATCTAGAATAGGCACAGCATACAAAATACAGACAATGCCGAGAACCGTTAGTACAGCTCAGCACAGGTGGATTCTGACAAAGGGGATCTGCAGTGACCATATCAATAGTTGCACACAAATGTATAAAGCACTAATATCTTTGAACCCTAAAGATCACCAATTTTAAGGACCTCAGGTATCACAGACATTATATAACATTTTTAAGATTGTTAAAATGAATTAAGTGTTAGTGGTGGTTCCTTTTCCCAGTAAACCTAATTTTATTAGAAAAGTAGGACTTTTGTAAGTATCCTTCTTAAAGGAAATAAAATGTTCTGTTTGAAGCCCATTAGCATTAAGTTTTGCATTCCAGTTAATTTGTCATTTATCTAGGAAAACCTCATTGTAGAAACAAAACACCAGATGATTCCTTAATCCCTCCCTAAATTAATCTGGAAACAGTACTGTAGAATTCAGATTAAATCCTATTTTGAAGCTCTTGGAGAAATTTAGACCATTTGATGTACTGATAAAACTAGAATCCACTAGCATCTTGTCTTCTGGCTGTCCTTCAATGTGTTTTTAACTTGAACCTGAAAGTTATTTGCTTGGAACTCAAGAGCTAGGCACACTGTTCCTTAGTCAGGTCCATGTACATGATGAAATAAGAGAAAAGGTCAATTGTGTCAAAACGTCCTTGCACCTGATGAACGCAACTGCTCAAACTCACTGGGTTAGGAAAACAATAGAACAAAGGACTCTGTACTTCATCGTCACCATACAAGGTGTGTACAAAAAGAGCAGGTCACCCACAGTAAGCACACCTCAGCACGTGAATAATTTTCTAACCTTATCCCGTAGTTGTGGCTTGCCCTTTTTTTTTTTTTTTTTTTTTTTTAAGGATTACATATAAAAATGCAGTAATTGGAATTACTCAAGAAATGTCACAGAGTGAAAGAGAAGAACTCTGACTTCTGTGGGTCTGCAAAAAATGCAAATAAACCACTTTCCCCTCTTCAGTGCTAGTTTCACTTTTTACCTTTCTAAATAAGTCACCCGCCAGTAGAAGTGATTTTTGGTTAGACAAAGAAAAGTGTCAAAGGCTAAAAGTCAAGAAGTTAAACCTCATTTGCTGCAATATATTCTTGTACACTGAAAATCAGTCAGATGATCAGTGTTCAAGCTATCCTCGTTAGGGGTATCATATCACAGGATGAAGGATGCCAAATTGGGTAACATTCACCATCCATGCTGAGATATGCCACAGTGGTGAGTCTCCTGACAAAGCAGAATACATTGCAGCTGCTTTCAGTTTCTTTAGTGGCTAGCATTGCAGCAATAGTACTTCAGAGTGCAATACAATTATAAAACAACAGCTCTAAAAGTCATCATCATTCCTTTAAATTTCAGAACTTATGCACTGGATAAGGAGTAAATGGGGCAACCACAGGCAAATTCATGACACTCCATCTGCCACCCCAAATGCTAACTTGTGGAAATGATTCTAAATTAGGAGGAAAACAGAGTACATTTAAAAAAAAAAAAAAACTTGATTAAACTGCAGAACTAACTGAATTGCCTAGAAGGGAGTCCATCCTAAGTCTTATGAACAAAATCTGATATTTAAGCTTTAATTTTCCAATCTACAACATTGTGGACATACAACTGTCTCCACTACATTAATGCCACGTAGAACACAGACCAGTGGTGTTTGGTCTTTAGTAGCTTGAGAGACAATTTCTCATATGAGGGAGTCCAAGCCAAGAAGTTTGATGCAGGCAGGCCGGACATACTAGGTGGGTGAAGAATTGAGGCAGTTCTCATACTGCTAGCTCAGTTTGGTTAGCGCTCTTGTGTTCCTCCTCTCTTGCTGGCTGTGCACAGGAACTACACCTAACTGCACTGAGATTAGCAAAGACTGTACCTTCCGAGGTTAGGAGAGGGAGGAGTCAGAGTACAGTGCAAAAGGCACAATCATAGGAGTGGCACTGCCTCTGGGTCTCAGGACCTTATGATTTGTAACAGCTGCACCTACAGCCAATGACTCAGACTTCCAACCGATAGGGGGAAAAAAAAGCTTCTGCACTTTTTAAGAGAGTTTCATATGAGAGAAGTGGAAGAAAGAGCTGGTAAATTTAAAAATTCTATTATTAGAGAAGCAGCAGCAGCTGTATCTAACCAGCTATTCCTAGGATACAACAGAGACACACAATGCAGCTAATGTAGCCACAGTTTGGATGGGCCTCTGAGTTAGAGCTGCTAATAAGGATGGGAGAATCTATACCATTTTGCTGGCCCTGAGGCAAGGACAAGTCAACGGGTTTCTGGAAAGAGGTTCTTTTTTTCCCCTCAGTCACATTGGTAGCTTAGCTATTTCTGTTTAACAAACTATTTCAGATTGTTTCAATGGCATCAGTGAAAACAGATAAGCTCTTACACAAGTTAGGCCAGATTTTATACCACAGGTAAAGCTGCACCTCTCAGTGGGGAGCTGCGCAAGAGAAAGCTCTACCTCCCCCACTCCCTGTGGGTTCTGCCACTGGGAAGCTGCTTGAGACTTTGTGGAAACCCTGAAGGCAGAGCATCCCTCAAAGATGTAGTCAAATAGAAATTGCCTGGCCTTTCCTCTCTAGGTCTGCACTTACAAACAGATCTTCTGGTGGACCAACTCCTGTTGGTGAGAGAGACAAGCTTTTGAGCTACACAGAGCTCTTCCTCAGGTCCGAGCTTTGTGTCTAAATACAAGATGGAACAGATAGTTTAGCATAAGCAGTTACCATGTCTTCTAAGGGACCATTCAAGGTCAAGTGGCCCATTAACACCCCTGCAGTCATAGGACAAAAATGGGGGTTACTGGGTTACATATTGTTGTAATACATTCCAGTTTCCTTGTTAAGCCCATGATTTTCAGTGTGCACTAAATGCCCCAAACAACTACTATGTGGGTGAAACCAGACTATCACTACGCTCTTGAATGAATTCACACGGGAAAATTATAAAAAGACAAAACACCGCAATACCTGTGGGTGAACGATTTTCACAAAGCAGTCACTTCATATCTGACCTATCAGCCCTCATCCTCAAAGGAAACCAGCAGAGCACTTTCAAAAGACAAGCCGGGGAGCTTAAATTCATAACTTTTCTAGATGCTAAAAATCATGGTCTTATAAAGACACTGGATTTATGGTTTATTATTTATATATATTCATAGCCATTTATAATGACAAGGAATAGTCATTTATCCAGAGATAAAACGAGAATGATGCTATCAAACCGGTGGTTAGGGCACTCGCTTTGGGAAAGGGGGACCCAAGTTCAAGTCCCTGTTCTAATTATTAATTATTTATACAAAGTGGAACAGATTCCACGGGCCAGATTGAGAGAGACCCTCACCAGAATATCCCATAGCCTGGTGACTAGAGTGCTCTCCTGCAATATGCGAGACCAAGTTCAAATCCATGCTCCACATCAGATGGGGGAATTTAAACTGGGTCTCTCACATCCCAGTGTCATAACCACTAAGCTAAAAACTATAAGGAGACCACCACCATAGTTTGCTGGGCCTGATTATCTACTGACTTACAGATTGTGTAGTCATTTAGACCTGTGCAAAATGGGTGTAAAATTCTACATCTACCTAATAATCATTTTGCACAAATCTACATGTCTACACAAGATGAAAAGTAGCAGAGAATTTGGTGTGTCTAGGGTCAGTGTTGTCTGCATATATTTAACGTACATGGATTCATCAAAGTAGACAGACATAAAACAAGAGAAAGTCATCAGATACTATCAGCATTCTTTCTATGAAAAAACAGGGCAGTGATGAACTATGGCATGTATTACAGTGCTGAGCTCACTGCCAAAGCTCAACAATTAATGCAACAAATACAATCTTTAGAAACATTTTTGAAATATTGTCTCACATTCATGCTACCTACCATAGATGTCCTATTAAAGTTGCTTGAAATTACCTTATTTTTTAAACACAGAAGCAGTAGCTAACATAGATAATTTGCTCTAAAAGGAACCGTGACTCAGTTTCCCTAATAATATCTTCAATTCAGAGCACACTGCCCATGCATAAGACAGATCAGGAGCAGGTAAGATAATCAGTGAGTGGGAAAAACCAGCCTGAATAATTACATGAATAAATTAACACTAGCCTCAAAGAACTTCTGACATTGTCTCATGTAACAAGCAAGGAGACACTTGCTAGTTTTCTCCTTTACCCAAATTTCATTTAAAGTAATACCCAATTCTAAACAGAACCTTTTAGTAGATAATTTCAAATGTCAAGCTAGCAGGTGAGCTGGCTTATATTTACTTTAAAAGCCCCATGGAGAAAGTGCACCTTGCACTATTTGTTTAGTTTCCTACAGCAAAGCGAGCAAAGCCAAAGTCAGTCAGCAAATGGCATGACATGCCGAAAACAGACACAAAATGAGCAATCAAATCTTATCACTTTGAAAAAAGAAAAGCCATTCAGCTGAGATGCGCATGTTTGGGTAACCTGAAAGAACGTGTTCTTTCTGCTAGCTAAATAATACAAGTATATCAAGATAAAGAAAATACCTACAACGGACAAGAATGCATTCACATACCCCGCCAAATCATTAGAAATGCAGATCTCATCTTGTCAATATATGATCGGTATTGTAGACCAATGACGTAGGAGGGTCAATGTAAGACCGTTGGATAAATCCTACCCTATGAACCTACATCATTCCAGGTGCTAATCTCTCATCTAGTCAAGAGTGCATGGCCTGAATTCACCCCCTGAACCCAAAGCTGTGCAGGGAAGAAACCCCCCTATTCTGAGCAAACTAAACCTGGGTGGCGCCTTCCCTTCCCCCTCCACCGTGTAGCGTTGGAGGATAACCAACAGCAAGTAACCAGCAACTTTGTATCCAGTAGGAGCAGAAGCAGCCAAAGCAAGGACCTCCGGACATGGAGAGAACTATCCAGTTTTGACTGGACTTACTCTGCCCTGTGCTGACTGGGTGCTTGCTCCAACCCTCCTCCACCCTCAACATCTCTTCATCTCAGCTTCATTCCAAACCTGCCCCTTGTACCAACTCCTACCCTGCCCCATCCCCTTTACCTCTTGCCTTCCCTTTTCTTTCCATTTAGCTGATCACCTCCCAACTACACCCAGGCCCCTCTCCACACACCACCAAAAATAATAGAACTCACACTGCATTTGTCACCACCACATTTTTCAGTCTGCTTGTATGTCCTCCTCCTTCCCTGACCTTGTGTCTGTCTTGCCTGTTTAGACTGTAGCTCTTCAGGGTAGGCACTGTCTATTGCTCTCTGTACAGTACCTACCACAATTGGGCCCCACTGCTGGCTGGCCCTTAGGAACTACAATAATAAACATGATTAATCATAATAATGTGGTCACAATTTGAAATGTGTGGTGGACAGGTACTAATTCCTCACTGGTAGAAATTTTGCCGCTTTGGATGCAATAGTGGAGCATGATAACTCAGTTCCTATCATATCCAGTGCTCTAATACTTATGTAAAAAAATCATTTATACAGGGGACAATAGCTAATTTATGTCATAAATGTATTCATGCTGCATGACTCAAAGAGAAATCCATTTATCACATCAATAAAAGAACACTGGATGTCAAATACCATTTTACAAATGCTAATCTCGCCAACTTTATACATATTTTAAATGTATCACTGTGATGCCTTTTTTTGGAGGAACAGGGAGAGAAAACAAGCTTGTACCTGAGCTAGAGATAGAAGCCAAAAATACCCTCTCACTTCCTAACTCCAAATTAGGAACTAGATTGCTAGCATAGACCTCCAGTTGATTGGCATTGTGAGGTATTTACAATGAGTATATAGATTTCAGTTCAATCTGTAATTAAATTCCACTTTATGGGAATTTTCAAATATTAATTCAGCCTGCTGCAGTTGAATATTTGTGACCCTGCTTTTAAATAATGCCAAAGGATAGAAATTCAATGTTGAAATACACTTTCTTGTTCAAATCCCTACTGGTTATGCAAAATGCATCAGCAGCTATCCATCCTTCAAACATCAACACATACAAGAGCTTCAACAGGCTATGAGGTTGAGAGATAGTGGTTTCAGTTATTAATCAAATTTGCTGTCCCATGAGGCAGTGGGCTCTGGGACAGAATATACATTTGAGTGACTGGGCTCACAACTAATGGTGACCAGTGGAGTGGCCTCTAATTTTGAACTTCTCAGATACCAAAGCCAAAGGTCTGACCAAAGAAAATGCCATGCTGAAATCCAGAAGGGATTGATCGGAGAATAAACAGTGGGTGAGAAAATAGCAGGCATGAGGGTTTCTCAGAATTTTTTTATGTCCAATTGGGAGGGCTCTCTTCTGGTGCTTGCTAAGAACAGTGGGATACACACAATATATCAGCTTCTTTGCAATATGATGCAATCTCCCTAGTCTAGATCAAGAAAATTGCCAGTCATTAGCCTCCCAAGAATATGTGTGACTAAAATAAGATACTATGTGCTGACAGACTGGCCTGAGACATTACACATAAAAGCAACCCCACGAGACTCATCCTAGACAACACATCATTATCAGTTAAGACTGGGCTGTTTAGGAAGTAGAGACAAGTGTAAACAATGAATCGTAACTATGTCCTGTTGGTTTCCTGCTGTGTTCCCTACTTCTGTGTGAAGATGTACTTGTATTCTTTGAACTCCTGGAAAAGCCAACCTTTTTGTATCAGGTTACTGCTGATGCTGAGCTAAGAGATGGATTTAGTTTCTGGAAACAATATTGAAATGGTTTACATGGGCTTTATAGAAGTTAATTTTCTTCTGCTGTTATTTGTGTGTGTTAGGTGTAATATTTCTCATACTGCAATTTTAAAATGTTCTGTCCCACTAGAGGTGTTAACACTGCCTGGGAAAAGGGTCACTGGGGCAAGTGGCAAGTATAGCACAGCTTGAGAAGTTTTAATTTGCACAAAATACACTCGAGATGTGCTGAGTCTTTAAACACAGGTTTTACATTGCCAGTGAAGCAGTCGCAGTTACTGTCAAGCTCCTACAGATGGTACTAACGGTGCCAATACCCTAAGCAGGGAGTGTCCTTGAGGGAAATGTCATAGGTTCCACCCACTTAGCCCCATTCATAAATTTAAGCAAGCGCTAATGGTCAATGGAAGTTGAATGGAAGTATATCAGGGTATAATTTGCCCCACAGATTAAAGAAATGGACTGACTGGGATTCTGAGCAGCATCAAATACATGTATTATTACCAACTCTGAGCACTACTCACACAAATGCTGTATACTCCTGTCCCAGGGGTACCATCTGTGTATTCTAAACAGCATGCACTATGTAAGTTCCCTATACATAGTCTTCTTCCTGAGCATTTCTTTAACTGTTATCAGATGTCATGCAAAATCTACTCTGACACTTCTTTCCCAATATTGCCTTGGGTCAGAGCCAAGGTTTCTCCATAGAATGCATGTGGGAAGAGCCAGATGAACAGTAATAGTCTGATTTCTCCTTTCCAGTGTGATGAATGGAAGGAGAGTACAATCCAATGATCTAGGCTAGGAAGGCAACTCCACTGTATACTCCTCTACCCTTTTCTCTTGCCTCCTTCTGGAGGTAGCAGGGCTGGAAAAATGGATGCTATACACTGCATCGTTTCCACCCACAAACCTAGCACAAATTAATGCTGCCTGGGTCAATATTATCTTACAGGGGTTCAATTTTTGCAAGGTAGAACCCAGCAGGAGAGTCCATGTCAGCAGAGATCAGGCCTATATTGCCAGGAGTTCAAAAGGTGGCTGTGAAAAGTCCGGCTGCAGAAAAAAAAGAAAACAGGGCACCCAAGCAGATGGTTCTTGCTTCCAGCACCTACTGTGGGTTTTGGGGTCAAACTTTTCACCCTCTGACACAAATAACCTGTAGGAGAGCATTGACCCCTGTGTTCCCAATGAATTCAGCTCCATTTTCACACTGAAGGACGTTAGGGATTTTCAAAGGAATTTAATTTAGTTTTGGATAACTGTGTGTTAAATGCCCAGACAATTCCAATAGACTTGGGGTAGTAGTCACAAAGGGGGCTTCAGCACCCAACACTCAGCTGTTCCACTGTGTATAGATAATTAAACATTCATTGGAACAGGAAGACTGGAACCTCAGTCTCCCACCTCCTAGGTGAGAGGTCTATAAAGTCATTCTAATCCTCTGTCTGGCCCAATGAATATTTAACTATTTTACACAGTGGAACAGTTTCAACAGGAGAGATTGAGTGACACTCCTGCCCCGCCCCAAAAATCCTATTGCCCTGTGGTTTGGGCACTATCTGGGGAAATGGGATACTCAAATTCAACTCCCTGCACCACAAAGCAGGCAGAGGGAGGAACTAAACCCTGGTCTCCCACATACTGGATGAATGCTCTAACCACTAAGCTAAAGATTATAAGCAGGGTGTTGTGTTGGTTTAGATGTGCTCTGAGCACACCTACCAAATTGGGCCCCGAAAGCAGCATGGGGGGGGACTCCTAGTTTTTGAATCTCACTGGGGCTTAGGAGCGACTTAGGTGCCAAACTGTTGGGCAGTGTCAGGACTCAGTGCGCATGCCCAGCTGCCAAAAGTTAGGCACCTAGGGGACTTTAACAGAGGAAACTTAGGAATCCAGGAACTTTAGGCGCTTACAACGTTAGGTGGCAGATGAGCAGGTGTTCTGTGAATGCAAGTGGGGTCTAAATGTTGCAGTTAGTCATCTCCAGCGGTAGTTAAATGACTATGTGCCCCAGTGAATCCTACCCTTGGGTTCTGTGCGGCATCTGAACAAGGAAAAGCAGGAGCAGTAAATGGGCGTGGGATACTTCAGTTCTGATGAGCAGAAATGCTCAAATTGGAGTTCCCTCTGTTTAGAAGCACTGCTGGCAGGACATCCTCCGTGAGGTCCAGTTGACTTCGGAACGTGCTTTCCCCCACTTGCTACACTAGAGCTCAGACTTTTAAAATCTTCTGGACAGGATGCAAAGTGCAACTACTTTCTTAGGTGGGTTAGGAGTAGGGGCCTAAAGAGACTGTTAGAAGATGGTTTATTATAATTGAAGGTGCAGGGCGGGGCAATCAGTTTATCTATTAAAGTGGTCACAGAAAAATATGAAGGCAATATGTTCTCTATTTAGGCACAAAAAGTTCCTACATACTGCTTATGATAATGTGAACAAAGTTAAATGTATTTAAAAGTTAGTCTCTTTCTCTACTTGTCTGAGAAAATAAAAGTTTAATATGTCAAAAGGCTAGGACACAAGCAGGATCAGACTACCTAACTATGCTAGCCGGGAAGGGCTTTGGCAGCAAAAGAAAATAGCTTTCATTGTTTAAAACCCAGCTTTTCTTTTAGATACATGTATGTACATACACAAATCAGGGGTTGGATATGAACATCAAGTCTGAATGCTGCATGTGTGTTGGCAAATAAATTAAAAATTTTTACTGAAAACACAAAAGAAAGGAATGAGTTAATTAGTACAGCAATCCGTAAGGAAAACATGCTTGGGCATATCTTTCACTGTGTTTGCGATGCTGCTCTTGGGTTCTGGAGCAAGTATTTTAATTAAAATATTACAATTTGCAGAAAGTCACCTAGTACTTAAAATTAATATAGAACAGCTGTGTAAAATGGTCCTCAAAAGTTTAAATATCCAGTAGACTTTTACATTAATCTTGATGTTAAAGAACCTACAATCCTGCATAGAAACTGTTAAATACCTGTTTCAGCCAATTCAAACAAAAAACAGGCACAATTAAAACTCAGCCTATGAATTACTAATTTCTTCCCTTTCATAATCTTCCATTTGCTCTGTTTTTCTCACCGTTTATGGTGTGTCAGATTTCACCACAAAAATTTCTTAGCAGACAACATTTGTTTCCCTGACACTAAAAAACAGAACAGTACATATAGTGCTCATTCAAATACTTCATTGTTTTCTTGACTCTTTCTGTTGTATAATGTATCTTCTGTTTTTTTATGCTAACCTTGTTACAGTTATCTCCTTCTCTTCCACTGTTGCCTTATATTTTTCTAAATTTTGCATCAATGCATTCCTAGGAGCATTCCTTCCCATTCTGTGGCAATTTCAATTGCTGTACAAATGTCTAGCTTCCACTTATTTCTCAGTTTGAAGTTTTTAAATTTTTGTAAGTCAGTCTGGTTCAATAGTAAACTTCTGTATTAAAATAATTTTTATTTAAATACTTTAACTTACGTTACTGTTCTAACATCTAATTATTCACAGTACCTTTGAAAGGATTTAGAACTGATGGAAAACTCATGTGACCATAGTTTAACAGAAACAGGCTGGAGTGTCTCCACTGGTTATACACCGTAAGTCTCTGTTCCGGCTTTGCTAGCTTTGTTTGTTTCTCTCTCCTGTTTTGTGGCACCAAATAATTGGTCCGTTTTGTTATGCTGTTGGTTTTTGCTCCTTAGTGATTCTGTTTGAATATTTTAATAAAATTATGTAAGGCTTTATTGGATTGTCATAACTAAAAATGAAATGAACCCACACTTGTTCAGCAGCCACTGTCAATTTATATCTGCTGTATAACAACTACCCATTTGAAAACAAAAACAGTGGGGAGGGAGGTGCAAGATAAACATTACATCATACCTTAGCAAGAGGATAGTTACCATAACACGAAAGCTGGCTTCTGAAAATGAATATATGGTTAAAATGCACATTGATTCTTTCTGCTTATCATAGTCTTTTTACAGAAGAGACGCTGCTAGAAAATGGGGTGATTTTAGTTTTGATTATTAAATCCAGAGGGGATTAAAATCCAGATGCCATTGACTCAGTCTTTAAAGTTTGGGTCTTAAATGGGTTCAGTTTGCACCAGCCCCATTTCTAAAAGATTGATACATCAGATAATTACTTTACAGCAGCCGACAAGCTTATTCTCTGGTGCTGTAACACCATCACTAAAATGTAACATCTCTTGGAGGTGCTGCTTCAGACATGACAGCCCAGATATTACCAAGGCAACAGCTGCTTCTCTAGATGGATGTAGAAGTGAACAAGGTAACACACGCATCAGTATTAAAGACACATTTGCTTTTACATTTCAGGATCTTACCTCTGAAAAACTGTCTCACATGATTTCTCACTTAAATAATTAATATAGTAATTACTATTTAAAAGGAATGGATAGTTTTGCTGTTCTCTGAAGAAAAAATGTCTTGCATAACTTATATTAACGCACACTACCTAAAATTATAGATTAAATATATTTACATATTAATTTCTGGAAGGAATACATTTGATATTCTTCCAGCTAACTCAGCACATGGTAACAGCAGTCTTTCCTCCTGCATAAGGTATCATTACGCTTGAGGCGGCCTCACAGACTCAAATTCCATGGAAAGTTATACAACTATCAACACAGAGCTGTTCACCTGGTTCAAATGGTGTCTTGTACACCGACAGATAGCTGGGTGCTCCTTGATTTTTGAAACACCATGTTATGAAAATCTATTTAAAATATTTTAATGAAAATTAATTTGATCTCAAGCAGGGACATATTTGTCTTTTCCCCACAGAAAGTGTTTTCATAGGCTTTTCGAAAAAAGCCTAAATAGTAGCTTTCCAATACAACAAAACCATACTTTATTTCAAGAAATTCCTTAAGAATAATGAGAACAAGGACCAAACACATCTACAATTAAGAAACACAAGATCAAGGAAAATGTAAAGAAGAGTCTAAAGAAGACATGTTATTGACAAAATATATTATATGTTCACTTGGCAAATCTTACTATATTAATCAGTATGCTCTGTCAAACTCTATTTTAGCATTAATAGATGAGGTTAGATATTTAATAACCAGAATTCAAAAAGCACAAGAAAGGGTATGTACAACAGTATCAACAAGGGTTGAGTTATATTTGCATTGTCTAACTTAGATGCCATCATTTCAAAGGCTTTAAACCAGACCTCAAACAGCCACTTTGAGTTTAAGTGGCTCTTCCTAGCAGTGTGTAGGCACTAAATCAAATATCAAAATGGAAAAGGTGTGTCAGACAAAATTCTTCACTAATTACACCTTATAACCTTCCTAATATGATATCATGCAAGCAAATGGACTCAGGTCAGATAAATTTCAATATGGTGAAATGTCAAGTGTCAGCTTTCAGGTGAAAATTTTCTGTCAGCTCTTACACTTATTCAATACTCCATGAAAATAAATTCAGTGTTGTAATATTGAGGTGGTACTTGCTCCATAGATTTGTGCATGGAGAGTAACCACCAGAGCTCGCATGTAGCCATGCACAGGATTCTCACCAACCAAAGTTCATGGATCTTTTAATGGAGAGGAAGTGGCCTGGGATCATGCATACTGTGTCCCTCCCTCACAAGCCCTGCAGGGAATCTGCAGCTTTAGGCAATGTGAAAATGTTCTTTGGAGATTTTGGGATGGGGGGGAGGGGCTGCCGGTAGAGGAAGCTCAAGCAGCATGGTGTCACTGAAGATAGGCTGGCTGAATCTTTTGGCTGCAGAGCCACATGCTTCCATACAGATGGCCCTCAAGGGATCCGTGGCGTAACTTGTTACTCATTGCAAGAAAGAAAACTCCAAGGGATGGGGTGATTTTACCCTTTGAAAATGTACACAACCATCTTGGCAATTTTCTGGGCTCTCAATCCTATTACTATTCTGGGTGCATGTAGGGTGACCAGATTTTATAGGGTCAGTCCCGATATTTGGGGCTTTTTCTTACATAGGTGCCTATTACCCCCCACCCCCGTCCCGATTTTTCACACTTGCTATCTGGTCACCCTAGGTGCATGTGAAACTCATGTCTATATGAACAAACTCCATTTTGATTGTTTCCTTCATTCCATAGCAAAAGAAGATCCTATAGAATGTCATAGTAATAGTGTTGAATGCAAATGACAGTGAAGAGGGATACAAGTAAGTTTTAGTAGAATGGATGAGGCTCTATTTTTAAAAATATATTTAAAGTTTGACCTATCACTATCCCTTTGAAGTTTGACTTCTATCTCCAACTAGATAGATTCCCAGTATACAAAGCCCTCTCTGCATGTCTTAAATAAATATTTCAATATAGTATACAATCAGTCAGTAGTATTCCCACCTAAAAAGACATGCTTCCAAGCCATGAGTTATGTATCTCAGAGGTATTGCCATATTTGTATATTAGCACATACTGTACTACACCAAAATCTTCTCCACAATATTCCTGTTTCATTGTTTCTCCTACAGTACATCATGATATGTGAAGGTTCTGGTACTCCTAGAAATTGTTGCTCATTTTTTGGTAGTTTTGCCTAGTAAATCATTACTAAGTGGACTAAATCTTTATCATAGTGTCAACACTTGACCAATTCTGATAATAGGTAACTGAAAAGCAGTATGTGTAGGGCTATGAAGAATTTATTTAAGACAAACACAAATCTATTTCCTGAGGACTCTTTTCCTTGTGTAAGCTTATAATATCACATTACATGATATTATAATAAAGTGACAGGCTTATCACTAAACTAATACTTCAGGAATTTCAGTAATTAGTTCCTTACTCATGTCTAAATGACTAATTTTAAAAGGTTACTTTAAAAAAAAGAATCAAACCTTAAACTAACACTTCTACCTCTCTGAAAAAGGGGGGAAAACGTTAAAATGAATGAGTGGGTCTTGGTGGCATTACAAGAGAAGACAAAGACAATGAATATTATAGATTCAAAGACAGTGTTATTAACCTAAAGTGTTCCTGTTTCTTTTAGATATGAAAATACAGTTAGTGTTAAATGCTATGAGCAATTTATGAGAATTGACTATTGAATGATTATGACACAGCTTATTAAATGGAGGAAGGCCCACTGTTGCAATTACCAATAGAAAAAGCAAATACTCATAGTCAAATAGTAACCTAAGCAAAATTATCTACGGTATTACCAGAAGTCAAGGTTAGTTATAAGAAAATATATACTGTATATTGCTCTATTGACCAATTTAATATCCATAACCTAAAAGTTCTCTTCATACCACTAGATAACCATATAGCATAACAATTCCTTCAAAGTAATTCTCCTCTTACTCCCAAAAAAACCATACACAAGTTAGAGCATCCTCAGAATGCAATTTCCTTTTGCTATAAAATTGGAGCTGAATTTCTCATTTACTTATTTGTCTTCTATTTAAAATGTAATTAGCACATTCACAACTTGAATATGCAGCCCTATTTTTACACACACACACACACACACACACACACACACACACACACACACACACACACACACACAAGCTGTAACAAGAAGCCATATTTGACAAGCAGGTTGTCTAGGTCTTTCTTCATTTCCCCTTTCAGAGGTGTTTTTCCTTTGTAGTGGTATACTGTCATTGTTGGGAATAACAGAAGCGCTGTATGAATCCTAGTTCAGAAGGGAAGCAAGATTACCCCCTCCACCATTTACTTTAGGTGGAGGTCCTTTATATGAATCTCACCACCCTGCACAACCCAACTCAAATGAAGAAAGGGAAACGCATTTACCTTCTGTTGGTGATGTCTTTAAATGCCTGCAGAGGCCCTCTGTGTCCCCATACGTCTCCTTAATTTTTACTACTGCTTCTGTTCCTCTGAGTTCCATGAGGGAGCGCAGCTCCTCCAGCGAGCACCCAAACTCTCCTGCATGGTTGGCCTCGTTTCTTTGGTTCTTGGTATAGAAATCGCTGTTTGTCATGTCACCCATTGTTGCTGATTGTATTGCTCCACTCTGTATACCAGATGGAATTTTAAAATTGCTTCAAAATTGCAAGGGAGGAAACTCAAATTCCAACCTAAGGGATTAAGAAGAATCCAGTGGGTGTTCAGTGAAGTCAGTGGAGAATGCCTCTGATGACTGAAGTGTCCCTGACCAGGAAATAGTCCACAGGATGGCTGCTTTCAAGGCTGCAGACCAGCTCCATTCCATTCACCATTTCCCATTATGCTGCACTCAGGCTGTAGTATCTACATGGTCATCTCTTCCTCCGGACCTTTGGGATCAAAACACAAAGCACATGTTAGAAGAGCGAACCTAAAACCTTCAGAAAGAGCCTTTGAACTTCATTCTCCCAAATGTAGTCCTTGATTTAAAAAAACTAGATACAAGAGTCTGCACGTTGCTGCAGCAGTTAGTCACAGCCGACACCAAAGACTGAAACTGCTAGCTGTGTCATACATAAGGCTCTTTCCAGCTACAGCAGCAATAGCAGTGTTCCTTACTTTAATCAAGTCCCAAGAGCGCCTGCTAAATGAGATGGCTCATGAATATTAATAAGTAAGCCATTAGTCCAACAGTCTAGATGTGCCTCTGGTATGTGCTCTGGTTCATACTGCTATATCAATCTTTCATCTGACAAGAACAAAAAACCCATGAAGGACTACAAAGTAATAAAAATTAATTGAATACTATTACTTATGCCTTCATCCATTACATAAACCATTTTTCAGTGCAAGAAAAGTAAAATGGGGGAGGTAGGAGAAAGAATAGGAACATTTTCATTGCCAATCCAGAATACATTTAAATAAATTAAGCATTGCAGCTTTGTCAGCTAGGAAAATAAACACACACAGGAAAGGAGATAAAGCACCTGAGTGCTTCAGGCTAAACAATGAGCACTGTCTCTCATAGGAATGGGAAGGTTTCAGTTTGCTTTCCTTCAGCACTAACTGCTGACTCACCAACACATTTGATAGCTTTGGCCTGAGAGCTACAAAGCATTCAAATAAAGAAAAGGCTGTACTTATACAGGCTTTTTAACATGCGTACTCCTGAAGAGTCACATTTGGACCATCTGGGAGACCAACTGATTACTTTCTAAGCCAGCCTTTAAAATCTGCTCTCCTTATACATAGTCTAATGAACTTGGTTGAAATGCTGTTGAGACCAGCTATTATACTTTGTCACAGAGGTTTAACAGAGATTAAAGGTTTCTTTTTTGCCTGAAGTGGGATAGTGCCTGTTCACTGCCTAATCTATAGACCCCTGAATATTTCTCACATGACAGAAAAGGTTTGAGTATGGTATCAGACTAATGAATGATGGACCTCTGACTGTCAGAGTGGATTTTTTTTTAAGCAGCGTGCGAGTCACAAAGAAATGAATTGTTACAGCAGAGTTTATGCAAAGGGAAAAAGAATGAACCAAATGTTTTTAACCCCCCATCTTGACACTGTCATGACAACCTTAATTCCATGCCCACATACAGCTAATATCGCTTCTGGGCCCACTGAAAAAGTGTGTTGCCATTGATTTCAAAGGGATAATGTTTTCAGTGTTTAATATTTCCTATTTGCCTACAATTAAATTATCTATTTTGAAGCTGCTTAAAACACCAGCTAAAACATGCAATATGGACCTCTAGCAAAAAGTATGTCATTCCTTTGAATTCCACGGAATATCAGAGCATCAGAATTTTATTACCACAGCACAGAATCCAGGTATCAGTCAAATGTTAGATGAGAGTTCTTCTTCCCCACCCCATGCTCATTGTGAAATTCCTGGTGGTGATAATTCTGCGACACAGCATTTCATGTATTCTTTTACCCCCTGCAGGGCATAGACATTTGATGGGGAAACGCGGTGTATGTTGCACAATAAATACAAAGGTAAAGAGAAATTGGAAGGAATAAAAAAGACCTTTTATCCTTCAAAATGTAATAACTGCATCTTCAGAAGGCAGGAGGTATCCTACATTCTCTCACACACAAGCTGCTACGGTTGAATGCAAAACAGTGATTGCAGTATCAATTTAATTACAGATACGTCAAAACATAGCAAGTTCAAAAATACCTCTCTGTGTAGCTAACAGATTTTTTTCTGAGGGACTGGTAGCCAGATTTGGATAAAATGGGAACTAGCTCAAAACATTGTTTGGGTTTGATTCAAAAAAGTTGGTAAAATAGAGAGGAAAAGTTGTGCATCCCTGCACAACATGCCTGATCGCAAAAGGCAATGAACCCCAAAACTCCCACTGCTTGGAAACAGCAGACATCAGCACATTTTAGGATCTGGCCATTTATGGTTTCATCTATGAATGGATGAAAGCCAGGAAATCTCACCAGAAAGCATGTTAGTGTTTGAGCTGAAATATCAGCCAAAGACATTGACATGAACCAATTTGGGTTCAGTAATGAAAAAGAATAATTAAAAAGACAGATTGCTACTTGCAGACTGGCACAGAAATGCTATTTATAGAATGTATGTGTCTAAAGGATTTGACCACGGGGTATCACAGCACCAGCCATAATGTAAAGAACTTGCAGCATTTACATAGCAGAGAGCGCATTGCTATTTTTTGTTTGTTTTTCTCTCTTTCTTTCTTTCTGACCAAGTCCTTAAAAGTGGTTCATGAAACTGCAAGGAAATCAATTCCCTTTGATGAATACCACCTACTGTTTTCATTAGTAATGCAAAGGGTATTAAGGCTGGATGTCAAATGTGTCTGCCAGAGGATTTTTCTCTGTGGGATGTTCACAGGAATACTACTGTTAAGCAAAACACACTTTTTTTTAATCATAGCACCATCACTATGTATTAATATTTGTTCCTACTCTTGGAAATGCCACTTTTGTCATTTGTCAGCCAACATTAGCCAGGGATGTTGTTCCTTTGCATATGATTGAATCATCTGCCTGTTTAATTTTTTATTTGACTTTCACTTAAATATTAATCAGTAAACCACTAAATTGAGAGGTGTACTTCCATTAGCGCTCAAGCAAAAAGTATTTCAAAGTTCATATGATCTTTGGGATTCACCCAGTGGCATGACACCAAGGAAATAACATCCCTAGTGTTTTTCAAAGACAGATGGTAAAATATAAAAAGCACAAAGCATGATTAACATTATTCACTAATAATGAATCTCTCTAATCCTGTGGAACAAGATATGAAGGCTTCATTTCATCCTGGAATATCTTATGAAAATTCTAGGAACTTTGCCAAGTGTATACCAGTTGAATGTGACTGATAGATGGGCCACCTCATCCTTACTGAGAGATTAATACTTCTTTATCAAAAGCTGAGAAATCTAAAACATGAGATCGGTATGTGGCATGACTCCCAGGACCAGTGCGGCTCCAAGATTTGTAGGTTCAAAATGGAACTCTTCATGAGAGCTGAGCAAAATTCAGAATTTCCATGCCACAGGAATTCCATTATTTCCATATTGCTTTCATCCTGAAACAGGATGAAAATCTGATTTTTTTCATAAAACAAAATTCTGAAAATCAATTTATTCAGAAATGTCAAAACATTCTGTTCTGCCATTTTTGATTGAAATGAAACACTGACGTTCCTTAAATTGAATTTTTTTATTTTGTTGAATTGAGCTAAAATGATTCTTTTCATGTCAGGTCAACACTAAACTATATTGCCCTTGCCTTTTGGGAGTTGTAATTTGGGCCCCCATTGTCTACAATGGGCTGGGTTCCCTGGAGGACTACATCTCCAACAATACAATGCGGACTCAACTTACTACTCTCAGTGGTGTCTCGGGGAATCACATGACTGTGTTGTGGGAGATGTAGTCCAGCCAGGGAGCCTGATGTCTATGTGTGTCTGTGCCGCGTATAGCACAATAGAACCCTGATCTTGGTTAGGGCCTGTAGGCACTACCAGGGGCGGCTCCAGGCACCAGTGCACCAAGTGTGTGCCTGGGGCAGCAAGCCACAGGGGGCGGCCTGCCGGTCGCTGTGAGGGCGGCAGTCAGACTGCCTTCGGCGGCATGCCTGCAGGAGGTCCGCTGGCAATTCGGCGGCGGGTATGCCGAAGGCACGGGACCGGCGGACCTCCCGCAGGCATGCCGCCAAATCCGCGTTACCAGCCAAAGGCTGCCTCACTGCCGTGCTTGGGGCAGCAAAATACATAGAGCCGTCCCTGGGCACTACTCTGCACTTGGTAGGCAAAGCATGCTCTCTAGAATGTGCTGCAGACAGGAAGAGAAAAGCTCATCAGAGCCGATACATCTATACTGAAAAATGAGTGCCACACCTTTATAAGTTACAATTCTCTCTCTAATCTAAGACAACTGCTTTTTGTCCATTTGATTTTGTTCTTATTGAATAATCTCTAAAAAACATTAGACAAAATTTTTAAAAATGCAGATTAAAAGCAGTCACTTACAGTGGTTGAAAACATTGGTTGTATCAAATGAATCTAATGTAGCACCTTGTATATACTTAGTTTAGGTAGCAAAAAGACTTTTCATTCCTACTGTCAATATCCACTAACAAAGTTTAAATTTAATTGCAAATAATCATTATTTTACTCATAAAAGAAATGTAAGAAAATACCTTCATTTTGCATAAGGCAATGTAACTCTTGGATTGTTTGTTCTTCAAAGGTAACATAGATTTTTACCATGTGAATGCACTGAAAACTGATTTTTTTTTAATTCTAATGCACTGATTTTTTTAATTCTTATTTGGAAAGGCTTTGCCTTGGAACAGCCATTCATTCCTGCAGCACCCCAATCAAATATTTTTCAGCTTCCAATTGTTTGAAGGAAATACATACCAATTAAATAAGAAGTGATTTGGATGAACTAACTGCAGGCCTGCTGGGAAAACTATCCTTCTATTTCCTAATCAGTAAAATATCATCCCTGGAAGCTTGTAAATGTTTTGATAATGGATCAGAATGATGTTTATGTAGATATCATTGCCAAGAATTTTGGTAGCCTGATTTTAGTGGAGTTCCATTGAAATTAAACTGGTGTAACACAGTGGTAGATCAGCCCTGGGTTTGCCATTTCACAGAACAAGGATCATGATATCCTTGTACTCAGTGAAGGTTTGGGACAAGCAAGAACAGCATGATCAATCCCAGAACTAGGGATTTATCAAAGATTTGGTTGTATTCACCATAAGATCTAAGCTTTCATCTAAAATAAAATAAAATAAAATAAAATAAAAAAAGTCCCCAGTTCTTCTAGTAGTGAATATAACCTTGATAGTTCAGAATGATGAATGTGTTGTCTGACAGAATCCACAGCCAGCCAAACTAATAAAACACTCTGAGAAGTACAAGAACACTCTCTCATCTTAAAAGGATATTAGCTTTGAAACGTAATTATCAGGAGCAAACTACATGCAGAGGAACAAGACTAGTTGAATGGAACTACTTTTTCACCTTCACAAATGCGTATTCCTGTTTGATACCCGTCTCAGGAACCAAGAGTGGATCAAGAAAGAGATACAGGTCTTTGCAGCTAAATATACTCTGGAAAATATTTCTTCATAGTGGCATCTCTACATAATTTATTGCAAATTGAAATTCATAAACAAACTGGTAAATAATTCATCCATACTGAATACACAGTTCATGGCAAGCATTACAAACAAAAATCTAGTGCAAAAAACTTCACATACCTTTATATCTGAGATGCTGAAACTATGTCTTCTTCTAAGTATGTATATACTTAGACATATAGACATATGAATACCAGAATAAGATAGATATATAGATGTATAGATATATATAGACATATGAATACCAGGCTAAGATAGATATAGATATATAGATATATATAGACATATGAATACCAGAATAAGATATAGATAGGTCGATCGATCTTATTCTGGTATTCTTATGTATACACTACCACTTAAGTCGGCAAAACTTATGTCGCTCAGGGGTGTGATATTACACACACCATAAGTTTCATCAACGGAAGCACCGGTGTGGACAGCACTGTTCGTGGAAGAGCTTCTTCTGCCACATAGCTACCGCTGCTTGTTGGTGATGGTTTAATTATGCCAATGGGAGAGCTCTCTCCTGTCGGCATAGAGAGGCTACATGAGAGATCCTCCAGCAGCACAGCTGATTGGTACAGCTGTGTCACTTATAAGCTCTCTAGTGTAGTCATAGACTAACATGGAAATATTACATTTCTTCTGATAGTATGATATGGTAAAGTTTGATAAGTGATCATTGCTTAAAAAAAAAGTTAAGTAAAGGTTCTTCAAAACAACAAATAAAAAAATCCAAGAAGTAAGGGGGGAGGGGGATAGTATACTAGTTTAATCCCAGACAACCAGACAAATACTGTTGTAATTCCCAAAGTGACAATTCCTCTGTTCCATTCACCATGAATCAGTGTCTCTGCTAAGTACTATAACGCTGCTTTACCTAACAAATAAAACTCTGTCAATCTTTGATAGGTATTTTTTGGACCAGTTATACTCCCCTACCCATGTTTTGTTAATCATTTTTCTTTTATTCTACAGGCAGATATTGCTGTTTACTAGAACTATGATCCCAAAGAAATGTTTCCTTGGTTAATAGGTCCTATTAAACATGATCAATTTACTAGTGACTATTAACCAATGTACTAATCCTACTTAGCTAGAATGAATATTATATATACAAAAATAAAACTGACACAGATAAACAGAGACTTTTCCCCTTTCTGTAACAATATAGTTGGGGAGAACTAATAATTTAGGAAATAAAATCATCTATCGTAGCTGATTACACTATGTACCCTTTTGAACCAAATAGGGTACAAGTTCTAATCCTGCAACCCTTACTTTCATGAGAGGTCCCAGTGAAGTCAATTGAAGTACTGACATGATTAAAGACTAAAATAAATGGAGCGTTTCAGATTAGGCTATACAGGTGAAATCTTTGACTTCAATGAGGCCAGGATTTCAATCAATGTACATAAGGTTTGTAAAGGTGAGACATGCAAGACTACTAGTAAGAGACTGAATTTTCTTTCCTGTTGCCAGTCACCTGACGTTGGTCAGGATTAAAAAAACATTAGAAGCCTTGTCATATGACAGGGGTCAGTTTCCATTGATTCCAGTGACTGTTATAAGTGACTGCAGTATTGGGTGGTAATTTATATGTGTTAAATCAGTATAAAGCCAAACATATTTAAGAGAGATTTAACAAAAGGGGGAAAAAAAACCTGGTTTTATGCAAAGGCATTTTCCCCCTAATAGGATCTGTACACGCCATACATTCTAGAAAGTTGCTTTTCCCTCTCTCATTTCCTGTAACCACTTTACTACTACCAAGAACTTATCTCAAATTGTTTGACCTTCATGGATAAATGAGGCTATTTTCTATCAGCTTTGTACTCTCCAGAGACTAAAAACCTGCATTACATAGCAGTAACTGCATTTTTCTTATTCAGTAACCACCTCCACAGATCCATACTTTTTGGAGTTGTACTTTACAACCCATCAAAGAATTGTAAGGCACTGAACAATGATGAACCATTCTTTTATATTCAGAATTTTAAAATTGCCATGACTTGTGTATAGGGGAGGATGGCAGGATACTAACCTAAGCAGAGAGACTGAAAGCTGAGGAAATCCAAACTTTTCCCCAGTAAACTGGACTGGGCCCAGCCTGTGTAATTTATGTCTAGCCCATTCACCTGTCAGTGCACAACTGTCTGGTCCAATTTTACATGACCGAAGCAATGGGCTTCCATTATTTCATATTAATACAATACATTTCGTAAACATCATGACTACTGACAAATGTATCAGCTATTCATTCTTCATTGTTCTTTTCTTAATATCATCCTGTTACTCCTAGTTATATACTCCTTCAGATGAACCTTGTCAATCCTCTTCCTTCCTGCTGTCCATTCTCTACAAAGATCATAGATGTTAACATTCTCTATTTATCATATATATGAGAGAGAGAGAGAGAGAGAGAGAGAGAGATCATTCTTTCCATAACTGAGTTACTTTAGTTGCCTTTTTTCAGCTTCTTCCAATATTGAATTGCCCAGAATTAGAAGCAGTATTGTACTATAAGTGAGGACTTGTTAGTATTTTATATAATTTTCTATGATGTGATGCTGTAAGTAAGCAGCCCAAATTCTCCCATCCTCCCTTTTGTGCCAGCATATCACATTGCAAGCTCATCTTTAATTTACTGTTCCCTATCACCCATACCTGTTTCTTTACCTTACTGCTTTCTAAGGAATGTTTCTTCCTCCCTTTTAATATCTGAGCATTTCACATATTACACTCCCCGTTACCTCCAAACTTTTACTACAATTGGGGAAAATTCATTATTGATGCTAAGCAATGCTGCTATATTATTCTCTCCACATTATTTATTTGTTCCAAGTGTCTGGTGATAGAAATAGACCAATAATAACTATTGGTTTAGTTGGAGTGCTAAATAATAACTGGACCCCTGACTAAGTTACCCAACCAAACTTCTGGGATACATTTATTATTATTTATCTTTAAAACAGGCCTATCACGAGGTGTGTACACATTTTGCATTGGGTGGAGTAACCACAGGCACTTGCATATTCTGCCTTATAATACGAGGACACTGATGAAAAGAAAAAGCAACAAGTTTAACAACAAAGTAAATTATAAATGAGTGAACAATTTTTGCTCAGTAATTTCATGAAATCGCCCATGTGTTTTATCAAAGGACCTTACAAGAATTAGACATAAATATAGCTTAGCACCTGCTTCAGCCTCATTTATGTCAATGAGACTTAAGCATGGAACTAAACTTAAGCACACACTTCAAAAAGCCATGCTGAATGATAAGGTAATCAGAGGACAATAAATTAAACGTATCTTTATTTTATTAATAAACAAGACAAAGCAGGCAAACTTACAGTAAACAAAGCTACTCTCTTTCAAAAACAAAGGATATTTTTAACATTAAAAAACTAGCACATAGTTGTACTTGATAAAATTTACAAATAAAGAAAGAATAATATTAAAATATCAGACTTTCTAAGGTTCTCTTGTGAGGTAAATTCCTATAATCTGTATTGTACCAGCTCATATTTAAAAATGGTGGTGGGCCCAAACTTCTGCAGCTTTGAATTCCAGATCTGACAGTAAACTTTCCCACACCTCAGTGTGCACTGATTTGGCTGGTAACTGGAAAAAGTTAGAACTGCAGATTTTGATCTGAGCCGAGGATTTGGCTGCAGCCCCCCTCCAATTTTAAAGGTCACACCATCAATCTGCTTATTTTAACCACCAGCCATTAAAAACAGTCATGATTTTTTTCTCTATACTCTGACCGGAAAGCTTTCAGCATTTAAGGGACTATCCAATAAAATGTTAGAATAAGATGTGATACATGTTTCTGAAGTACATTTAATCTATGAAGAGACCCAAAGCTGTGAACACGCATTTGTCCCTGTGAACTTTCTACTGGAATGATAGAATCAGAGCTACAGGTGAGGTATGTAAGGATCATGTAAATCATCATGAAAGGATTAGGGAGAAAAAACAGGCAACTGATTATGTGATACCAACCGTCAATCAAGGTCACTGATAAGAAAATTACAGATAAGGACGTTTTAATCCTCATTGGGCTTCAGTTGTGAAAGACAAAAAATGATGTTCAGCAGTGATTTTAAATAGGACATTCATAGAAGATTGATTTTTTTTTTAAATCTACTATATATTTTTGCTAGATACTTTCACAACACTAGAATCTGCTCTGCACCAGTTGTTCTGTCTTACATAGCCTTAAGGTGTTTTGGAAAGAGGTGGAAAAATTATAGATTTACAATATAATATACATGCACAGTGTAAATGCACCAACCACAGAAACTATATTCTTCCTGTCTACTGAAAACATATGAGCAAAATCAGATTTTTTTAAACACTACTGGAAGAAAAATCGAAGGACAAAGATTTAGAGGACCACCACATTACAGCAGATCACCATTTTATTGCAATTCATTCTAATTGACAGGAAACACCACCACCTGCCTCAGGGAAAAACACTTTCTGTATATACATACATATACCAAAGCTGACATCTAGGAAAGCTTCATTAACCCTAAAAATGTGTCAGAAGAAAGGGGAAAGGATTGGGGAGCATGGGGGGAGAATTCTAGAAGCAAATGAAAATCCATGCTAATATGCAAGTCCCATCCTTGAAAGAGAACATGGACAACAGGATGCAAAAATAAAATTTTCCCACTTCAAAACTGGTATGTTTCAGACACAACTCGTTTTTCTGTTTCACATCAGCAACACTTGGAAAACTACTTAACCTTTCTATTTTTATCTGGGTGCATTCAAATTACCAATAATGTACAACGTGCTGTAACAAACCCACTGATGTAGGGTATAATTTTCCCTCAAGCACATTATCCTAGCTGGAGGCTCAAAAAAATAAGCTGATAAAACAGCAGCACACATCAATTGGTGGATAAAAAGTGATTTCAGCTATGTAGATCCTTGCAGCGCAGCACAGCACCTTAAAATCATACAATTAGACAAAAAATGTATACAATAAAACAGGATACAAGTAATGACTATGCATCACCAATTGGGTCACGTGACAAATTTCACTGCAAACAGAGGCTAACCCTTTTAAACAGACAAGCAAATTATCACCATCATTACTCAGATGTTAACACTGCGATTTATTTAAAAAGCATGCTTGGTAGTTGTATTTAATATCTTCTCCCTTGTTGAGTTCAGTTGGGATTTCTTCAAACCATGAGAGTTTGTAATTTTCTTTTGTATTTATAGCCCTTACTAGGTTAAAAATAAATCTGTTGCTTTTGGAATTACAATATTGTAACATGTTTGATGAAAAAAGCCCAGACACAAATATAAGTAACTAGCAGGTAAAAAATGGGGATTCAATGCCTGAGACTCCTCAGAATATTATCTTTATCAGCATCCAGCAATACTGCCATAACAAGAACAGGGGCAAATTGAAATACGAGATAAACTGTGAAGAAAAACTATTCTGAACTGTCCTGCAGTCTCTCTAAGGTATCTCAACAGCCCTCTTCCAGTTCATCAATGGACACTGATGTAATTAATGGTTTAATCAGCAGTAGCACACTTAGCCCCCAATCCAACAAAGCACTTCAGCATGTGCTCTATTGTCAGTACATGAGTAGTCTCACTAAGTTCAATGGGACTCCTCATGCGCTGAAAATTGTGCACATACTGAAGTACCCTGCTAGAGTGAAGCCTTACAAAGTAGCTAGGCAGTTCTGGATCATAATTCAGTTGTAGTTACTATTGTTTCTGTACCTCCCCGCAATTAGGAGTGGAATCTAGTTTTGATCTATCACTGGAAGTGGGCCTGCACCATGAAAGGAGAGTTTGTGGAGAAGAGGGAGGAGGAGGAGGACAGCGCTGAACCACGAGGGATGGTTGGGAGCTGTGAGGATCAGTGCCATGACCCCTTTACACACATGAAATACAGGTCACATGGCTACAACTGCCTTGGGCAAAGGGCAGGAGAGGGAGTCATAGCCTGAGTAGTTCAGAAAGAGCCAAGTGCAGCTGGTCTCTGTTTCTAGTACTAATCAATAGTGGCATTGTTACAAGTCTCATGGCTGCAGTACTTACCATGAGCACCCCAGGGCTATGGGCCCACTTCAAAGAAAGTTGTTCTATAACATGACTAGTGATGAATTACCACAAGAATAGGACAGTCCTGAAATTTGCAGAAAGACAGCTAAGCCAGAGGTTGTTTACTACAACCAGCAGGCTGGATTTATCTTCCCTTGTCCAGTGATTCTAGTCCTGATGCAGGATGGGTACGAGGTAGCCATCTATAGGTAGTGTTGAAAGGACCTGAATTTGGAGTAGCAAGACTAGAAAGTGGAGATTACAGAGGTAGAGAGGAGAGGCAGCATTACTGGTATGCACCATGTCATTCAAGGGCACAAGGTATACATGATCTCGTATTGTTATAAAACAAAATTCATGGGACTATATTTTCCTAGTTAATTTTGGTAAAATAGGTCAAAGGCTTACTATGTAGATACGTGGATCAAAAACCACCTACAAGTATCTGAATAAAATAAGTGCCTCACAAATCCAATTTCCTAGTTTTTGATTGCATAGTAATAGTATGTATTGTATTAGGCAAATACCTACTGAATCTCAATAGTTAATATCCTCTGGACCTTCATACACCATGCTATGACAGTTAGATGGGTAGTGAAGTGCATCCCTCAATAAAAAAAACCTTCTGTAATACCAAATTCAACAACAAAAGGAGATGGTGAAGGTAATTCTGCCCTACTGATTGGGCTGGTTTGCCCACCTTTTTTAATTTGAGTCTGGAAACTGGGGTCAAACTGGACCCTTGGCTGCTTCTAGATCTTCAAGTAGAAGCAATGGAGAAAACAGCTTTTTCTTTTTCCGCAATTGATAAGATGATCACTACCTTTCCTTTCTGATCTCACCTAAAGATGGGATCGCTGTTATGTGCTCTAATTAAGGATAAACCGTAAGACCATGTAGTTTCAGCTATTGTAGAATATAGACACTTGCTGAATTTAGCATGCTTCTTGCAAAGAGCATACACCTTTGTTCCATAGATTGCACTGGTTTTCCTTTAATTTCTGGTTGCAATTTAAGGTGTTGATCTACAAATCTCTTTTCAACTAGAAACCTGTGTATTTTAGAGACCACCTCTCCCCTCGTGCCTTACCATGGTATTTGAGGTCAGCTGGGACATCTGAGCTGAAACTCCCTAAGTATATTTGTTATGGGTCTGGCAAATGGTTTTCCTTAGTGTAGGACCTTCCATTTTAGAATTGGCCTCCCATTTTGGTGCAACAGAGCCCAAGTGTACTGACTTTCTGGGTGTGTAGTCACTTATTTATCTATGCTTTCTGCAAAGTGGCAGGTAATGTGAGGATGAAAATACTTGATTTGTGGCTTCAATGTGGTGTTAACATTGGGTCAATTTGCATTTGGTCAAGTACATATTTTTAAACTGCGAATGCACATAGAGCACTAGATAGATGCATCTTTCATAAACCTAAATTTATAATTTCATGGCCCAGGCATATGACTTCAACATACAGGAGAAAGAGCAGCTGGTGAAAATAGAAACTGATTTCTTTATATATATTCTTGTCCAAGCAACTATACAAGATTTGACAAAATGGCTGACAAGCTATCCTGCTTGTAAGATAGAGAGAGCCTGGACTAGGGTGACTAGACAGCAAGTGTGAAAAATCGGGATGGGGTGGAGGGTAATAGGAGCCTATATAAGACAAAGCGCCAAATATCGGGACTGTCCCTATAAAATCGGGACATTTGGTCACCCTAGCCTAGACTCAGAAGGAGGAGAATGGGGCAGAAGAGAAGATCAGAAAGAAAAGAAGGAAAAATATTTACTGAAACATAATATTTAGTCTAAAACCCATTGATGTTTGGCTGAACATTTTGTAGTGGGGGAGATATGGACTTAACTAGATTAAAAATATATGTATACATCCACAGCAGTAGAGTTAAAGACATTCCACAACATTCTCCCATAACCATTTCCTTATAACTAAGGTCTATCCCAATTAATAGAGAAGAAAACAGAATAAACTTTGTTTCCTCACTATTTTATTTTTCTGATTTTTTTTTTTAAACTGAATCTTAACACTTTTTTAAAAAAACAATTCCTATCTGGAGAAACAACACTGTCTCTAGCAGCTTTAGCAATAACAAAAACTGCAGGTAGTTTCAGAACATGAGTTTCAAAGGCTCCAATGTCACTCTCAGCTGCAGAGGAAGCTGAAGCATGGCAAAAATAGACACAAAAGGAAGGCTCCTGCATGTTACTGAAAGCTGTTTTGAGTTCTATTGATGAAAAGCACCTCCATAAAATAACTCTACAAAGTGGATTTAACTAATCAACCACTTTACTTTCAGATGCCAAGTACAGTTTACAGAGCTGCCAGTTTAAAAATTAATTAAATAAAATCCTTTTCAAGTAAAATGAGCACATATGATATGGAGTTACTGAAAGAATAAAAGAAGTAGTCAACATTTTATTTTATAGATGTGAAAACATGAACACACACAAAATGTTCTGGGTTGTCTCCTATTAGTAATTACTATTAAGTAAAATCAGAAAACCATGAGTTTCCATCTCAATTAAAAAAAAATGACCACCAATATAAAGGTTATTTCAGAAAAAAAGAAGTGTCAGACATCCCGCCACAAAAGTCAGTTTCTTGTTTTAATCTGTCCTATCAACAATAATTGTTGAGGACACAAAATTTATTTACATTGTTTTGTTGAATTCTGTATTTTCTTGGGGAGGGAAATAATAATGATACCGAAAAAAAAAATTCAGTCAGTTTCCACAAGATTTCTATCCTCATTTCTAGATCAAAATGATTTGGATAAGTATCTGAATTTTTTATGCTCCTCCAAACTAAACTTTTGAAGTGCACCCATACTAATGCTCGTCAAATGTCTGCTACAAACCTAAGCTTTTGAAGCTGACACCAACTCTAATTTTTTGACTGGAAAAGGATTCCAACAGAAATGTGTTGTAGCATCACAGATGGGGGGACACACATTTTAACTCCAGTGACAAAATAAAATCTCTCTCTCTCTCTGCAGTTACGTTATTGTGGAATTACCCATACTTTTCCACAGTTAGGCCCTCATTCTGCAAAGGCTCAGATATATACATTTAAGCCAATTCTACTGGATGCAATAAACTCACGTGCTTAACTTTAAGCACATGTTCCAGCATTGGGACCTTTGTCATTAAGCTAGAGGTGCCCTCAGTTTCGCAATGCTTGCACTCCTGTAATCACTGGTATATTTTGCCAGCAAACAAATACTCTAACCCAGGGATAGGCAACCTATGACACACATGCCAAAGGCAGCATGCGAGCTGATTTTCAGTGGCACTCACACTGCCTGGGTCCTGGCCACCGGTCTGGGGGGGGAGCTCTGCATTTTAATTTAATTTTAAATGAAGCTTCTTAAACATTTTAAAAAGCTTATTTACTTTACATACAACAATAGTTTAGTTACATATTATAGACTTATAGAAAGAGACCTTCTAAAAACGTTAAAATGTATTACTGGCACGCAAAACCTTAAATCAGAGTAAATAAATGAAGACTCGGCACACCACTTCTGAAAGGTTGCCGACCCCTGCTCTAACCTCTAACAATTAAAGAAGTCATCACCCATTCAAAAGAATACCAGAAAACAAAGACTTTAACACTAAAGCTGGTTGCAATACTTTTTATTAAACTTTCTTTTGGTCAGAAAATGGCATTTTGTCAAACCGGAAATGTTTCATGTAGAAATATATCCATTTCAATTAAATTTTCAATGGAAAGGTTTCTCAGGTCCAAGGCGGATACTCTGGTCAATTCCCAAAGGAGGGAGAGATGGACCCAGATTGAAAACCTGACCTTTCTGATCCAAAAATAGATGTTTTGATGAACTTCGGAAGTTTTCATGAAACAAAGGTTTGGTTTTTGTTCTAACAAAACAAATTTCAAAACCCCAAAAGTCTTTGTGAAATGGAATTGTTGGTCTCCAGACAGCTCTAACAAACACTTACGTGTTTACAGAAAAACCTGATTAATTATACACAAGGGTTACAAACAGAACATTTTCCAATACATTTCTTTCCCATTAAGTTGCTGGTATTGTATAATAGTTTCCATGTTAAGTGACTTATTCTCCTGTAACTCATTTTACACTTTTTAAATACTACTATTTCGTATCTAGGGTCCCTGTCTCCTCCTCCCCCCTGGCTCTCTCTCTCTCTCTCTCTCTCTCTCACACACACACACACACAGTAGAGCACTCAGCATAAAAAAATGGAAACTAGAAATTTCAGATTTAAGGCTCTGTCTACAAGGAAACTCCTTTTCAGTCCAAAGCTCATACAACATCACAAGCTAGTTAAATATACATTTCCCAGTGTGGGAATTTATTTATCTTTGAAAGAAGTTTAAAGCCAAGAATGAGACATTAGATACTTGCAAAATCATGAGTGATGGGAACAACATGACTCACTAGCCAGCACTGCCAGTGATGGTCATGGTTATCTATGGATATATCAAGACTAAGATAAAAGGTGGGGGGAGGGCTGGTCAAAACTTGTTAGCTAACATGTTAGGGTTTTTTTTTAATCCTAGTATAGGCCAGGCCTATGAGGTTAGTACCAATGTTGTACAACATGTACACCTTTACTGCTCCAGATAGAAGTAGTTCAGGATCAAGTAATGTTTTGTTTGGTAGAATCCATCCAACTGGGCGAAACACATTAAATAGATGTATAATTCTCATTTCAAGAGTTCTGCCAAAAGTAACCTAATTCATTGTACCAGAAGAACAATTCTTTCTGGCACCACCAAACAAACAAGTAGGAGAAACAGCTATTACCAATTTGCCAGATTCCACACCATGGCAAAACCATCTAGGTCTATATGGCTTATTACACCCAAAACCACAGAATAGCCCAGCTCACAAAAGCCCACCAAAATCAGCCCGCGTTTATCAAAAGAATCTCTATTTAATCACTTAATGCACTAAGATTTAAAAAACCGAAAAAGGTAGAAAGTATTAACCAAAAATCAGTAACCATATTCCTATTCCATCCAACCACCATTCCTGCAGCCACGACAAACCTCTAAGCCCATTTCACAAAAATAAAGTGAAAAAATACAGCCCAACACAACTTATTTTTTGTAAGATTTTAGCTTAAGTGATTAAATGAACAAATTTAATGTGCAATTTTAAAGAACAGTGAGTTTGGCTCCCAAATGCCACTGAATTTTAACGGTATTTGGATGCCTAACTCCCTTAGTCGCCTCTGAAAATCCTAGTTCTACTTTTAGCAGGTTGAATTTTTCCACAATGCTCAATTTGTCTGAGCTCATTAGAAGTCCGGGTAACCCTGGCAGCTTTTGAAATTACAGTAATTTCTCATGCCCCAATAATGCCATTGACTGGGAAATGAACTCTTAGCTATTAAGTTCTTTTCATCTTAAAATTCTTTTTAAAATAATGTGTGGTTCATTTAAGTATTAATTAAATCACCTGTGAATTAATTGAAAACATTTCCTTTAAAAATGTAACTTAAACAACTTGGATTTTCTGCGATTTCTAATAGGACCTGAAGTTTCCCAGTCCTAGGTTAAAATTTTCAAAAGCATCTAAGTCCCGTTTTTAAAAAGTGACATAGGCACTTACGAGCCTAAGTCTTATTGAAAGACAACAGAATTTAGGAGCTTAAGTCCCTTTCGAAAATGGGATTTAGTCTCCTAAGCCATTCAAGTGCTTTTGAAAACTTTACCCCTAAGACTGCATCAGACCCACCCAAATTACTGTTTTTCTTTCTCTGTCCGCACTGTCTCTGTATATAACTTATTTTCCTACCTATTTAAGCTTATAAAAAGTGCACTTCTTGTAAGTTCAGTGCACATGTACATGAGGGGAAGGATGAGGGGGTTAAAGCACTAGACAGACTCAAGAGATCTGAGTTCAAATCTCAGTTCTGCCACAGACTTCCCTGTGTCTGTAGGCAAGTAACATTTTCTCTCTGCCCTCATTCCCCATTTGTAAAATGGAGAAAAGACCGCCATTTTCCCTTTCTTTGTCTTTACAGATTAGAAAAGGGGTTCTCTCTATTATGTGTCTGTTCTGTACATAGCACAATGGGGTCCCAGTCTCAACTGGGATCTCTAGGCATTACAGGAATACAAACAATAATGTATATGTAGTATATACATCTAGATTGACCCATCAATCTTTCACAGGAGGAAAAAACAGACCATCCTCATTGCATGAATTCTCCACTGTGCTCTCTCACCCCCAAAACATATCCACTTTACCTACATAATAAAAAGGCTGGAAAATCTTATAGCATTCTGCTCACTGGCTGTCTGCATACATGACAGTCAAAAGGCAATGACACAAGAAAATCTGTATGTATGTGCCTGTTTATCTGTTTCTCCAGTTGACCTGATCTGTCACTTGAGAACACACTGGAAGGACAGTTTATTTGCTGAATTTGTTTACCCCTACTGTCATTCAAGATATAGTGTAATGCTTAAATTGGTAACAGTCAGATTAATAAAATCAATTACCCAGTTCAGAGCAGACCAGAATTCATGCTGTAATAGCAAAACATTTATTCTCCTGTGATTAAAACATCCCCTAGTTAAACTGGTATAAAGAGGCAACCAAATTTGAAATGCATAGAAGCCACAGGACTCAGAGACAAGGACCTTTGCTCTTAATGGCTCACCAGTTTAAAGGAAGAAACATGGATCAAGACAAGATAAGATGTTAAATTAATTGAATAAGCAACACAGATTGGTTTGTCATTGCTTCTTGCCTGTGATATTTTTCACACTGACATTATTAGCAGATACATATTTCGAGTCCATAAGACACTTCATGTGCACTGGACCAGAATGAATCCCCAAACCCTTAAACAATCCACTTTTCTTTGCTTTAAATTATGTGCAACCTAGATATCTTTCTGCCATTCAAGTACAGGTAAAAGGAGGAGCAAATAGCAGGGCCACCCAGAGGATTCAGGGGGCCTGGGGCAAAGCAATTTCAGGGGCCCCTTCCATAAAAAAAAGTTGCAATACTATAGTAACATGTATTTGGAAATGTAAAAAATAACCAGTGAAATACATTCAAAAATTAATTTTTAATAATTTGAAAATACACAAAATACATTATTTAAAAACATTAAATGCTTTAATGGTATGTATACATTTGCAATTACATAATGGGCTGTCGCTGGGTGATGGTGATGGTTGGTGCCAATGGGCTGTCGCTGCTTGGGGGTGGTGCTGCTGTTGCCCAGGGCTAGGGAGCTGGGCTCTGGGTCGGGGGGTGCCCAGCTCGGAGCTGAGGGCCTGGGCTGTGGGGGGATGG
>NW_020664583.1:4505128-4782546 GCF_002925995.2 Terrapene triunguis
GGGGGGATGGGGTGTCCGGCTCAGAGGGGCTTACCATGCTGCTTACCACCGCCTCCCCTCTCCCAGACCCTCAGCGTGCTGTGTCCAGGAGCGGCCCTGGACAGCGCTGCAGCGGCGTCGTGGCTCCAGCGGGGCCTGAGCTCCCGCCGTTCGGCTGCAGCTCCCAGCCCCGCCCCCTTACCGCGAGGCAGGAGCTTAGGCCCCGCCCGAACCATGCTGCTCCAGCGCTATCCAGGGCCGCTCCTAGACGCAGCGTGCTGAGGCTCCGGGAGAGGGGGGGAAAGCGGAGGCAGGGGGAGCCTCCGACATTCTCATGGGGGCCCCTGTGGGGCCCAGGGCCTGGGGCAAATTGCCCCACTTGCCCCCCCCCCGAGCAGCCCTGGCAAATAGAGCTTGATCTAGCAAGGTACTGAGTGTACTTCAGTTGCTTTTGAAGTCTATGGGAGTTGTAGAATTGGGAAATAAATTGATTCCCACAAAAGATAAGTTTCTTTTTACTAACATGGATTTTAAAAGACAACTGTTCACAAAAGCAAAAGGACATGCATTAGCAGGTGGAAGGAATTATATATGTACAGTTTTCAGCACTCTTGTTATTGATGTCACAGTAAAGAAATGTTGCTGCTGAATTAATTTCCGATTCTCATCTTCATGTCACACATTTCAATCCACTTTTCTTTTTGCTAACAAAATGGCAAATTTTCAATTTCAATACTAAAATTTTTCCGTACTGAATCATCTCAATTCATAATACACGTAAAGGTGTTGGTGAATGTTTTATAAAGGGACATTAATTCAAATAGCATAGCTTAAATGGTTGAAAAAGGCCTATTGAAATATTTCACACTGTCTAACAATGGCTGCATGCAAAATGGCTGCAGGCAGAAATGCTGTGCTGTAGATAGGAGTGCTATATAGTGATTGCTTCTCACCAATAGACAGCACTAATTTGCTTGGGCATGGTGGTTTAAGCTGCATTTGGCTTAGAAGTAGGTTCCAGACAGAGCACAAGGGAATCACAGAAAACAGAGGCAGAAAAGAAGTATTAGGCAACTTTACAGAATTGTTCCCTAAAGTCCATTTTCTAGTGATTTCTCCATTCTAGAAATTGCCTAGCATTTGCCTAACTCTACTCTCATTCACATCAGTGGGAGTTTTACCATTTACTTCAACAGAAACAGCATTAAGTCAACGCTAAGCACTTAGGATACAATTTTCAGAAGTGATGGGCTTCTACTGCTCCCTCAGGGGGACTATTAAAGATCCTCATAGAGTTCACTGTAAGCAAGATCATCCTGACACCTCTCGCTTTTAGGAAGTAATCCTGTAAGTTATCTAACTATATTCTATCTACTGATATTCTCTTGTACCATCCTAAATAGTCCTTCCCCCATCACTATTGTTAACACCCATATACATATGTCTCATCCATAGTGGTTTCTTATGCAAGCAATACATAGTTCCTTTAATATTTCTTCATAAATCAATCCCTCCATCTTCCTATTGTCTTTCCTAATGTATACTTGCCTTTGTTCATTGACTCAACCTGCCATCCCTGTAAACAAGAGATGCTAGTCCTGAATTTACCCATTGGCTAATCCTAGCTAAGGGTATAGAAATACGAAAGCATTCAAGACAATTTCAGGCAGCATACTGTTTTCTTGCAAGGAACTGTTATGAAGGAACACCTCCTGGGGAACCACCAGAGGAAACCTATTGTAGACAACTGCAATAAAGCTGGGGTTTGTTAATTAACCTTGTGGCAGAATGAGATCTTATGTGGCAGATGATCCAGACTAGGGTGACCAGATGTCCTGATTTTATAGGGACAGTCCCGATTTTTGGGTCTTTTTCTTATATAGGCGCCTATTACCCCCCACCCTCTGTCCTGATTTTTCACATTTGCTGACTGGTCACCCTAATCCAGACACAGAGCATAAAACATGGTGGCAGTGATAATTGAGTCCTAGACAGCAGGAGAGACCATTCACAGCTGCACTGCAGATATCAGAATACTTCTGTGAATATACTATTTGAATACAAGGCTAATAACAGAAAATGGAGGGGCTGAAGCTTCCAAGAATATTAAACCTGCAAACTAAGAATTTAGCTCAAGCATGGAAGAGCTGGAAAAGAGGAATTTAATATGTGGATATTGCTATGGAAGATAAAGAGGATGCTGTGAAAATAAAATTATTTTGTTATCTGATTGTAGAAAGGAGGGGGGGAGATAGATAAGTGAGACTGTGTGTGGAAATTCCCTTAGCTCATCACACATCAGAAACAATAATGGGTGTTCTGATACTCACTGTAACCCCAAGAAGAATGAAACAATGGAAAGATGTAATTTCTTTATTTGGGATCGAGTAGCTAGGGAGGGTATAGATGAGTACACCTCTAATTTTAAAATGCTAGCACCCAGCTGTAGATTTGGAAATACTGGAGACCAGATAGTGTGTGGGATATTAAACTCAAGTACAAGAGAAGTTGTGGAGGGAAGCTGACTTAACTTTGGAAAAACGTTTGGAGATACACAGGGTTGCAGAGCTACCCAAAAAGAGGGGATTATAATCCTGAAAAGGGCAGACAGCAGAAACTACCACACACTACATAAGAAAGAGAAAGTAAACCCAGATAAAACATTTGCAGATAACAGTACAAACACATGCAAGTACTGTGTGAAGAAAAAAAAACACGTGTGAGAGAAAAAGAAACGTGTCCGGTTTATGGGCAAAAAATGTGACAGATTTAAATCATTTTGCAGTCAAGTGTTTGTCCAGAGAGAAGAAAAACAAATCTAAGGTACACACAGTAATTCAAGAGCACAACAGTGAGTATGAGGACATTATGTGAGTGAAAAAACAGCTAGTAAACACAGTGCAAGACAACCCTATTAAGCACCAGAAAGTGTTGCACGCAGACATGTTACTTGGAAAGAAATTGATACAATTTCAATTAAATCTGGGCCAAAGTTGTAACATTATCCCTATCAGGCAGGCATTATAGTCCATGGGGAAATGTAAAATCAAAGAAACACATAAGAAATACAGACTGGATTTTCTGATCACAGATGATGAACAGCATTGTGGTCGGACTTGGGCAGGCTCAGGCTTTGGTCCCCCGTCCTGGGATCATGTACTAATTTTTGTTGTCAGAAGGGGGTCACAGTGCAATTAAGTTTGAGAACCTCTGGTCTAAAGCAAGACTTTTTACACTACATAATGTAAAAAATGGATTCTGACACATCAAACTGGATGAAGAATCCAGTTACTTGACAATCTTCACAACTCCATCTGGGAGATACTGATGGTCAAGGATGTCAATGGGAATCAGTCCAGCACCAGAGAGATTTCAGAGCAGAATGACCAAAGCATTGGAAGGCCTGACATGAATCCAGACAATAGCAGACAATGTGATGATAGTGGGAGAGGGTGATAATCCAGAAAAAGCACAGTGAGAACACAACTACAAATTACTACATTTTTTATAGGGATGCAGAGAAAAGAATCTGAAATTGAACCCCTAATGCTGCAGTGTGATGCATCCAAGAGGTGAGTATAGGGGCTACTACGCTGAAATGGGGACAACATGTTGAGTTCAAAAACCAAACTTTGCCTGTGATAAAGAAGGGCTATGCTCAAATTGAAAAAGAGTTTAGCAATATACTTTGGAATGGAAAAATTTCACCAATACACTTATGATCACACTATGGATATAAATTCTGAGCCCAAACCTCTCAAAGGCATTTGATAAAGCCATTATTCAGTGCTCCACCGCGCTTACAGTGGATGATGATGAAACTCCAGAGGTACGATGTACAGCTCATGTATTGCCCAGGAAGAGACTTGGTATTGGCAGACACTTCGAGTCATGCATACCTGCCAGAACCCAACAAGGAGGAATCTGTAGAGGCCAAGGTGGAGACAATAAATATGGTACAGTACTTACCTATCTCAGAAGAAAGGCTGAGAGAGATACAAAGAAGTAAAGAGCAACTAGAATGCTGTAGACACTGAAACTCATGATCCTACAAGGATGGCAAGCTACAAAAGACCAAGTACCGAAGAAGATAACACCATTCTTTCAGAAAAGAGATGAGCCGTGTGACCCCAATGTCATTATGTGGAATGCTAGGAGAAAACAGTGGTTATTCCAGCAGTTTTTAGGAATGAAATTATGCACAAAGTCCATTCATCACATCTGGGAACTGAAGGTAATTTAAGGCAAGCAAAAAGCCTATATACTGGCCAGGAATGAACCAGCAATTACAAACATTCATGGAAAACTGTGATGTTAGCAGATCCTGGGAAGCCCATCAACCAAGAGAGACCCTGTGGCAAGACTAAGTTACAGAAAGACCAGGGGCAAAGGTGGGTATGCATTTGTTTACATTTGCAGACAAGGGATACATGATCATTGCAAACTATTTTCCAATTCTGGGAGATGACTTTACCAGACAAAATTCAGAACAGTCATAGGGAAGTTAAAGCTACACTTTGAATGGTACAGGATCTTGGATATTGTGTGTTCCAACAACATACCACAGTTTCAGGAGAGTTCCAGAAGTTCACTAAGGACTGGGATTTTGATCCCATAACATCTTCACCTGGATATCCTCAAAGCAATGGCAAAGTGGAATCAGCAGTTAAAACTGCTAAGAAACTGTTGGGAAAAAAATGAAAACTGCAGATGCCAACCCATACACAGCAGTACTAGATCATTGGAATACTCCTAAATACAAGGCCTAAATTCTATTCCTGCCCAAAGATTGATGAGTCAAAAATGAAGACACTCTTGCCGACAAACAGAAGGTTGTTATAGCCTGAGTATTCGGGAGCTTTCCTTGGTGAATTACCGAGAAACCAAAAAAAAAAAAAAAAAGGGGAGGGGGGGCATTTTACTACAACAGATCTACAAGAGACATACAAGATCTGGAGCCAGATGATAAAATGCATATACAACCATTGACAAACAAGATAAGTTCCAGCACAAAGCTACAGTGTGCAATCAGGAAACCAAAGGGACAGACAGTGAGAAGAAACCATAGGCAGCTCAGGAAAAAAAAAGAAAAGAAAAGAAATCTCTAAGGACAGTATGGGTAACTCAGACTTTGGGGTTCTACAGCAGGAGAAACCTGAGCTGGGGTCATTAGAAACAAACAATATGAGGGGCATACCAGAGGAAAGACAGGAGGAAGAGTGTTTTGATAGAGACTCCAGCAGCACCAAGCCTAGAGACTGTGGTTGACCAGAGGGGAGGAAGAGGCACCAGTAAACCTCACCGTTCTGTAGGAGGGTGGATTATTAAAAGACTTGCTCATCTGAGGGATTTCATGTGATGGACTTCCAAGTTGTACAGCCAGACAAACAGAGAAGGTGGTGAATGCAATAACTGCAAGAACAGTCAGCATTTGGAAGGAATATTTTCAGTTATGTTATTGGTTACTGTTGGGTGTTAATTTTCTTTAGAAGAGAATGGATGTAACAATATGAAAGTGCTAGCAGACGCTTTCAGGCACCATACTGTTTCCTGTTGGAAAACTGTTTGGAAGGAACACCTCCTGGGGAACTACCAGAGAAGCCATGCTGTAGACAGCCACAGTAAAGCTAGAGTCCGTTAATTAACCTTGCGTCAGAGTGAGATCTTATTCAGCAGATGATTTGGACATAACGGAGCATAAAACAAAGGGCTTACTGCCTGATTAGGTAAAACAAACATTTCAGTTTATCCAGTGGACCAGGGTTACCCAGCCTCTTATTGTTTGAAATTCTCTGTCAAAGGCAACCTTTCACTAAACAAACAGAACAAGCTTAGCCAAGGGAGACTGGCCATTTTGCAATAACAGTAACTGGCTATTTTGCATTAACTAAACTCCTAAATGTAAATAACTGAGTTAACTCTAACCTCTGTCACAGTTTATGCCTGACGTACATACAGTAGCAGTGACCTGACATCATGCCGCTGTCAAACTGTTAGCTATCTTGGAATCCAATATAGTTTCTGGTAACGAATTTTAATATACTAGCAGAATTTGCATTGGCTTCCAACAGGACTACATATACATAGATGTTCATATCCTCTTATAGAATCAGACTTGGATCTCATCTGATCAGCTACTAAAGAATCAGTTGTTTAGCAAGAGTATGTAACTGATGTTTATACTTAATACAGAATGTGATTGTTTAATCTAATAAATACATTGAAATTAAAAGTGATGCACAGAATTAGGCTCAAAATGATGGCCAAACTTTCAAAATCAAATCAGATCAAGACTAAAGACTATTTGATTTATTAATATTTTACAAAAGATTCATTATGTAATTTATGAGCAGGGTGAAACCTTGTTAAATTTGATATGTGATTATGCCCTTCAGTTAACAGTTATAAGAGACAGTTAGTGGTCCACACCTAAAATACAGCCTAGTGGAGTCTCTCTGGAAACTAGCACCATGTGGGTAGAGAGTTCAACTAAGTATTGTTTTGGGTAAATGTGCATATGTGAGGGAAGGCAGAACACAGAACAAAGGCAAAATAAGAAAGAAAGCCAAGCCTCTAAGCACAGTGTGATCTGGGGAAAAGCTAGAGAGAGTTTTGGGCTTGGTTTTGTCTAAAGAGGCTTGGGACTGTAAGGTAAGAAACCTCTCTTTTTGTTCTTGGTTCCTTCTGCCATTGGAGAAGTATATTCCTTGTAAATAAACAAGACCGCAAAGACAATATCAGACTCCATCAATTTCTACTTCAATTAAATCCTTCCCAGTGCCCCAAACTTTGACTAGCTGCTCAGGTTGAAAAAGGGCAGCATAACATATTCTTGCAAACGCTATAAAGGTGATAAGAGGTGCTATATTGATACACTTGTATAAAAGTACCATGCTGTAGAAAGTTGGTTGCAATTGCAATATTCTCAAAATGAACACAGATACTGAAAAAGAGGCTAGTTTGACAATTAATGTTAACGTAAGACAAATCTTTTACACTTCACTGTGAGAACAACCTGCTTAACAGCTATGCATTATATAGCCGGGACCTTGCAACTTGAAGGAACACCTCCCTCACCATTCCATATTGCTGCTGCTATAATCAGTGGCGACACTTAAGCTCTTCCCCTCTGGATTTAAGAAATATGGGGTAGTGATAGATCTCAGTTTTGGAACCTACTCCCACCCCATCCCCAGTGTGAAATAGGCTTTCAGAGTGCACTGAAGATTAGCAGACATAGATTACCTACTGCATTTGCCCTTAAAATTTAGATTAACATAGCTACGGTGCTCAGAGGTGTAAAAACCCGACATCCCTGAGCACCATCTCAATGCCAACCTAACCCCAGATATAGACACAGCTAGGTCAATAGAAGGATACTTTAGTTGACCTACTTACCATCACTAGAGGAGGTGATGTTCCTACAGCAACGGAAAATACCCTTTGTCACAGTAGGCTAAGGGTTCTGCTGATGTAGCTATGGTGCAACATTATGCCACTGTAGTCCCTGTAGAGTAGACGTGAACTAAGGCTTTTAGAGAAGGAGGGCTGATGCTGGTGCGAGGACACAGAATTTGTGAGAGATTGTGGTGACTGACTTTAGTTGGGTAGGTGGGACTAGCAGTTAGTAGCTAGTTTTAATTGTCTCTGTAACCAATACTGGACACTAACAGTGTTTTTTTGTTTGTTTTTAAAGAGGCAATTTTTTTGTTAATAAATAGCATATGCACATTACTATGAGTAACTGACCTCCTTTTTGTGGTACTTTTTTTTAAGACATGATGCATTCAAAACCAGAATGCAGGGCGTATATTTTACTGTATATTGCACATCCCTCACTAATTCCACTGTATCTTTCATCTAATGGAAGGCGAAACTTCCAAGCAGGATGTTTTAACAACAGAAGCACTGCCATCAAATTAAGAGCTCCTGGTAAAACATTACAGCAGGCACATGGATAACACAGAAATAGATCCAAGATGATGGTAACATTTTTTTCCACCTACCACTCTCTCTATTAAATGAACACCAATGGAATGAAGTTTTTTTTTTAATCTACCATTGTTACAAAGTAACTCCTACGATATGCTTTAAATAGAAGAGATTAGAAACCTGAAAAATTAGATTCTGAAACCACAGAGTTTGAAGACAGATGTAAGTTCTGAAGACTATTTTTCACTTTTTGAAAACTGATTGAATTTTAATTTAATTGGAGTGGATGACAATGCCTGTTTGATGTTCTAGACCGTGACTAAATTGTGTTACAACTGATCTTTCAACCCTGTAATTACAATTCTATAACGCATTCATTTAGTAATATTCTTTGAGATTTGAGATTATAAAACATTTATTAATTTTATTAGCATTACCAATGTTACTCATTTAGCCTGGGATTTTCAAATGAGCCCAAGGGAGTTAGGTACCCAAATCCTAGTGCATCCTATCTGAATGGGAGTTGGGCATCTAATTCCATTAGGTTCCTTCGAAAGTTCCAGACTAAATATTTATTTCTGTGCACTAAACCCATTAAATATTAATCTTTCAGAAAACTAAGGGCTAGATTCATACAGATCAGGTGTCATAAAACACTCAGAGGAGTTCACTGGCCTGGAAAACGATGTGAATAAAAAGGCGGTGGCTCCACTAACCCAACATTCTACCTCCAATGCAGTGTTCCTGTGAAGCATCCTATGGTGATGAAAACTACGCTATCCCTGTAAACTCCCAGTTACAGCAGTACCCGACTCCCTTAGGAGAATGTCCTCATCTCCCTGTAATAGGGGGTGTCTTAAGCGCCTCCCTAGCCATTGAGAGTGGTATACGAGTCCTTTTCTTACCTCAGGTGACCCCTACGGGCTGACAGCCAATCTTGGTGAGTCTTCAGAGCTTGGCCCTCTAGCCAAGTCACAAAGTCCAAATGAACCCCTTCCAGGCTAGTCAAGAGTCCAATAACCGAACAGTCTCTTTGCCCTCATTAGGGTGTTTGGCTCTGGGTTCAGGCTCTCAAATAAACCTCAGGAACAGGACAGGGCTTATGTCACTTTACCTGTAGCTGGTAGGAGAATGCAGGCCCACTGACTACTCCAGAATCCAACAAGGGACCCTATAATCAGCAGCTATGTACTGCTCGATTTCAATTTGTTCTTGCTTATTCCCCAGGCCTCTTCCTTCCTGACCCTTCTTACTGTCACCTCTATCTCAGGGTTAAGGTCCTTAGGTCCCCTCTCTCGCTGCAAACCCAACTAAGCAAAAAACAGCCAGAAACAACCTTTGGCTATACCTCGAGCTCCTTTAGCCAGACAGCAGCATCCTGTTCGCCCTTCTGGTTCCAGACAGGATCTGACCTGATAAGGCCCTGCAGCTCCTTTTACACCTGAGCCTGCTGGGCTGCTTACATGAGGCCTCTCTAGGCAGGCCTGGAGAAACCAATTTCACTGCTCCTTTCCTGTCACTTCACGGCTTTCTGGGGTGTAATGTAGTAAGACTCCCGAGCCTCCTGTAGGGAGCCACAAAGGCCAGGTATAGCCCACCACACTCCCCAATCCCACATGGGCAATTGCTCACACTGTTCCAGAGAAATGCAATGCACCAGTTAGGATCATCCAGCCATTTACATACATATAAAGATAGCTGAAGCTTAATCCAGGTACTGGTTACTTGAAGGATGATCTGAAGAGTACAGTGTGGATGGTGCCCGCTCCCCAACTCCCTTATTAAAGTGTTGTGCCCATCATTCTTCAGTATGGCCCACCATTTAAATGCTTCTTAACCATTGGCAGCTTCTGAAGTCTCAAATGGCTTGCAGGCTTTAGCCAACTCAGGTATTGAAGAGCTGAATGATCATATTTTGGATCAGATATCAACAAAATATTTAAATTCCAACTGCGGGGCCAAAATTGAGTTCTGTTTCCCGTGTACAATTTTATTGAAAGCAGAATTGTAACTGAGACCAGGACTTTCCACAATCCAGGGAGAACACAACTTGACTTTGAAAGTAAAGGGCAAGTTTGCACCACTGATCATTAGAAAAAAGCTCCTTTACTTGTAACAAAGCAAATTGGATAAGGAAACCATTGAAACAGAAATGTGGGAGCCATTTCAATGACAGTTTTAGAATCAGTTTTCAGAACATAAATGAGCTTCAAGGTCAGATGTTGCAAATGAGGATTAACTAGATTCAAGATATTACTAGGCCATCTTATAGATGTAGAATTGCTGTTACTATGTAAGAAACAGTCCTTTAAAAGTGGTCTTACTTCAGTCAAATATATTTTAAAAAGTAACTTGAATACTACCAAAGCAAGATTTGTTCATATTTCCAGCTGTAATACCTATTCACAGTAACTATCAAGACAGTTTTTCTAAAACTAATATTTTCTAATGCCACAAAATGGTATAAAATCACACTACTTTCAACAGATGGTATACTTCTAAAAATAATGCATAGAACTGATTTCAGCTCTTTTACATTTTTACAATGTGCAAAAAATAGTGCAATACTAGAATTCTAAAATAACTTGCATGACATATTTTTTAACACTAGATAGATACAACACAAGAAATTTCCTTGAGGATTTACATTGCTAACATAAAGATGTTTCAGGCAGTTTAAAAAGAAAGCTACCATCTACACTTGTCCACATGCTTAATTTTAAGACTATGAAACCATTTCTACAATGGAACTACTTATGTGCTTAAAAGTGAGTGCATGGGTATGCACAAGTGTTGTCAAGATCAGGGTCAAAGCGTGGTACATCAAAAAATATTCCAATGACCTGTGAACAGAAAAGTAGGAAATTTTACCCAGCTGCAGCTCGGTAGACTGGGCAATCAAGTTATATTAGATGCTAATACAGATACATACAAACAAGAGCAGCATTCAGTGATGTGGAGGCAATAAGCCAGCTATTCCCTAGAGACTGAAGTGAACTGAATTGATCCTAGCAGGGGAAGAGATGTGATTTTTCATTAGGGAGTGAGTGGTGGGCATGTAGGACAGCCAAAAAAAATAAAACAAGCCATTAGTACTTCAGCACATCTACAATAATAATGAAGAAAATCAGTACATTGAAGCAGGGTCACAGGCTCGGTCACAGAGACCCCCTTGGGACTGTCACCTGATGTACCGAAGTTACCTCTGAGCCCATTTTCCCTGTCAGCTTGGGCCTTCCAGAACCCTGCCTTATTGAGCCAGACATGCTAGCCTGCTGCAACACAGACCCAGGGTCCAGGCCACGCCCCCAAAGCTGCAGGCTTTAAGTGAAAACAGCTCTGCAGGTTACCTGACTCCAGCACCCAGACACTCAGCTCCCAATGGGATCCAAACCCCAAATAAATCCATTTTACTCTGTATAAAGCTTTTACAGAGTAAACTCATAAATTGTCCTCCCTTTATAACACTGATAGAGAGATACGCACAGCTGTTTGCTCCCCCAGGTATTAATCACTTACTCTGGGTATATTAATAAACAAAAGTAATTTTACTAAGTATAAAAAGTAGGATTTAAGTGGTTCCAAGTAATAACAGAGAGAACAAAGTAAGTTACCAAGTAAGATAAAGCAAAAACACGCAAGTCTAAGCCTAATACATTAAGAGACTGATTACATCCTCAGAGATGTTCCAGTAAGCTTCTTTCACAGACTAGACTCCTTCCTAGTCTGGGCCCAATCCTTTCCCCTGGTACAGTCCTTGTTAGTTCCAACAGATATCTTAGGTGTTAAGCAGGGGCTCTCTCATAACTGGCCGGCTCTTTGTCCTGCTCCACCCCCTTTTATAGCTTTGGCACAAGGCGGGAAGCTTTTGTCTCTCTGGGTCCATGCATCTGAAGAAGTGGGTTTTTTACCCATGAAAGCTTATGCCCAAATAAATCTGTTAGTCTTTAAGGTGCCACCGGACTCCTCGTTTATCAAGATTCTAAACCACCATTAATGGCCCACACTTTGCATAATTAAAATAGGACCTCAGAGTTATACTTTGTATTTCTAGCTTCAGATACAAGAATGATACATGCATACAAATAGGATGACCACACTCAGTAGATTATAAGCTTTGTAATGATACCTTAGAAGAGACCTTTTGCATAAAGCATATTCCACATACATTATATTCACATTCATAAACTTATTTTCATAAAGCATATGGAGTGCAATGTCACAGGAATTTTCTTTTGTTAAAATATTTTTAAAAAGCCCCACAACATGCAGGCAGGCAGCAGGGCTTATATTAGAGTCCAACATGCCATGTTTTATCATCTCTGTAAAGGACAGGGTGTTAATTTAGACCTCAAAAAGGTGCTGTTATATTCTGTCTCTCACAGTCTCAGTGCACCAAGGGTAACACTAAAATTTGTATTGGCATGTAAAACCTATGGTGGGGAGGGGGGACAAGTATGTGACCGGGTATGCTGGCCCTTTAAGACAGGTTACAGGCCCAGCATATCCCTGTTAGTGTAGTTCCCAAAAGAATATGAGAACTATAAACTAGAGGGGAAAGCATGCTGGGAAAGACGGCACGCACATAACTAACCTCCCTTTCCTCACTGTGAGACAGAACAGGGGAGGGAGTAAGACCTATGGCAGGTGTGTCTGCTGAAGACAGTCAAGAAAGGAGTTGACTGTAGACCCCTCTACTGCAGGAGGAGACTGAGAAAGGACAAGAGCTTCAGGTTTCTCCCTAAAAGTGGAGGAAGCAAGAGAGCAGCAAGAGGGAGCTGGGTGCCAGCTAATAAGGGTTTTGTGGAATATGCACTGAGGAGGACAAGAGGAAGGTACCTCCAGTGGGAGAGGGGGAATGAAGCAGGGTTGGGTTGGAGAAGCCTCTTCATTAGAGTTCCAGAGCTGGAGCTCATGTAAAAGGAAAGCAACAACTCTTCTACACCTCCAAGGGACTCCTGGAGGAAGGGCAGGGCAGGGGCTATGGGAGAGTCTGGATAAAGATTGGCAGATGCCCCCCTTCCCTTTCATATAGCCAAGGAGAAAGAATCTACAGAGTGCCCGTGATCCAGGGCGAGAGACTGTAGAAAGCCTGATACAAGTCCAGGGGCTCAGAGAAGAGAACAGCTATTGGTACTGTTGTTTGGTTTGGATTTCCACTGCTATGGCTTAAGTCACCAACAGCCACTCTCCATGGCAGTAACTTTTCAGATGCTTGTTATGAATGTTAGTACTTGCCATGGACAGTATATACTGTCCAAGTATTTGTACAAGATGAACATGACCTATTTGTCTGAACATGCCCAGCACTTAGTCAGTGACGTGAGGTACTGTATTAGCTGACATAAAGCCAGTTGTGGCTGATAACAAGACCTTTGAAGTTGCCCAAGTGAAGTTTCAAAAATGAGATGACGGAATAATTTTCTATGTCATATGGAAATAAATTTTCTTTGATGATGCCTATGGACTTTGCCACATGCACAAATCCCATTAGCAATAATGGAGCAGTAAGACTTAATCCACATGATGCATTAACATTGAAAACGTATCCCACTTAGCTAATAAAGAAAAAGCAAACATTTTTCACTTGATTTTCACAGCATTCAATTGCTTACAAATTATTCCATAGATGCTTTTATCATTACACATAGCTTCAGATGCTTTAAGTGATTTAATTCCTTCACCTTACGTTAAATCTTGGCCTTTAATTATAAAATCACTAATTGTCAACACCACTGTTAAGAGCTGATATTTGTCTTGATAATAGCAATGTATCTTTTCCATGGAAGATTTTTCATTCTTTTGGGATTTTACATCTCCAGTTAGTAAACATGGCACTGACAGCATATTCATACTTCATTTGGGGGTGGGGAGGGGTTTACACTAGTTTCCTTAATTACAAGAGAATTTTGCATAGCTATTCTAATCGCAATTTGTGGGTGTATGTGAAACCTCTCCAATAAAGAAAAGAAATTGACATGGCAGATGCATGAAATCTTAGCTCTGTCATTTACCGAGGGCCTAGTATTAAATAAGCTGTTGTACAAGAAACTACATTTCTTGGAACCCACACTAACACTGATAAGGTCAACAGCAAAAATTCAAATTATTAATCACATTAAGTACTTTTTTCCTAAAAATAGGTGTGTCTATAATATAGTCACTATAATGCATGCAATGTATCTCCAAGAGACACTGTAAAATTCCAAACGCAGAACGACAAGGTGGGTGAGTTAATATCTTTTATTGGACCAACTTCTGTTCATAAAAGAAAAGTTTTTGAGCTTACACAGAGCTCTTCTTCTGGTTGGACCAGCCCCCAAATGCCTCAGGGAAAGCAAATGTGACATCTCCCTACCCCCCACCCCCCAGTCCCTGCTGGGTCATGCATCTTACAGAGCTCAGCTGGACCTCAGAATCAGGCTCACAATTTTGATTAGTGTATCTGGAAATTAGTGAAGTAATTGTATGCCCAACCTACAGTGTTGACTCTATTTTCTGTAATTTGTATCTGATATTAATGCTGTCTTACTTAATGCCTCACAGCTTACAGAGAGTTTGTGCTTTACTCATCCTTTTCTTGCACGTTGTGTTGCCTATTTATGTAAATCTGTCACTCTGTGTGTGATTTGTATATACAAAACTTTTTTTTGCATTATAATATAGCCTTGATTTCCTAAAAAGAAAAATCTGGTGCTATATTTCTAGATATGCTATAGAACAGCCAGATCAATATTCAAAATATTTAGAAAACCTCCAGACTATAGTGTCATAACTCGCTGTCTCTTAAGCTCTAGGTGAAAGCAAAGCAGAGCCTCCAGTTTTGCAGAAGGCTTCCGCAGGATAGGCTGCTGTGAGCACCTCACCTTATACATAAAAAGCCTATTGATATATTTCTTACGCCAATTCAATGCCTTGGTCCCAAATTTTCAAAGTCATCAGTGGATGAAGATACAGCAACATCAGTAAGCACATCACCAGCCAAAGTAACGGCACTCCTCTGGGCCATTACAGCTAAGAAAACTAAGACCATTAGAGTTGGAGAGCGAGAGGGTGAAATCTTGGCTCTATTGAAGTCAACAGATGTTTTGTCAGTGAATTCCAGCAAGGACAGGATTTCACTCTAAGCCATCCTGATGGGGGGGGGGGGAGCTGTGAAATGAGCCATTAGAGGGTATTAGAACAACCCAAAGCCTGACTGCTTGCAGAACACACTGCAATACCCCACTTTTGATAAAGCCTTCCCACCATAGTTGGAAGGCTCTGATTGAAGGTAAAATAAAACCCACACTGGAAGCCTCATGGAGCTTCCTCATTCATGGGAAGGGTCCTCTATTAAGTCTAATATGGACTTAGTAATACAGCTGTAATTTACCTGGGCAGCACTTAGATACAACAGCGATGGGTGTTACAGAAAACCCTTAGATATGTACCTGCTTAGCATGAAACTGAGTGCATTGAAAATGTGAGCCATAATTCTATACTTCTTCCTCGGATTAAGAATCTTTGCCCAAATACGCCAGAAAGTAGTGATTGCCTTCAGCTGTAATAGTGTACAGCCACTGAGATAATCCAGCTGGACGTTTAAAGGATTTTCTTATTTGAAAATACGTATGTGAAATGTTTTCAGCTGTCAGTGGAGTAAAACGCATGTAGTGGGACAAATCTCAGAGCTTTCTAAGACCACTCTCCTCCTGCCAAGGGCACTCCATTTTGAACAGCTCTCTGAGTAGAGACAGCTCACTGAGCTGCTTCTCCTTCCATTTACACTGGCTTGTGCCCCTAGGAGAGTTATTTTGTAAACCTCAGCATTGCCTGTCCATATTTCTCATTTAAGTGGAAGCTTTATGCCTTGGGCTGTCTGCCCAAGTTGTTAAGTGTGACAGTTAACCTGAAATCCCTTTTTTGCATGGATGGCTCCTCGTTCTCAGTCTCTTCATTGAATCTGGGCTTTGTGGTTATGTGAAAGTCACAGAAGGAGTAAGCTGAATGCATTTCTAAACTAATAAAACAAATTTCATTTTCCCTTTGTTTCCTTTCCATGAGTATATAAAGATCATTGTGCCTGCTGCAAAAGGACTGAAGGTCCTCCTCCGAAGTGGGGCTATCACTGTTATGGAAGCTCCAGATTTCACACCTCTTTGCTAATAAGCAAAGAGGAATCGAAAGCAATGAAGAGAGCAACTGCCTGGTAATACCACAGAGGAGGTGCTACAGTGCTCAAAAAGCTCTTTCAGAGTCATCAGACAGTGCTGGGGTAACCAGATGCCGTGGGATTTTATTGAAACTAGAACAAAGCTCCATTTTCAATAAAACCCTCTGAGATACATAATTCTGTATAAACTAGGACATCTGGTGACCCTAAGGAAGGAGGGTAATTAGTTATATTCCTGTAATCCTTTCTCCTTGAACTATCAGTGGTAATAGTGAGCTAATATTGGAGTATCTGAAGACATCTTATTATATCATATCAGTTGCAGCACAAAAATATGCTTTATCAATTTTGTCTTTTCAGACAGAATTCCATTTCACCCACTTGCCCCACATCTGAACATTTTTTAAATATATTGCTAAAGGGGAACTTGTTTCTCTCTTACTGGGTTGGAATTCATGATCCACACTAGAAAATGCTTCATTTTCAAATGCATTTCCAACATGCATGGGAGACTGACATGTCCTCTCCTCCCAATCTGGGAGTCCCCCCTAAACCTTCCCCGTGGGCCTCCAAATTTTCTGATTTAAAGCAGAACTGATATACATTTCAGATATGCAGCTGCAAACCCACAGCTATATATTTCATTAGTCTAGCTATGTGTTCATATCTCCATTAAAAACACAGCATGAATATATTTGAAATTCAGATATAATTGAAATCTGGCCACATGAAACAGAAAATACTAAAATCTTGTAAAGTGCTACTGAATTTAATCCAACAAGGAGCAGAAGTCATGACACATACCAGGAGAGAGCCTGGTCTCATGATGTATCCAGTCCAATTTTACTGATTCAAGTGGTTTGGTTCATTCAGGAAGCATGATTATAGCCTTCAAAATGAACTTCTGACTTTTGTGGTTTACACCTCTAGTTTCAAGATAAATAATTGAAATTCATAACCTCTATGATCCAGAGTAAAAAAGGAAAGGTCACAGCACTGGAGCCTATGGAGTCCCACCAGGGTAGAATTTGGCATTCAATGCATTTCAAAAGCACTCACTTAAAGGAACTTCAACTTTTGCTTTGAAACACAAAGCACTTTTGTGAGGAAGTCCTGAAAAGCATAATTTTGAACTGTCAGTATAAATCTGCACAAAACGCAATTATTATTTCCTAAAGTTTCATAAGGCTGTCTTACTATTTCCTATCCCCCTTCCAAATTTCCCCCTTCAACAATTTTTGGATCATAGCGTACATCTCACTTAATCAATTCCCTGCCATTGTAGGGGCCTCAGGCATTGGCACACCTTAGTCCCTCCTGTTTTCTTTCTGTAGCACATATAGTTTAGTCTCCTGAGGGTTGTAATACTTTTGGTCTAATTCTGGTTGTTGAAGTTAGACTAGGGGGTGGCTGGGTGATGTTTAGAGGCCTGTGAGATACAGGAGGTCAGACTAGATAATCTGGTGGTCACTTCTGGCCTTTAAACTCTGTGAATCTGTTATTTTTGTCTATGAAATTCAGCTAGATCAATTTCTATTTGCATCAGGGTGTAATGCATGTTACATCACAATGTATATTGAAAGTAGTAATATAATACAAAAAAAAATCACAAACATATCACTAGCAAATAAATGCTGCTGCAATGTGAGTTCAGTTTTTCTTTTAAATTACTTTATTCTGCAATGATAATCAGTTACTTAAAATTTGCACTTTTAAAAATATGTAAAATATAGGACACAAACATTTTCATAGCAATCCCCATCTGCACTGCTAGCTCTGCAAACAGACAATGGACCTTCTCACTGTTACAGACCCGCACCTCTGGCTCAGGGTTTATAGTCATTGAAGTTCTTGTCCATTATATGCACTACTGGTATAACCCACATGGACATGGAATGTTCTTTAGCCTGCATATATAGTTGCCCTGGTGGACAGCAATACTTAGTTACCATTAAAGCATTAGTCGCATGTACCTGAAATTCTCAGAAGAACACAGATTGTATTCCTGAAGTGAGAGAGAAATTATAAAAGTATGTGAGACACAGACACATTACAGTTAGATTGCATAAATGGCCATAGTAAGATGAACTTACCTTAGTCTGTAACTCCTGAATGCTGTGAATGTGTGTGTGGAAGAGGCGCACCTTGCTTACTTGTAAAGGGAGTGCTTTTTCTCCACCCCCTGTGGATTTTTTTTTTTTTTTAAGTACACTGCTGCCCTGAAGAACAAAAGCGAGTGAGGCAGCTGTACACAGAGAAAGAGGGCTTTCTTGAATGTAACACACACTAGGAATGGGGCAACATGAAGAGAGATGTTCACTGGTTTGTTTTTAAAATAAACCTTGTAAATGAATAACAATTCCACAATGTTCCATTCTGGGTATTTTACACCTTCATTTGTAGCATCCAGTTCTTACTACTTCTGGGGACAGGGTAGCAAACAATACGGACCACTGTTTTCATTTGCTATGGCAGTTCCTGTGTTTCTTACTCCTTAGTGTATTCAAGTGAAAGTAGCCTCCACACTTTGTGGATACTTCTGGCTATACGGTCACATAGACAGAAATCAGTGGGATTACTCACTGGGCATATAGTTAAGCATGCATGTAAATCTTAGCAAGATCAAGACCTTAAGCATGCACCTAAATTCTACTGAAGTCAAAGGGACTTAAGCATGTGCTTAAAAGTTAAGCACATGCTTAAGTGCTCTCCTGATTCAGTTTTTCTTACACTCTGTATGTTTATCAAATACATATGCCCAAAGAGGTTCATCAGTTATAGGGGGTTCTGATGGAAGCATATTTGGAAATTAAACAGTTTCTATGCTTCCTAATTCTATGCTTCCTCTGGATCAGCGTTTAATAACTTGCCTGTTGAGTTTAGCACTGATATTTCTTCCCAGCTCTTTATAGCTAATATTAATAAACAGTTGTTTGACCACATTCTAACATATCTTTCACACCAATAATTGTATACCATGAACAAAGTATTTTGGTATAATTAATCCGTGCATAAAATTAGCCATACCTTCTGACCAGAGATGATATATATGACTTTTATTGGTTATACTTTCCTTCACAACTTCCATTGTTTGGCTCTGTTGTTTTTCCTTACATTAGGATGCATTAGCTTTATAGGTCATAAACATCAAACTGAAAAGTACAGCTACCTAAGAAGCCAAGAGTGGATTCAGTAATAGTGTGATCGGATAATATTGTTTTAACATTAAAATATTAAGCTTTCAAAAAATAATTTGCCACAGATAAACATTTTTCAACATCACTTTAAAACGGCAAATTCTTTAACAGGAAAAAAAGGGATTATAAAGTAGCAAAGAAAAAAGCTTTTATTGATGCATTTTTAATTATCCTAAAATTATCCTAACAAAAGTTCTGATGCTTTAATGGATGCATTCTATGTTTATCACTGTCACTCTACAAAACAGCAGCTATCAGTGAAATGAACCATTGAATTCCATTATATTACAGCACTCATCTGTACAATTTAACACTTTCTCCAACAAACCCATTCAATATTATAGCTGTGCCTATAAGCAGTTAAGGTAAGTGGTGCTGGAACAACTTTTATAGTGGGGTTTCTTAAGGCAGAAACCATGTATTTGGATTGTTATTACTAGCATACTTAAAGACAGGGGGTGCGGTAGCACCCCAAGCACCCCTACTTCCAGCAACTACGGTTAAGATTGTATCTGAATACATCATATAAACTCTAAGTTAATGGGTCCTCTCAGCATAAGTTTACATTTCTGAGCCTTTAAAATTTTAGAGCAATTGTTCATACTTCACATTAAGATTCTTTAAAGGTATATATGAATTCTAGATGGAGTCCAAAGCTCTGAGTTTTGTGGGTTTAAAAACTGACAACATTGCTATAGGTAGTTTCATTCAATTATTAAATATAAATGTTTACAATTTTATATGTAGACTTTAAAAAATGCCTACACTTCTGAAAAGAATATAAATACAAAATATGGCACTAAACCCAAAAAACACCAAATTCAGGATATTTAAACAACAGGGAGAGTATAAAGACACACAAGAAAAATAAATATATAAAATTATACACAATATTTTCCCATTAGTAGTAATATTGCCAATACTTTGGGTTTGGTGCATTAAACATGCACACAAGTTATAAAAGTCATCCCAAGTGGATTTACTTTCTAGAAGACAAAGCAAGTGTCCATCCAGTGGTGATGGATTTTGTTTAAGCTACATTTTATTGAAAAGTTATGCAAGAACATTTTTAAAGCTGTATTCATTGCTCTGCTTTTCATACACATGTATCTTTAAATCCAGATTACCTAAACTAACATGTATAGGCTTTTGAGTGACGACAAAAGCCTACACTTAAAACCATTTTTAAAGGAAGCACATGAAAGTGATATTGCTTATTTCATCTCTTACTGCTCTCAAGCCAATCAAAATGGGACATATAAAATCATTTAAAAACCAGGAGTGTATTTTGAAATGTACTTAGATGCAGAGAACTCACAGCCCAATGGATAACTCACAAGCTTAAAGATAAGCACCTGCTTTGATCAACTGGAATCAAGTGCTCAGTACCTTGGGAAATTGAGTCCCTTAAGAGCCTTTCTTAGGACAGATCTAGCTCCCATTGACTTGCATGGTGCAGTATCAGCCAGTCATTTTTCCCAAAAAGACTACAACTCATTTTCACTTTGCAAGGAGCTGTACATGATTGTACAGTATGCTACGGAACTTAGAAAAAGACTCAAAGTAACCCATAAATATATTACGTAGTTACTCAAAGTCCAAATGTCACTGTGACCTTCAAAAGTGCTTAGTACACTAAGCACAGAGTCAGCCAAAATGCAACTGTGTCCTGTACATGTGAACAATGAGTACTTGGGAGAAAAATATCAAAAGCTACTCCAGGAAAGAGGTAAGCAAAAGCCAAATTTCACTTGAAAGCAAATCCAGCTCAATCTCATGTTTACTCAAAGCTAAAATATTGTTTACTCCATTATTTTAAAAGGGGGGGTTTAAGTCTCTGAGGAAAGCATTTAAGCACATGCTTACGTACAACCATGCAATTAAAGTGCTCTACTGAATCAAGATGCTTTCTTGAATCGGGGGTCTAAAAAGTTAGTATTTAAAATTAAAAGGGAGCAGTAAGAGCAATGATGATTCTTGACCTTTTTGGTGCTTGGTATCATGGAGGACCCCAAAAATGCTTTTATTTTTTCTTCAGATGAGTCTTCTTTAAAGAAAGATATTTGAAATCATTTGAAATATTTAACAAATTTGAAGCTTTAAAAAAAAAAAAAAAACAATTAATCCTAGAATTAAGAAAGTATTTGGCTTTCTGTTTCACATACTTTGTGAATCTATTTCAAATTTGTTACCTTTGAAGAGCCAGCACATTATTTGGCACTGTTCTGATATTTGTGTGTCGCTCAGCACTATTGGATCATTACTATCCTGTAAGATTATAACCGTCATCTTCCTTAGATAGCTGTATAGAAGGTTTCTTGGAATAGTTTAATTTCCTGATTCCAGATAAAATACTGTTGAGTATCTAACAGTTTGTGTTAAAAATCACAAGTAATCATCTCTCTCTCACTCACACACACACAAAATAATTGTCTAGTAGACGTCCATTATAGGGTCATAGGAGACCATGATCTCAGGTGAGGAATAAGCATCAGCAGCAGAGGATAACAGTCAATTATCCTTTACCTATAATGAGGGAAGGCCTCCTACCCCCAAACAAAGCTGGTTCTCAAACAAAAGATTCCTTTGATCTTGAACTTTTTCTGTGTGACATCTCAGCAGCATGTTGAAAACTACAATGAGGAAATAAAATAGAAACAATCAAAGAATGGCTGGAGCAGAAGAAATTAAACCCCTTCTTCAAAAACAAATAAAAACCACAGAGGTGGAGCCAGAGAAATAAAGAACTGGGGGGCGGAGGGAGATAAAATAGAACTTTAACTGTGTTCTAATAAATGCAGTATTTGAAAAGACAGTTTAATAATTCAATTTCATCTTTAAGAAAAGCACCTCATTTAAAATATTTTATAGAAATTAGGTCATTGTTTTTTTAAGTACGCACGAGGAGACTTCAATACTTCAAAGGTTTTGCTGAAACCTACTTAATTGTGCATGAATGCATCTGTTACAGAGTTTCAGAAGTGACCTTTACAGGAGATCTTTAATTTCACATCATCTGGGACATTTTTACTTAGGGCTTGTCTTCACTATGGGGGTAAGTTGACCTAAGTTACGCTATTCGAGCTACATGAATAACGTAGCTGGTGTCGACATAGCTTAGGTCAACTTACCCCGGTGTCTTCACAGCACTCAGACAATGGGAGATGCTCTCCGGTCAACTTCCCTTATTCTTCTTGGAGAGCTGGAGTACCAGGGTCGAATGGAGAGTGCTCTGCCATCCATTTAGTGGGTCTTCCCTAGACTCGCTAAATTGATCCCTGCTGCATCGATTGCAGTAGCAATCTCTCCGTAGTGGAGACCAGCCCTTAAACCCATTTCCCAGTAACCTGAGCATTGATATTGCAGAGAAAGAAAGAGAGAGAGAGAGCATGCACTATGAAAAGTAAGAGTTACTAGGATGTCACCACACCATACTGGCGTTAGGATTACCTACAAGCTCTGCACCTAGTAAAAAGAGAACCCATTGTACCCTACTCCCCTGTTGAACTGTGTGTTGCAAAATCTGCACAAATACATTAAGAGGAAATCCAACCTTAGATGCTTAAGCCCCGTTTTTTTGTGCTATTGCAGCATTATTTAAAACATAATGCTGCAGCACAGTTTTTAGATATCTAGATAGTAACTCATCAGTAATATTTCATTAAGGTGTCAGCTTACAGCCCATCAGAAGTAACTGATAACAGCAAGATAACTATTATGTTCTGTGTCTACATTTTAACTGTCTGCATGGGTCATTTTACTAAACATAGGTGACCTTGTTATTTGAATGTGAACCCTATAATGGCTTTGTTAAATATGCTTGGGAGGAATTTTTAAAAAAAATCACATTAACCCATCATCTCAGTGCCATATTCTAATACCTTAAACTTATGCTGAATGAATAATTCCAGTGAAGAAAGGTACTATACATGTCACAGTTCAGGGCAAGGGCACCTATTCTTAGGGTTCCAGATCTCCAGCTATCACCTCTCTTGGCTGGACACTTGCATCTTTCTCCCTGCTTATTGGGGGGGTTTCCAGGCTGCACAGCTTCCTGCCTACATTGAATTTCCCAGCAAAGTAGACTGCCTAAACAGACCAGTGCACCTCTGCTTTGCTTTCTCTTCTAAAGCTAAGAGCAGTGTAATTGCTCAGGGTTTTAAGTTACCACACAGTTCTTTCTAAGCAAGCACATTTAATCTTAAGGTAAAAGCATTACCGAGAAAACATTTTAAAAAACAACAGACTCTACACACGTGCTAATAAGCTTACCAGCTACCATCCCAACTCTAACAAGAGCTCTGGCTTTGTGGTCACAAGTTCCTAACAATTGTTACCTCAGAACCAGCACCCCTCATGAATCTGAGAGTTCCTTCTTCATCCCGTGGGTGTTGGATCTGTCCTCATGTAACAGGTGATCAGCAAAGACAAGGCCCCCCCTCCTCATTCCAAAGCTTCAAAGGCTGAGTTCTTACATACTGGGAAGAGTTCACATTTGCACACACTTTCTCCATGAGAATTGCTGGGAAACCCACTTAACTTTCAAAAATTCATATTGTCTCAAATCAGCCTTTGAAGCTCATAACACTGCCCAAGGTTTACATTAGTCAGGTTTCCTCCCTAGAGATGTTACATACAATTCCACAATTTACTTGTATTTTTAATACAATGAACTCCTTAGCAGAGCCGTCCCATCTATAGGGCAGACCAGGGCAACCTTCCCAGGCCCCGCACTTTGGAGGGGCCCCCGCACTTCGGGAGGACGTGGGGGGCAGGGTGGCCTGGAGAGCAAACAGGGGGCCTGGCGCCAGCAGCAGGTGTCGAGCCCGCGTCCTGCACTCACCGGCCCGGGCGTTTATTTCTTTTTCTTGCCTGCCACCCCTCGGGCTCAGTCTGGGGCTCGGGTTCAGGCTCAGTCTCTGTGGCAGCATCAGCAGCAAGCAACCCGGCCCCAGCCTGCTCCGCTGGCTCCCGGCGTCACCTGCCACGGCAGGATCCTAGCTCCCCCCAACCACTAGTGACAGGGCAGGCTGACCCAGGCTGACCCTGACCCTGCCCTTCTGCCTAGGACAGACCCTTCCCTTTTCTGGCAGGACCCTCCACCAGCACAGGGGCCCCCTCGCACAGGTGAGTGCCATCCAGGAGTCTCCATCATCCCTTGCCCACCGCCCAGCACTGGTGTCCCCCCAGTTCCCCACACCTCCCCCTTCCACTGCCCTTTCTCCCCTCTCCCAGCATTGGGTTAAGTCCTCCAATGCCACCTCCAGGCCAGGGCTAGCCCTTACCACCACCATGCCTCAGGGTCCTCCTTGCCTTTCAGCTCTCCAGCCTTGGGGTCCCCTTCCCTGCAGTACCAGGACCTGGGGTCCCACAACTCTGCTCTCTCCACCACCCACCAGGACCATCCTCCATCCATCTGCTTTTCCACCTCCCCTCCCCTTCCTAGCCCCCAGAGAAAACAGATCTTAGAGCCCCTCCTCCATGTTGGAGGGTCCTGGGGACCCCCAGCACCAGGGGACATATAGGCCCTCCAAGAGCCACAGTTCCCGAGACATGGACTCTCAGTGTTGCACATGTGTAATTACATTTAAAAACAAATCCACTGGGGGTAGCGAGACCATATGCACCTGGGAAGTGAGTTTGCTGCAAGTAAGTCCAGGAAGGTGGATTTCAGAATGTAAGCAGAGCGACACTGATCGTGATTGGTGAGGGGGTTTTTTTAGTTATATGAACTTCATTATAATTATAAAAAAGAACTACAATATAACATAATAATTATACAGCTGGGCGCTATCGACATTTAACCTGCAGCCAGCAGCTGCCCTTGAAGTTCACTGTAACCACATTTCACCTGTATAAAAAATGTTAAGGGGGGCCCATACAGGCTGATTTGCCCCGGGCCCCGCATCCCCCTAGAGACGGCCCTGCACCTTAGATACTGAAACTTAATTCAATAACGTTTAACTTCATTCAGTAAAGTTAATTGCCACATCTGTCACACTACTCATTTATTGGAATATCACAATGTAGTCATTATTATGGAAATTTGCTACACTATGCAAACATGTACAAATACATGAGGCAGTACACACAGGTCCACTTTTTTTGCCATGTAAGCATTAGTGGGTACATAGTGGACTTAAAAAGCTGGAGATGGTCAGTGAAGAACTCTATTTGCATAAGGGAACTCTCCACTGGCAGAAAGCTGATGAAGACAGTTCCATCCCCTCCTGCACCAGCCATGCCCTCCAACCCTTGTGTAACGGGGAAGGAAGTATGCCTGGGAGACATGGCAGAGCAGACCTGCACACATGGTATAATGTACTACTGAACACAAGTAAGGCTATCACCATCTGGCCCTACATGTGTTCTATCCCATCAGTAGAATACAGGCTCATAACAGAGTGAGTACCACTACAATAGATTTCCTTGAAATCAAGCATTTGCCAGTAATATGAATAGATCATGCATCAGAAAGATAATGGGTCAAATTTTCTCCATAGCTGTGCCATTTACACCACTAAAGATTTTGATCCAATATATTTTACTGTAAAATAGGCTTTAAAATTAACACCATACAGAAACTAAGCAATATTTGTGTTCTCAGTGCTAGATTCTATGGTGATGTAAAACAGCCTACAGTGATTTCAATAGATATGTGATTTTATACATGTGATGATTTGGGGAATCAGTCTGTACAGATTGATGGTATGAAATTATTATGAAAAGTGAATCATGGACTGTGTCAGTGTACGTGGAAATCCACCATTTGCTTCTAACAGCTGCATCACAACACCCCTTCCCCCCATCCCCCCAATATCAGATAGAATAGTGGGTCATTAGAATGTAATGGCGGCCTATTCAGATGGAAGCACCTTGGGACAACATGTCAGCTGAAGCTAGGAGAATCAGTTTTCTCCCACCTCTCTGCAGGGCGATGATGTTTGAAGAGTGGAAAACACTCAAACACAGAACTAGGAATCCAAGGTATTCTCATTAAACTCTAAAACCTCAGTTGCTAGGTGAGTCAGGTAAGATTCACAGGAGCCACAGAGGAAGTTTTGAGCAGGAGAGAGAGAGATGGGCATGCTTTCATAGCAGGGGAGTCTGTGCCATTGCAAATCAGCCAAGATCAGAGAAGGCTAACGGGGGTAGGGAAAGCACTATGGTTTAGAATAGAACTCATGAGCTGCAGACGGAAGATTCTGGGTATGCCAAGGGACCTTTAAGGGATTAAAGGTTCGCTTCTTTGGTGAGAATTTGGAAAATGTACAAGAGCTGCTGGGGAAGTCTGAGAAAATGGTATTATTTTCCAGGCCTTGGCAAACTGATTAAGGGAGTCCGCACTCCCAAGAGAGGTTCCAAACACGAGGTCTGCACCTGAAGCACTTAAGTGCCCCCAAATCCAAAGCACCTGAACTCTGCGAGACCCACCAAGGAAAGAGCACAAGGGATCCAGCATTTGGATCCCTTCAGAGGAGTCTGATGAGAGTCCAACAGGTGAAGCTTGACTAGATCATCTGTGACATACCAGCCAAACATCTGGCCCATAAAGTCGAAACAAATGATCCATGGATATCTTCGTTAAACTTTAATAAATGATATACTTGTAAACATTTTCAAACATGAACATTAAGAAGAAAAAAACGAGGTAGGAAACGTATCTTTTTTGAGTTCTCTAACCTGAATTTATTTTTTATTATTCTTAAGAGTATCTGATGTTTTCACATGAACTAGTTAGTATTAAAACAAACATCCTCTCAAGCAACTTGATTGGTCTAAATTCACACAAATATATCTACACATGAGAAAGATTCCCCCATAACAACAGAATAGATTTTCTGCTAGTGGGGGGAGGGGAACGAATTTTGTTCCAAAATTAAAAGCATTTCTACATTAAAATCTAAAGCTCTGTAAATTATTTTGTTTAAGAGCCATGCAGCCTTATTTAAGTCATTTTTCTTTTCCTTTATTTAGGTAGACAGAATAATGGAAACAGAGTTTGCAAAATCCCTTTCAATCTTTGCAAAATTAATACTTAATTATATGCTGTTTTGTTAGATCACCTTTAAGCTGAGAATCCAGAATTCAATAACCCAGTCATGTAATTTTTGCTCCACGCTGTTCTCACAGGTGTTACTATGAGAATTCACTCCCTTTCATGCTTTTTTTCTATAATCGCAATGACAAATATAATCTAGAGATGAATGAGCTAAAAAAAGAGAATTGTCCCAAAAAAAAGCTAGTCTGTTTTAAGATGGGACAGAAAGAAGAATCATCAGTCCCAGATTATAAACTTGACTCAAAGGGTTACAAGTTCGCGTAAACAATTTAAGTGCAAAAACCCTTACAAACAAATCCCAGACATTATAAAGCCCTAAAATTACAGGCTAACAGTAGTTTACAAGAAACCAAAACAGAAGGGCTCATCCAGGGTAAATGCATAAGAACGCTGGGACCTTCGGGAAGGTAATTTGGAAACCTTCCAACCCCATTCCAATAGAGCTTGGAGGCTCATCAGGGCATGTGCTCAGCCCCGTCACATCCAGCCTTATAAGACTTCTTAGAGGCAGACAAGTAGTAAGACTTTTGGTTTCCTTCATGAGATTTAAGAGGCTAATGGGAGGAACGCAACCCCAATACTCTGACAGCCTTAAAATGCTCTTTACAATCAACTGTAGCCTTTAGGGTGCTTGCTAATCAGCTAATTAGCCAGGACGGGTAAGGAATGGCGTCCCTAGCCTCTGTCTGTCAGAGGGTGATGATAGACGGCAGGAGAGAGATCATTTGATCATTACCTGTTAGGTTCACTCCCTCTGGGGCACCTGACATTGACCACTGTCAGTAGACAGGATACTGGGCTGGATGGACCTTTGGTCTGACCCAGTATGGTCATTCTTATGTTCTTATAGTCATTGGTCCTGTGCATCTAGGGTCTGGTCTACACTACGAGTTTAGGTCGACTTTAGCAGCGTTATATCGAATTAAGCCTGGACACATCCACACGACAAAGCCCTTTCTTTCGACTTAACAGGCCCTTTAAACCGGTTTCTTTACTCCACCTCCGACGAGGGGATTAGTGCTAAAATCGGCCTTTGCGGGTCGGATTTGAGGTAGTGTGGACGGAATTCGACGTTATTGGCCTCCGGGAGCTATCCCACAGTGCTTCATTGTGACCGCTCTGGACAGCACTCTCAACTCAGATGCACTGACCAAGTAGACAGGAAAAGCCCCGCGAACTTTTGAATTTCATTTCCTGTTTGCCCAGCGTGGAGAGCACAGGTGACCACGCAGAGCTCATCAGCACAGGTAACCATGATGGAGTCCCAGGATTGCAAAAGAGCTCCAGCATGGACAGAACGGGAGGTATGGGATCTGCTCGCCATATGGGGAGACGAATCAGTGCTAGCTGAACGCCGTAGCAGTAAACGAAATGGCAAAATATTAGAAAAAGTCTCAAAGGCCATGAAGGACAGAGGCCATAACAGGGACACACAGCAGTGCCACGTGAAAATTAAGGAGCTAAGGCAAGCCTACCACAAAGCCAGAGAGGCAAACGGAAGGTCTGGGGCAGAGCCGCAAACATGCCGCTTCTACGCGGAGCTGCATGCCATTCTAGGGGGTGCAGCCACCACTACCCCAACCGTGTGCTTTGACTCCATCAATGGAGAAACACGCAACAGGGAAGCGGGTTCGGGCTACACGGAAGATGATGATGATGATGAAGACAATGAAGATAGCTCACAGCAAGGAAGCGGAGAAACCGGTTTCCCCAACAGCCAGGATATGTTTATCACCCTGGACCTGGAACCAGTAACCCCTGAACTCACCCAAGGCGTGCTCCCAGACCCTGAGGGGACACAAGGGACCTCTGGTGAGTGTACCTTTGTAAATATTACACATGGTTTAAAAGCAAGCGTGTTTAATGATTAATCATTAATTTGCCCTGGCAATCGCGGCCAGTACAGCTACTGGAAAAGTCTGTTAACGTGTATGGGGATGGAGCGGAAATCCTCCAGGGACATCTCCAGAAAGCTCTCCTTCATGTACTCCCAAAGCCTTTGCAAAAGGTTTCTGGGGAGGGCTGCCTTATCCCATCCGCCATGGTAGGACACTTTACCACGCCAGGCCAGTAGCACGTAGTCTGGAATCACTGCATAACAAAGCATGGCAGCGTATGGTCCCGGTGTTTGCTGGCATGCAGACAACATCCATTCCTTATCTCTGTTTGTTATCCTCAGGAGAGTGATATCATTCACGGTCACCTGGTTGAAATGGGGTGATTTTATTAAGGGGGCATTCAGAGGTACCCGTTCCTGCTCGGCTGAACAGAAATGTTCCCCGCTGTTAGCCATGCGGTGGGGGGGAGGGGTGAAGTGATCATCCCAGAAAATTGGGTGGGGGTGTGTGTGTGTGGGGGGGGGGTAGTTGGGTTTGTGCTGCATGTTAACCCGGAAACCCCAGCCCCTCCTTTTACATTGCAAATCCATTTTAAATGGCCAACCCAATGGGTCCTTGGTATGGGAAATGAGGGCGCTGCTGTTTGAAACCATTCCCACATGTTATGAAGGTTAAAAAAGCCAAAAGACTGTGGCTTACCATGGCTGCCTGCAAGCCGAAATCTGTTGCCTGGCACTGCGTGAGTGATCTCTCACACCAAACCAGCAGGCCCTCAATATAAGAGGAAAAATGCGACCTTGTAACGAAAGCACATGTGCTGTGTAATGTGAACAGCAAAATTTAACGTGAAAGAGTGTGCCCATTGTTCTCTAAAATGTGTCTTTTTAACCACCTCTCCCTTCTCCTCCACCAGCTGCAAATGTTTCTCCTTCGCAGAGGCTGGCGAAGATTAGAAGGAGAAAACAGCGGACTTGGGATGATATGTTCACGGAGCTCCAGATGTCCTCCCACGCTGAAAGAGCACAGCAGAATGCGTGGAGGCAGTCAATGTCAGAGTGCAAAAAAGCACAATATGAACGAGAGGAGAGGTGGCGGGCTGAATCGCGGGATGAACAGAGCAAGTGGCGGGCTGAAGATGATAGGTGGCGTCAGCTTGCAGACAGAAGGCAAGAGTCGATGCTCTGGCTGCTGGAGCATCAAACTGATATGCTCCAGCATATGGTTGAGCTGCAGGAAAGGCAGCAGGAGCAGAGACTGCCGCTACAGCCCCTGTGTAACCAACAGCCCTCCTCCCCAAGTCCCATTGCCTCCTCACCCAGATGCCCAAGAACACGGTGGGGGGGCCTCCGGCCACCCAGTCACTCTACCCCAGATGATTGACCGAGCATCAGAAGGCTAGCCTTCAATAAGTGTTAAAGTTTTAAACTGCAGTGTGTCCTTTTCCTTCCCTCCTCCCCCACCCCTCCCGGGCTACCTTGGCAATTATCCCCCTAGTTGTGTGATGAATTAATAAAGAATGCATGAATGTGAAGTAACAATGACTTTATTGCCTCTGCAAGCGGTGCTCGAAGGGGGGGGAGGGGGGGTGGTTGGTTTACAGGGAAGTAGAGTGAACCGGGTGGGGTGGGGCGGAGGGTTCATCAAGGAGAAACAAACAGAAGTTTCACACCATAGCCTGGCCAGTCACAAAACTCGTTTTCAAAGCTTCTCTGATGCGCACCGCGCCCTGCTGTACTCTACTAACCACCCTGGTGTCTGGCTGCGCGTAATCAGCGGCCAGGCGATTTGCCTCAACCTCCCACCCCGCCATAAATGTCTCCCCCTTACTCTCACAGATATTGTGGAGCGCACAGCAAGCAGCAATAACAATGGGGATATTGTTTTCGCTGAGGTCTGAGCGAGTCAGTAAGCTGCGCCAGCGCGCTTTTAAACGTCCAAATGCACATTCCACCACCATTCGGCACTTGCTCAGCCTGTAGTTGAACAGGTCCTGACTACTGTCCAGGCTGCCTGTGTACGGCTTCATGAGCCATGGCATTAAGGGGTAGGCTGGGTCCCCAAGGATAACTATAGGCATTTCAACATCCCCAACGGTTATTTTCTGATTCGGGAAGAAAGTCCCTTCCTCCAGCTTTCGAAACAGACCAGAGTTCCTGAAGACGCGAGCATCATGTACCTTTCCCGGCCATCCCACGTTGATGTTGGTGAAACGTTCCTTGTGATCCACCAGGGCTTGCAGCAGCATTGAAAAGTACCCCTTGCGGTTTATGTACTCGGTGGCTTGGTGCTCCGGTGCCAAGATAGGGATATGGGTTCCGTCTATCGCCCCACTACAGTTTGGGAATCCCATTGCAGCAAAGCCATCCACTATGGCCTGCACGTTTCCCAGAGTCACTACCCTTGATGTCAGCAGTTCTTTGATTGCCCTGGCAACTTGGATCACAGCAGCCCCCACAGTAGATTTGCCCACTCCAAATTGATTCCCGATTGACCGGTAGCTGTCTGGCGTTGCAAGCTTCCACAGGGCTATCGCCACTTGCTTCTCCACGGTGAGGGCTGCTCTCATCCTGGTATTCTGGCGCTTCAGGGCAGGGGAAAGCAAGTCACAAAGTTCCATGAAAGTGCCCTTACGCATGCGAAAGTTTCGCAGCCACTGGGAATCGTCCCACACCTGCAACACGATGCGGTCCCACCAGTCTGTGCTTGTTTCCCAGGCCCAGAATCGGTGTTCCACGACATGAACCTGCCCCAGTAACACCATGATTTGCACATTGCTGGGGCCCGTACCTTGTGTGAGGTCTATGTCCATGTCAATTTCCCCATCACTCTCGTCGCCACGCTGCAATCGCCTCATCGGCTGGTCCTGGTTTTGCTTTGGCATGTCCTGGCTCTGCATATACTCCAGGACAATGCGCGTGGTGTTCATAGTGCTCATAATTGCCGCGGTGATCTGAGCGGGCTCCATGATCCCAGTGCTATGGCGTCTGGCCTGAAAAAAGGCGCGAAACTACTGTCTGACGGAGGGAGGGAGGGGCGAGTGATGACATGGCGTACAGGTACAGGGAATTAAAATCAACAAAGGTGGCTGTGCATCAGGGAGAAACACAAACAACTGTCACACAGAATGGCCCCCCCAAAGATTGAACTCAAAACCCTGGGTTTAGCAGGCCGTTGATTTCACGGAGGGAGGGGGAAGCAAATGAATACAGAACAAATCTGGTCCATCTATTTTTTACATCTTAAGCTGGCAGCAGACGGTGCAGCATGACTGATAGCCCTCGGCATCTTCTGGGTGCTTGGCAGAAGATACTGTACTACGACTGCTAGCCATCATCGTCAAGACGGTTCAATAGGACTGCCAGCAGGACTGAGTCTCCAGGAGACAAAGCATGTCTGCACAGGTGCCTCTGATTGAACTGGAATACGACAATGATGGATACCAGTCGTAATACACCATCTACTGCCAAAAGGCAAGGGGCTGCTGCTGTGTAGCAATGCAGCCCCACGTCTGCCAGCACCCAGATAGCCAATGAAGGCTACCAGTCATACTTCACCGTCTACTGCCAAAAGGCAATTAGCTGCTGCTGTGTAGCAATGCAGTACCACGTCTGCCGGCACCCAGATACATATGGTGATGGTGAGCTGAGCAGGCTCCATGCTTGCCGTGGTATGTCGTCTGCACAGGTAACCCAGGTAAAAAGGCGCGAATCGATTGTCTGCCGTTGCTCTGATGGAGGGGGAGGGGCCTGACGACATGTACCCAGAACCCACCGCAACACTGTTTTGCATGATCAGGCATTGGGATCTCAACCCAGAATTCCAATGGGCGGCGGAGACTGCGGGAACTGTGGGATAGCTACCCACAATGCAACGCTCCAGAAGTTGACGCTAGCCTCAGTACTGTGGACGCGATCCGCCGACTTAATGCACTTAGAGCATTTTATGTGGGGGACACACACAATCGACTGTATAAAACCGATTTCTATAAAACCGGCTTCTATAAATTCGACCTAATTTCATAGTGTAGACATACCCTAGGTCTCAGCTAAATGAATCCAGTAAAGTATATTTTATCTGTTGTCATCTTCACATTTTTTGTCACAAAGCACAATGCCTGACCCAATACAAGAAAAAATCCTGATGGTTTCTATCAGAGGAAGACAGCAGCAAATGTCAGTCTCTAATAAATAAAACAAGCAGCAAAGGAATTTTTTAAACCAATACTTTTCAGAAGAGGTTTTTTCGAGTGGTTACAAAAACATCTCAGCATTTGGAACTAGTGGCTGAGTATGTATTGTAGCCAATTTGAGAGATGCAGCTGTTCTAATAAAAATATTTGCAGCATTTAATTGGCTACAAAGTCCAATCCTTGTTTACCTTGCAGTAATGTCAGAACAGCTGCTGATTTGAGCATATTACTTAAGATTCTATCAAGAAGTTGCCAATACAGCTATAACTAAGCTTGGTAATGCCCCTACTAAGGTCCTTACCATCTTCTGGCTTTTCACTTACCTCTTCGAAATAAGCTGGCATAATTCCCTATCATCGAAATAGGAACCCTTTTTTGCTGCCTCAGCAGAGACGCCATATGCTGGATAAACCATGGAGACCAGATTAGCCTCCCACACCAATTATTCCAGTTCAGGTACGAGGCACAGTGGAAGGATAACAAGGCTGGCAGAAGCCTGCATTGCCACTGCTCATATTGTGGTTAAATGTCAACTTTTGGGCTGTCAATCCAATAGGTGGATGCAACAGACAGGAAAACACAAAGAAATAAGACAATACCACCTTCTAAGCTACCTACTTGTCAAATAACTGTGACCTTATTTTTCGGTCTGTCAAGGGATACATTTTTAAAGCACTGGCTTACTTTTAACAGCACAAAATAAGGAAAGAAATACCTTAGTTTTTTTTTTTGGTTTTGTTTTGTTTTTAATGAAATATACTCATGAAGAATAAAGAAATGCACACTATTTACCCTACAGAAATAAAAGCCTAATTCAAATGATGCAGTCTCTTGGGTATAAAATATATTGAGGGAGGGTTTGTTTTACATATTATGCATATTTATTAATGGTTTTTTAAAAAGTGAAAAATATTCTTCAGTCATCCAAATACAAATTTAAGTATGTTAGTAATCTTCAAGTGTCAAAACCCCAGACCACAAGAACTGAGTTTGTGTGTTGTCAAGAATCACTGTTTTGAGGACTTAATTCTTCCAGAACCAAAAAAAGTGATTCAACCACTATGACCTGAAGGGAGAGGGTCTCTTCTGCCATCAATACATGCACCTGACTCCCACTAGTGCAGTGGTTCTCAACCTTTCCAGACTACTGTACCCCTTTCAAGAGTCTGATTTGTCTTATGTACCACCAAGTTTCACCTCATTTAAAAACTACTTGCTTATAAAATCAGACATAAAAAGACAGAAATATCATAGGACACTAGCACTTCATTGAGCACACTACTGCTTATTTTACCATTTTTACCATATAATTATAAAATAAATCAATTGGAATATAAATATTGTACTTACATTTCAGTGTATAGTATGTAGAGCAGTATAAACAAGTCATTGTCTCCATGAAATTTTAGTTAGCACTGACTTCGCTAGTGCTTTATATAGCCTGTTGTAAAACAAGGCAAATATCTAGATGAGCTGATGTACCCCTAGAAGACCTCTGCGTACCCCCAGTGATACACGTACCCCTGGCTGAGAACCACTGCAGTAGTGGGACTGAGTGTTAAGAGATACAGTCTTCGATCAATACACATCCTAACTGCTCACCACTGGCCTAATCCTGCAAGGAGCAAAGAACCCTCAGCCCAGTTTGCATCAATGGAAATTGAGGCCTCTCACCATTCTGAAGGAATAGGACATTTTTGCAGGATGGGATCACATTGCTCCTACTATTATTTAAATGAGTATCAGTCATAAAATGTAGTTCCTCTACTTCTTTCAAGGCCAGTAAAATATTTTTTTTCACTGTTTGGATTTAAATAGGTCTGTACAGAAACTTGCACCCTCAGTGTGATTACTGGTATAGTAAACGTGCTGTGATTGTGGAAATCCCTGCACCTTGGTTTGCTAATGGCTGTCAACCAATCAGAGTCCAGGCATGTGCATATTATACAATTATATTTCAGTGAATGTGCTCTGAATGCCTAAGTTAATTTCCATTTCATTACATTACTTTCCACTACATTATCTCCTTCTACAGTTTCCTATTGAGTTTTGGATCAAATTTTAATCCAGCCATTTTATATTAACTGACCTAAAAAACTCCATGAATATTATTTTCCATTCCTACTTAAAATTTTCTTCTGTATTTGCCTCGTTGTTGTGTTATCCTTTCTTAATAAAATTTATGATCAGAAAAAGAATATGGGACTAAATATCAAAAAATAGCATTAAAAATTTTCAAAAATTCAATCCCAATAAAAAAATTTAACATCAGAGTACTTATACACCATTGATACAACAATCTGAAAAATAAAGGATAATGTTTCTCCAAAGTGCTTATGCTGACTTTTATAATGAATATTGTATTTTTGGCACGTGTGGTAATGATTTGTAGAATTACTTATAATTGAAGAGCGTATAAAGTGGAAGTGATAAACTTAGCCTACACTGTATATAATGGACAGTAACCCCATAAAGTAGTATCTATAGTATTGTTACCAAGAACAATTTAGCATAGCATTTACAGTATATCTGTAATTTAGTTATAAGCACTGAATGAAGGAAGGTTTGATAAGGAAAGATTTGACAAACACTGAAGCAAGAACATTTCTTATCCCTAATCTTATGCATAGCATGAGGTACAATGAGAGGAGAACTCTGTGTTGGCCACGAGAGTCTATTCCTCATGAGAGTCTCACCTTGGAACTAGAAATTCAACATTAGATGAAAGGCAGGAGAACTCTCATAGGCCTGTATCAATTGACCAAAGGGATACTTGACATGTCTTTTCCTGTAATAGCTGCCTGAAAGAATTCCCTTCACAGATCTAAAAGCTGTTGCTTTGTATTTTTCTCCATAGACTGTAATAACATCTCAGTAGTGAAAAGGGCATATTCTGTCTTTAATTCTACTTCTTGAAATGAAAGTCAGCTACTATTTTGCAAGCATATTGAGGTATATGTTCAAACTGATTAAGAAAAAAAAAAACTACCTGTATTTAAATAATGTTAAAGTTGTGACACCAAATAAGTCACTTGGAAGTCTGAGATGTTAGTGATAGGATACAGAATTTTTCCCTACTTAGGTCCCAATCTTGCAATCACCTCGGCCTTGTGCTAAATTGGGACCTAAATTAACTCAACAGGTCTCAATGGTCTGTGGAGATCAGGCCCCACCAGTCTCAATTATGACTAGTACACTAGACTGCATTCTTGTTATGTGCCAAATTCACTGCACAGGACCGGACTGGTGTCCACTTCGCTTAAAAAAATTGCTGTCACCACTGGCACTTTTGTTTAAGTCTCGTCAGAGAGGCAATGGACAAGGAGGCTGAAGTGTTACTTCACCGTTAAAAATGATCTTCGAGTCATTAAAATTGCACTTTTTAGGAAGATAAAAATAATGTTAGAAAAAAATCAAAACTAGCATGAACTATCAAAAGCAAAGTTATTTAAAAAAAAAATCAAGGTCAGCTCTTCTTCCACTTGTACCTCTCTTATAACATGCACACTGCAGTGCAAACTTTTGGCAACTATCTCAAATATTTCATCACAGTTACAATTATTATTAAACATTATGCGACTGGTTTTTGTGGCCCACCATGTTATATTCATTGAAAACTGTTGGTTTATAGCTGCATTATGGATGATATTATGCTCATTGGAAATTATATAGTATTCTGAATTTAAAATATTGCTTTTATTGTAGACTATTTACATGGAAAACAACTAAGGCACTTGCTGACATCATGGACCATTGGCAATCTTTTCAAGGCTGTTCTAAAGACATGCACAGTTGAAACGTCTAAAGTTCCTTTACTCCAACCTTTTAAACTGACTTGCTTAATAACAACGTGATGCTGGCAAACCAGGTGCTGACTCTTGCCACAGCTTTAGGCCTCAGCCAAGCTCTGACAAATTCATTGCTAGAAACCAGTCCACTCACTTGTGTGTTAGTATGGTTAAGATGGATATTGAACTTATAACAATGTGTTTAGACTTTATGAAATGCTTGTAAATTGCTGCATGCATTAATCTCACTTACATAACTTTATCATACTTCATACAAGAATATTTAAGTTTCTGCTTTATAGCAGTAAAAAATGTTAGCCCTGAAACTGTCCAAAGGGATTGTCTCCTGCTCAGTAGGGTGGCTATCAAAACTAAATGGGTAATTGTTGGACATCATAGTACAATGACTTTGTTAATTGCCCCTTCATACTCAGGAAAAGGCTACATGCAAAAGGGCTCATCCCATCAGCTTGAATTCTGGAAGAAGAAAATGAAGAAGGACACTTTATCTCTTTTTCAGTTTGGATTCAAAGGGCTGGAGCTGCGAAACAAAAACAGAGATCCCCAGGGTCAGCCTGGGTTAGTCCTACAAGACATTAAAGTACTGACAGGTTACTACAACTCTGTCACTTTTAAAACCATAGCCTGTAACTCATTTGTGTATATATATGTTTGCCTGCTTTAACCTGCCAATAAGTCAATAAAATAATAAATCCTCAGTTAGTTTACTATAGGACTGGCTATAAGCCTTGTCATTGGTGTGAGATCAGAGGTACAGATTGACCTGGGGTAAGACACTGCTTTCTTGGGAAGCAACCTGAATCTTTTGTGATCTTTGGTGTATGGCAACCAACTATTACTATGTCCAGCTTGCCTGGGTGGCAAGATAAATTGGCATGCCTCAGAGGGCTGTCCATGACTCCACGGTAAGATGGTTATAGTGCTTCAGGAGTTCACACTCGTTACTTGATTGGTGAAATGTAATTATAGAATTTACAACCAGTTTGGGGTGTCTGCCCTGCTTTTGATAGTCTGCACTGAGGTTGGAATTCATGGTTGTGAACCACTCCAGACAGCGTGACAAACAGTCTCTACAAACTATGACGTAGATTCTGAGTTTGCAGTCTAGGAAGGGGCACTGTGTTCTTCCATTGCCCCTAGAGTAATGTGAGAGGGAGGCAGACACAAATCACCCTTCCAGTCTCCTCGCTGCTCCAGGGAAGAAGTAAATTAACCAGGTGTATACCAGTCACTGCCTACTCTCCTTAGCACACCAGTGTAACTACACTGCCAAGTGCACTAGGGAACTGCCCACACTCACCTCCTCCCTCTACACACTCAAGTTGCGGATGTAGCAGCTCGACAGAACATGCTTCCCCTGCACACAGGGGGCATGGTGGTACGGAATACGGACACTAAGGGATAAAGACATCCCTTATTCTCTCTTCCACTCTCTTGCACTGATGGCCCTCTGGTTAACACCTTCTGGAATGGACAACTGTAAACTTTTCTCTCTCCTATTGCTTGCCTGGAAACATTATTCTGCACTGTAGCGTAACACTATTAATGTATAGAAAACTATGAAACAATAAAGGAGTCTGTATAGGCCAGTGCTCAGCAGTGCTTGAATTAGGTGTACAATCTGCATGTCTGTATTCACTGGCATGAGGAAAGACTTTTTTGGAAAGAAAGAGTTGCTGCGATTGGTGGGATGGGTGTCATTGCCTTTGTTCTTTTTTCAAGATTCCTTTGGATTTGTTAGTAATGATAAGACAGGTGATACTGGAGATCATTTCATTTGTATAAGACGAGAACAGTTCAAGGGCTAGATGAAATGCATTTCTCAAACGAAACACTTTTATAGTCATGCATCTTAGGGCTGGTCCACACTACCCGCCCAATTCGGCGGGTAGAGATCGATCTTCTGGGATCGATTTATCGCGTCTCATCTGGACGCGATAGATCGATCCCAGAAGCGCTCCCCCGTCGACTGCGGAACTCCTGCTCGCCGAGAGGAGGAAGCGCTGTCGACGGGGGAGCCTGCCTGCGCTGCGTGGACCCGAAGTAAGTAAATTTAGTTCGATATAGGAAACGTCGACTTCAGCTACGCTATTCTCGTAGCTGAAGTTGCGTTTCCTATATCGATCCCCCGCCCCAGTGTGGACCTGCCCTTAGACTAGAGTGGCACTAGTACTTGTCAGTGAAGGAGGCATTGTCAATAGGAGTATGCTGTTCATTGAGAGAACAATGGAAAGGAGGCAGAGGCATTTGTGTATGTTTTGAAAAATAAACCCGTTTGCTGGCATTAGGGGAAAATACTAGTACAGATTTATAGTAAATTCTTAACAGAAAGTTTATGATGCAGAAAATTTGGTGTTAAGTGTTTGACATTTTCTTGGCATTATATCTATCCTTAGAAAAGAAATATAAATGCTGAATTGAATGTGAATATTCATACTTCACCTTCTGGCTTTTCTGCTCTGGACTGTAACAGATCTCCAGGCACTGAATTCCTGATAGAAATCCAAGTCTTTCTGAATTTGCATATCTATAGGTAGAACCCTACCAAATTCACAGCCATGAAAAAATGCCACGGACCGTGAAATCTGCTCTTTTTTGTGCTTTTACCTATACTATACAGATTTCATGGGGAGGCCAGCATTTCTCAAATTGGAGGTCCTGACCCAAAAGGGATTTGCAGGAGGGTCACAAGGTTATTTTAGGGGTGTTGCGGTATTGCCATCCTTACTTCTGCGCTGTCTTCAGAGCTGGGTGGCTGGAGAGCAGTGGCTGTTGGCCAGGTGCCCAGATCTGAAGGCAGAGCCCCACCAGCAGCAGCGCAGAACTAAGGGCAGCAATACCATACCATGGCACTCTTTACTTCTGCACTGCTGCCTTCAGAGCTGGGCAGCCAGAGAGTGGCAGCTGCTGACTGAGGGCCCAGCTCTGCAGGAAGCAGCGCAGAAGTAAGGATAGAAATACCGTACCATGCCATCCTTACTTCCGCAATGCTGCTGGCAGCAGCTCTGCCTACAGAGTTGAGTTCTTGGAGAGTAGCCTCTGCTCTCCAGCTGCCCAGCTCTGAAGGCAGCACCACCACATGCAGCAGAACAGAAGTAAGGGTAGAAATACTGCAACCCCCCCCTACAATAACCTTGCGACCACCCCACAACTCCTTTTTTGTGTCAGGACCCCTACAATTACAACACTGAAATTTCAGATTTAAATAGCTGAAATCATGAAACTTGCTATTTTTAAAATCCTATGACCATGAAATTTACCAAAATGGACCGTGAATTTGGTAGGGCCCTAGGCATGAGACTACCCCAAAGCCATCAAATAGATTAAAAAAAAAAAATCTTTCACAGAGTAGTAAAGGGGGAAACAATGTGAAAGATTAACAAGGCCTTTTCTTTTTTCTGTCTCTCATGCTCTGCTTGTTTTAAGAAAGACAAAGTTGTGAATTATGTACAAGGAACCATGTTACATTTACTTGATCCACTTGGTTTGCTATACTTGCATAAAATGTCTCCTTGCTGGACTTTTCTGAGCACTGAGGTAACACAACTCTTTATGAACACCTTTAAATGTGCCAGGTGAGCAATGAGCTCTGTGGCAGTCACTGGAGGGATTTCAAGCAGCTGGTGGCTTTCCCATCCAAAAAGAAGCCACCCCACCCACATACACACAGCAAAAAAAGCAAACTTCACTGGGGCTGTGGGAGAAAAAGATGCAGACAGAGAAACATGTTATACTTGTTTTTCAAGAGAAAGATCAACAATTTTAACGCTAGCTACAGACATTTGTATTGCAGCCTATTGGTATAGTGTAAGGATCAAATGGCCTGGTTGCCTGCCTTGGGTCTTCGATGAGGAAAACATATCCTGCTTAGGATACCCTTCTGCCCCACCTCCCTGCTCAGTTATCCTATCAGTATTTCCACACAAGGGCCTCATCTATGGGGAATGATGGGGACGTCTAACCAGTTGCTAGGTAACAATCTTTGCATTCTTCCTAGCTGTTAGTGGCCTCAGCTGTTGGTCCAGGATAACGGTTCAGGTCAGTCATGGAGATCTGGCTAGTTGCTGAGAGAGTGTATGTCATCTGGGGACACATCTCTAGAGGATTTCAGGGAGTCTGCCTACCTGACATTCTGTTGGACCCAGTGGCTGACCTCACGGGGGGGTTGGCCAGGAATGAGCCAATTAAGCTCATTACAATATCACTGTCAATCTCAAAGAGAAACTGCCAAGTCTAGCTAATGTTTCATGCTGAATACATACTTTACAAACTGAAAAGCATATTTACCCCAATCTTATTTAAGCAGAAATGACTAGTTCGGTGTTTTCAATTCCCATTGTAGAAATCCACTAAATTATTGCACATGTAACCTGAGCCTTATCCTTGACTTTAGCACTTCATGGAAATTCTCAGTTTTGTACCAGACTTGTGACACATTAGCTCACTATTTCTTTACTTCCTGCTTCAGAATAAGTTACCAGAAAAACAGCTGTAATCTGTTTACAATAGACTGCTTAACCAGTTAAATTATATTAAACTCCTCTAATATATGCAAACAGCTTAGAAGTACTCTACACAAGATTTATGCAGAGTACATAAAAACTTGAAACCCATATTCCAAAATTCATCATATCCCCTTTGAGTTTGATTCACATTTTCAATAAAACTTCAGTTCATTCCCCTCTCAGAGTTAAACTGTGCATACCCATATATGCATATTCAAACAAATATGTGAAGATATATATACTCTGTTTTTCAAGTACAAGGGCACAATCCTTCCAGGAAGAAATATAAAATACAGTAAACATCTTTTCATTCTATTTTTGTGACCTTAACAAAGTTTTGATTCTCATTTCTCTTTAGTAACTGCTTGGATGTGCGTAACAACTTAAACAAGAAAAGGCATGCCGAATAATATATCTGGTACACTCGTCCTCTTGGTGAGGTAGGCATTGAGTTACCATTTTATGAAGAAATGGAAAGCAGGCATCTATAAAAGTTACAATCATGGAACCCATGACTTCAAGGAATAGTTTCCAAAATGAAGAAGACCACCTATGGAAAGAACAAGCAAATAACAGGTTTCATGCTTGTATTTTCCACTCAATATTTTGATTATTTACAATATCCTCCAATAGGTACAGTAGAGAAACTACTGTGATACATGATGAAAAGTATCTAGTCCCTTTTTACAATAAGAGTGTACAGGTTTTACCTGTGAATCATGTATCTGCACCTCAGATACACAAACCCAAGCTGCAGCTCTTGTTACCTAAATGACAGGCTGTAGCACAAAAGAACTGACACACAAATTTTAGTGCCAAGAATCTTTTTCTCCAGCAGTCTCACACCTCTGTCCCCAGATGAGATTTCTATATCATTCAGAGACAAAGAAGATCCTAACAATAAAAACATCATAAACTAACTTTGTAAAATGATCTCTGAAACTAGAATATGAAATTCAATCCCCAAATGAAATAATATACATAGGGTAATACCACAGATCTAATCGGGGAAGGACATTCTGGATTTATATAACTTCACACTGCTGCAGATGCAGTACAATGTTTATAGGTTAAGAAATTTGGGCTGAAGGGATCAGACTATAAGTCTCTTACAAAGAGAAAAAGGGTTACTTTTGGGGGAGGGATACAGTTCTGAAATGCAGCAACCACTTCATGTGTAGAGGTGAAAGTATCCTGCGCCTAGTAAAAGAATGCAAGTCCTTGCAAAAGTCTCCTACCAAGGGGCTCGTGAAGAGGTCCATGTCTGCCAGAGATAGTCTCTTCAATAGAAAGATCAGTAATGCTGCCTCTAAACCATATCACTAGGCTTAGTAGAATTCTCAGAGAATTTAAACTTAACCCTATAGTCCTTACCTGTGATATATTTTGAACAGACCATTTACAATCTATAGAGTGCCAAGTACACTCCTAGTCATAGAAAGTGTGGGTAAATGGTTAGAGAACAGAACTGAGAGTCAAGTTGCTGAGTTCTGTTCCATTCTCTGCCAGTGATTTGTGTGACACCATGGTGAAAACACGTAACTGCTCTGTGTGTCAGCTTTCTGTATCTGTGGAGTGCATATAATAAAACTTACTTTCCATTGTAGTTCATTAATTAAATGTTTGTGATGCACTTGGAGATTCTTACAGAAGTGCAAAGTACTGGTATAATTTTCATCACCATTATTAGAAAATTTGGGGCAAAAAAGTACGAATAGGAATCTCTTGGGATTCCCCTCTTTGGCAAGGAGGGCGGCCAGACAGCTGGGAGATTGGGGCGGGAGGGAAGCATCTTGTTAGTTAGGAGATAAAGACTCCAAAAGGGAACACTAAAACTAATAGGGAAACAATAGAGCGGCAACTTGGAGGAAATCAATAACTAACAGGTGGTCACCCATCTGATCTTGTTCTTATTAGACTACTGTAAATGCTAGCACTGAAATCAACAGGCAGTCTTTTGTTTAGGCTTACTGAAGAAAATGTAGCACATCACCTACAGACTCATGTGACTAAAACCCCTCAACTACACTAAGGAGAATTTCTGCCTAACTGGCAATACAGACAGAAGTAGTATCTAGAAAAAGGCAAATTTCAAGACATCTGAGTATGGCTACATCTCAAGAGACTTTTCGGTCCACCGAAAGCAGAAACGTAATCCCATGTAGTATGTAACTACTCCTAATTCTGACCCCAACTAGTATGGAGACGTGCAGGTATATGCAAAAATAATGGAAAATAGTTAACTAAATATTTTAAAAGCCTTCAAAAGGCATTGAAGATTCTTCTGAAATGAGCAAAAGCAGGGGAAGAGAGGTTGTTTTTTTTTTCAATCCAGTTTGTCCATTGCAAATATTTGCTCTTTTAGACTTTAATAACTTGTTTTTCGGGACCACACCCACTCACAATTCAACCTGTCACGATAAGATGGTCCTGGAAACAAGAGATCAGAGACTTGTGGCAAGTTTTGCCACTGACAACTTGAGCAGGTTTGTGATCCAAACTCTCTGAATCCAAACTGTGGTTAAAAGTGTGCACCTCCGGTCTTAATTTTCTGGATTTTGAGAGTCATCTAGTATATATGTACCTGTGACTGACAGGGAGAACATATAATCCCCCTTTGGACCAAGATGAAGAGATCATCCATTAAGAATGCATCTGGCATCCAATGGAATGTCAAGATCACTAGTCACAGCTGAAATTACTGGAGCTACACCAATTTATAGCAGCTGAGGATCGGACCCATGGACTCCACTTTGAACCATTTGAGTAAATGACATTATTTCAACTTTTTAGGTCTATGATGATATACCTATGAGGACTCCCTCCCCAAAATGTGCCACTGAAATTTGGCCAATGATAACTTTACAGAAAGAAGACTGACTGTAGAACTGGCCTTTGTGAGGACCTGGGTAATTGCAACCACCAAACCCAGTAAAAATTATGACTAGAGTAAAATGACCTCACCCTCCAAGGCATCAGAAACACTCACAATGGGAGACAATCTAAATATATCCACCATCTGGTTTGCATCGAAGTGTTTTTCTCTAGCTGGCGGAAACTTTCCTCAGACCAATGAGTTGTCAAAGAGATTGAATTGCACTCTGGTTCCAAGAAATAGGACCTTGCGCCAGTACAGGCACCACTACTATAGGAAGCTTCAGTAAAATTCCAATAAATAAGTACAGTATTTCTTGCCTTGTGAAATTTTTACAGAAGCCTGAAGTTAGCTACTGTAGAGTAGGAGCATGCTGCTGCTGCACTCTGCGGTCTACCAAAGACTCGCGAAGAGATGGCAGAGAATGGGGCAAATTGATCCTTGGTACCAAAAATTCGTTCATCATTATTATATCTAGTGTTCACTGTAGATCACTCATGTAGGAGGATTTTCAACTAAGCAGTCTGGATTAGTGGACCTAAAGAATATGGAAATCTTGACTTTAATCACAATCAGGACATTTTCAGAAACTCTGAATTATTATGTTTATGTATCTATTGTAAATATAAACTACTTCTTGTGGGCTCCCTTATTAGCAAAATTCACTGCTTGAGCGTTCACTTCTCAGCTACACATTCCACCATCAAAATAAAATCTTTCGAAATTCAGGAAGTTACACTTCCATTTAGTTTCATTCTTTTACTCTACACTGAATTCCAAGCATAAAGCAAACTCTTAATACCACCGTCTCACACTGACACAGCAATTTCATGTCCAAGTGTTGTGCTAACTACTAAATATAAGCATAATTTCAGTGACCACTGATATGCATGCAGCTACCTCTGGGTGATAAAGATTAGTCTTTCCACACCGGTTAATTCATGGCTCTACTTTTTTTTCCAAAGAAAGCTTATTCAAAACAATTTCTACAAGCATACAGGAAAAGAGAGTTAAATCAAGCTTTGTAACCATATGAGGAAACATTTTCAGCAGAACTGATTTAGCTGGATAATTTCTACGTGCAGATGGTGCCCATATCATCCATGCTGAAAATTTACCCTATATATTTACATGCTATCTCCCCCCCTCTCCTCCCAACGTGGGTACAAGCTCGACTGTGTGGAAAATCATTTATTAGTTAAAACATTTAGCAGAAATCTTAGAGGACATAATAAACAGCAGACTAATTAATTATATCTTACCACAGTTAAACCGGTCTTTTCCATGTGCAGCCTACTATCAGGCATATTCCACTAAGTACCTTCAAAATGAAAGCCTGCCCCATGCAATGCTATTTGCCTTGACTCTTCTACTTTAGGCTACAAAAACACTTACCAGTTGCACCAATATTTGAGTGCTAATTTGTCATTTCAGATTTTAGAAGGAACTGCTGTCTCAAACAAGGTTAACAAAAAAGTACCAGCCATGACTCATAGCTTCTTGCTAAACGTAGGTAAAAGTGGAGTAATTTGATTTACCTTCAGTAATTTTACACGACTCTCTTATTAGGTTAATGTACAAATAATGCAGCATTACAGTGTCTTGCCAGCAAGATGATTTGAAGGCTTCTAATGGCATCTGTATAGCAATTTGAGAGTCAAACTGCCAATGACAAATATAAAAGTACAGGCAAAAAAAGTGGCATTGTCTGTATTAAAAATAGAGAGTGACTGTATTCAATGTAAAGTAACTTGCCAATTTAAGTACATAATCTTTCATTTTTTGAAGCTGCTATTTTGAGATTGTAGAAATTTCCCTTACAACACACACAGACTTAATCTTCCTTTTTCCTTCAAGATCATTCTTCATTGGATATGTAGGACACTGTCAACACCAGCCTAGACATACTTTTAATCTGTCCAGATATAGCACTTCCATACAGCCTAAATCTTTCTTTTATAGTCAGCATGCTTATTTGTTATGTTATCCCAAATTGTACAAAGGAGTAAGATTGGAAAAATGTCTTACAAGCATATTTAAAGTACATAAGAACAGTGGATATTAAGATAAAATATTAGCAAAGTGCAAATCTTCCATGACCAATTATTTCTTAAACTGTTGCAGATGAGTGAAATCAAATAGATACTGATGGAAGTCAGACCACTCAGTTTTAATTCTCTACTGTCGGTGCTTTTAAGCACTCCCAATATACACAGATGTTGTCCAATTTTGCTTATTTACTGTTGGTAGTGAGCAATAAAACATCCCAGTCACCTGCTGCAAGTATGTTACAAAATCAATTATTTCAGACACAAAACTTGCATCAGTAACACTAATTCTGCAATTAAAGAAAAAAACATTTTATCCTGGGTACCACTAACATCAGTTGGAATGTCTCATCTCAGAGATACACACTGATAAAAATCATACAAAATACCGTATTGGTATATATGAAATATATAGTATTTATGTCAATATATGTGGACCTTGCTGAATGGTGGTTTTACCAATGACATTTACCAGAAGACACTTGTTTTTATTACTATTTTTATAAGGATAAAACCTAGAGGCCCAAATCAGAGACCAGGGTCCCACTCCCATTGTGATAGGCAGTGCAAAATAAAAATAAAAAGATGTATTCCCAAAGAGCTTTCAATCTTTATAAGATTTCTCCTGTTTTAAAAAGAAAAGCACAGTAGCATGCTATATGTTAGATTTCAAATGTAGCACATAGGAAACAGACCCCTTGATAAAGAAATGAGATTTTACAATTTCCTAGTAATGTGTTATTCTTAACTTTACACATATCTACCTATACTATAAGGGCAGGATGCTGAAATTGGGAGGTGCGTTCATGATCAAAACATTTGCCTAAGTAACCTTATTCCTGTACTGAGTAACATGGGTTATGCTGCATACACAAGACTAAACTTGTGAGAAATACACAAGATGATCAGAGGTCCAGTACAAATCAGTTGCATTACTGTTTTCATCCCTTGTAAACTGTAATGATATGCATGAGCACCAACTGTTTTCAACTGAAGCCCAACATGAATTGTCAAAAACATTGCTCATAAGGATACGAAGAAGAAAAATGCTGAGCAGCAGCTGTCACAGTGTGGGAGGACATAGATAGAAACCAGAGGGGGAAAAAGGCCAATGATTTTTAAAATGTTTTTGTCCAAGTAAATGAAATTCAAACCAAATCATTCTTTTCAAAGTAGGACTCTTTTCTAAGTTTATTTACATTATTCTGACTAATTTTATGACTCACTCTCTTATTTTATTATGATGTTTATGCTGTTTCTTAGGCAGCTTGTATAAAAGTTTTGATGAAAGACTTCTCCCCCACTGCAGAAAAAGCAGTCACATGGCTATTTTGAAGAACATACTGACATCTGTTTATGCAAGTATATTAAATGTTAAATGCTAAATACGTTGCAAGTTTACTCCCCAATCTTCCAAACTTACATGCACTGGTAGCCCTCAGCACCTATTCAGAACCAGTTTCAGGTCTAAAACTTAGTACATTGTGCCTGAACTGCTCCTCTTTGTAATCCTGAAAAATGTATTGAAAGGGTGGCATTAAAGCCAATCTTGGAAGCCTCTTGGCTATATCCATTCCGTTCCCAGAGAAAATTATATTTGGCAGGGGAAGGGACAAAGTGCAAAATTTTAAACAAAGAATGTAATTTAATACAGCATGGTTTCAAATTAAATTCTGCTTAAAATGAGTTGCAGAGCTTCATTGTCTAGATTTACTGTACCATTTCCATTTTATTTTGGTTAGTGTCATTTGTTTTACATGTACAGACACATTTCCCTGCCAACATGCCTCAACCCTGATCTGGGGAGGAGGAGGAGTCTTCCTCTAGCGACAACAAGGGTAGTTCGCTCTCCATTGTCCATGCAAAACTTGGCCTCTGCTGAGTCTGCCACTTAGTGCATATCATGGTGCTCAATTTATGATGTGGGAGCAGTAGCTGAAACTCACCAAATTAATCTCATCGAGGGGCCAACATTTATTACATCGGAACAACTTTTAATTCCCACTGAGGTGGGCAGAATTCAAACTGATGGCCTACATGTTAAATGCTGTGTAGCTCATTAGAAATGCCCTGAGATTTCCAGTCCCTGCGAAAATATTCATTTGAAGAGGGAATTCCATAGATATGTTGCATTACATACACAAAATTATGTTACAAGAATATTAAGGTTGCAAAGTCAAGTACTCAAAAGTCAGGAAGTGCCAGAATTAAGGTTGCCCATGAAACCTTATAGCTGGCTCCTTGTGTGTGTAAGCACTGTGAAAATGACTTTAATTACATGATCACCCACTTTTTTCTTTCCTGGGTCATTCAAAGGGTTTGAATTCAGGACCTTGAGATCCACTTACCTCAATAACATCTACAGGAGGACACAGAGATTATACAACTATTTATGAGACAGAAGTGGAATGTTAGGTATCAGGATTCCTGGGTTCTTCTGCTAGCTCTGGGAGCAGTGTGTTGGTTGATGAATACAGAAAGCATAACAGCACATACATTTGGCACAGTCAATCTGAAAGACAACATGCTTCAGTGGAGGAGGCTTGTGTCTGTCAAATCAAAGACTTAGATTCTATTCCCTGCTCTGCCTGAAATAAACTTAGAGTAACTGAGATTTTACCCATTTATAAAATAATGGAACCATGCTTGCCATAGAATTCCTAAGGCAGGAAAATGAGGTCTTGGTCTATAAGAGAGTTGTGAACTACTCAAAAATATTAACACCTATCCATAGAAGAAAACCCACTGTCTACTAGCTCCCATCCCAATGCACCTTCCTTAGGCCAAACAGTATTCTGAATTCAGTGTCTCCTCCTTCCCCCCATCACCAACCAGTGGCAGGCAGGCATAAAATTTCCAGTTGCACCGAACTTAGTTGGTCTGACATTTTTGTATTCATAAACTGCATTGTAATCCTCATTTCATGGGCCTGTGGAGTTCACCTTTGAACAGTGAGTCCCAATTTACACAAATTGAGCTAAAGAACATTTAGCCACAACACACATTATTCCCAATTACTGTGTTGGAGCACAGATACCTAGGCCAAGAGAGAGAGGGAGAGATGCTAATGTAACACATCAACAAGCACTAATAATCTGCTGCAGGAATTTGGAGGAAACAAATTAGGAAAAATAATCAGGCCTTGGCTATCATGACATGAAATGTAGTTAATACATATTAATTTATTTATTTTACAAATTAAAATTGCCTCATGTCTTGTGCATATGCTGACAAACTATAGCCTGCATTAGCCAGAAATCCTCTCGGGTTCTTTTTCTACTTGGGCAAGAATTTCAATAGAAACTTGTTTAACTCCGTGCAACATCCATTTATTCTTGAATAGATGTTCTGGGTCATTCCAATCCTCTATCCTCTAACTGGCCAGTGAGGGACATTGCAAGAATGGTCTTCCTAAGTAACTCCTCCACCTGCCACTATCTTAAAAATATATCACATTTTCTAACATTGACTCCTTTTTACAATTGGTGACAAGTAAACTCCTAGCCCAAAATTTCCACAAAAATGGCAAGGAAAGGGAACTTTTAAGGAAACACTATTATACAATTGGGAGGATACATTTTACTGAGCTACTCTCATCCATAATTGAGTTTGCCTGGTTTACCTGAGGAAACCAGCTTTCCACAAAGCTTAAATGAATTCAAGGTCATTGAGAAATAAAAAAAGATTAATCTGCTGCTCTCATAGTAGAATATGTTCTCAGCGTGAAGCCAATAGGGACCAAAAGTGCTAACTGTAACCTGCAAACAGCCTCTGTGTTTCATGGACCGAGTGATAAAGACAAATGAGAATGGTGCTTTGAAAGTATGCACCTGTGCAGGCAAGCACTATTGCTGAATGTTCAAATGAAAGGATAAAAGAGGAAGAACACTAGCTGCATTTCAAAGCATTAAAAAACCCCGCACGAGCCTTTTACATCACCATAGCATTATGCATAACAGACAAATGAACGACACATTATATGTACTTTGGCTGCATATTTAAAAACAACCGGAATCCTGATTTTATATGAAATTCATGTCTCATTTGGAGAGTTAACAGACTAACGGTTCCATTATGATTTGTGTGTGTGTTTTTCTAACCCCTGAGATCTTTTGCATCACAAGCATGGTGGCTACTCCATATTTTGCCCAAAGAATACTAAAAATGAATTTATTAATGTAAAAATGAATGTAAACTAGGATTTGTCCAATCATGAATTTAATGCCTATTTCAAACATGGACGTGAAGTTTATGACTCTTCACTTGATGGAAAGGCAGCATCCAAAACTAGTGGAAAGAAAATGTTTGGATTTATTGTAAATGGCATTCAGAACCTAGAATCAGTTTCAATCTAGGAAGATTATCCAGCCTACCATGGACCTAAATCTACCCTGGGTGCACTTTTGATTGTCATAGATAAAAAGTGTTCACTAATTGCACTAAAGGAAAGAGTAGACAGAGGAGCCCCTCAGTCAGTGTCTGACTAGTTCAGGATTAAGCCAAACCATCTAACATGAGACAAACCCAGATAAATCCCAAGACATCAACTCTACTTTTTCCAACAGGTAGAACTCTCTCAACCTAGTATGTGCCCCATGTCAATGCTCTTAAAAACTGGCATTTCTGATTCCTAATACAGCTTCCTCTACATCATCTACTGCTGGTGGTCTCTACTTTGTTTTACATTAGAACCATCTGTTCAAATTCCCTTTAAACACTGCATTTCATACCCATGCCTAGAGCATACTTGCTATTCTACAGAATGTATATTATACATCTCAAAGACTGCCTGGTAGAGACTCTAATAATACCTTTCCATGTATATAGCACCTTCCATTTGAAATCCTCAAAGCACTTTACATAGATTAATGAAATAAGCCTCACAACAGCCCGGCAAGATGGAGTGCTCCTGGGCTTGTCTCCTCGAGCCCAGGGGCACCAGGGAGTGCCATTTATACCCTTCTCGTTCCTGAGTTCATGGAGTATTTACCCCCGAAGGAGAGTTTACAGCAGAACTACACCACCACCCCTCATTGGGGGGCACTCCATCAAGTGGAAGCACCATTAAATTCTGGCCAGCACAGACTGCCAAGGAGACGTGATAAATTAGGCCTCCTGTTGGACCAAAGTTTGTGCAAACGCACATTGCCTCCTCACTCCAAGTGGACTTCCCTCTACTGGGAGCGTGTAGCCTAGGTAGCACTAGTGGAAGCCAGGATATCAATTGAATCCATTATTTCCAGATGAGGAAACAGACCGAAAATAAGCAACACATTCAAGAAAAACTGTGTGAAATATAACCCAGTTCTGTGCTTTAACCAAAAACCTTGTCCTTCCTCTTTTAGGCCAGAGATGTGCCTGAAAAGTAACTGAAAAGTGGGTTTATTTTTTGGCATTTGGTGCAAAGTCCATGTCTTCATTCAATCGTTGAAGTGTGAAGTCTCTATATAAAATATGGAAAATGTTTTGACTGGTCTAGACATATTTATCAGTTGCAAAAAAAAGATGTTGCTATGAACTAGATAACAATCCTAAAAATCAATGTCCTCCACTGGAAGACCCAAACCCTTTAAACAGATATGGGCAGTCTTCCAAAAAATGTATTAATTAATGGTGAATGGTGGGTAATTAACACAGATATATATTTTAAGTTCTAAATACGTTTCCAATCATGATCCTCATCACCATAAAAGACGTTAACTGATCTGCCAATCCGCCTTATATGTACCATATAAAACAATCTAGAAGGTATATTAAGTTTTTTTAAAAATGAAACGGTTTCCCATTAGACCTTTCCAGCAACTACCTTCCATTCCCCATTTTAGGGAAGGATACAAAGAGGGGTGGATTTGGCAGGGGTTCCTAATGAAGTCGGGCAGCTAGTTACTATGAATCTACTTCTAACCTGGAGTATTTCAACTCTCACATTTTTTTCTCTTGCACCTTTTTTGACAACTTTTGAAACATTTTCTCTGGAGAGCAAACAGGCAAATTAGACATCCTCCTAAGGGCTGCAATTAAATATTTCTCCCTGTGAAGATCCGCTGGAGCTGGAGGGGTTTCTGTAGTCACTGGATCAGAACTCATCACAGGATATTCTTTTAAGCACATTCCCACCAGTACTCAATCTCTTGCAGTCCCAAAAGGATTCCTAGAATTACCTTTTAGTTTTTCACATAAACATATCCCAGTAAAGGCCACCATGCAAACCTCGCTTAAAAAAAACAACATGCATGCTAATGTATCGATTAGTTTACAGAGAACAGAGATGGGACTAATAGCTGCGCTCAAGCACTCTCCAGTGGGTGCTCTGCTAGCTTAACTAGAAGACGGGCCACACTAGCTCATGCCAACAGAGACAGAGAGTTATACATATTCTTTGCAGCACATTAGCAGCACAACATGCTGCCAGCATGAGACCAGACTATTGTGCTTTTTATTAGAAATAACTTTAATAGAATGGAGATATTTTGTTGGAGTTGAATCCAACCGCAGTACCTTGTGTGACTAATTACTGTAAATTATACAAGAACTTCAAGTTAAGATTTTTAACAAAGATTGTGTTCGTTTCCTGTATTATACAGGAGGGTCATAATGCTCTAGCCAGAACATTGCTTTAGTCCTAGCACTGCATAAGACTGATTTGAGGAAAACTGAAACATAACGGTTTGAACTAAATCTGGTCAAATATCAAAATTAGTATTCACTGAACTAACTATAGTTTAATATTACCATAACGCAATAAATATTACATTTGCTAAACAGGCTGGCCAACTATGGAGCTGGTTGACTACTGGAAAAAAAACACATTAGTCAAATAATATTGTTAAAAATTGTAAAAGTTAATGAATATTTGCTTATTGATTACTATCCAGCCAATTTTAATATGAACAATGGCTAATATAATCAGAGACAAGGGGCTTTTGATTTTCGGTATGTATATTACTGTTCACCAGATATTCCTCAATATTAAACTGTGGATTTAGAAAACGTAAATACATGAACTTAAGCTAAATACAAGTGGAAAATGGCAAATATTAAATAGGAGATGGTACCTATTTTATTACATCATTTCCCCAGATTAAAGGCCAATTCTGGTAATTCCCCTAAATAGGGCCCTACCAAATTCACAGTCCATTTTGGTCAATTTCATAGTCATAGAATTTTAAAAATTGTAAATGTCATGATTTCAGCTATTTACATCTGAAACTTCACAATGTTGTAATTGTAGGGATCCTGACGCATAAAGGAGTTGTGGGGTGGTCTCAAGGTTATTGTAAGGGGGGGGTGCGGTATTGCTACCCTTACTTCTGCACTGCTGGTGGTGGTGATAGCACTGCCTTCAGAGCTGGAGAGTGGCGGCTGCTGACCACGAGCCCAGCCCTTCTGCGCTGCTGCTGGCGGGGCTCTGCCTTCAGATCGGGGCACCCAGCTAACAGCCACCACTCTCCAACTGCCCAGCTCTGCAGCCAGCACAGAAGTAAGGGGGCAATACTGTGACCCCCTAAAATAACCTTGTGACCCCCCTGCAAATTCCTTTTGGGTCAGGACCCCCAATTTGAGAAATACTGGCCTCCTCCATGAAATCTGTATAATATAGGGTAAAAGCACACAAAAGACTAGATTTCATGGTCCGTGACACTTTTTCAGGACCGTGTATTTGGTAGGGCTCTACCAAGTCTTTCTGACTTAGCCTACCAGGAGTTCAGTGCTTGGAGATCTGTTACGGTCCAGAGCAGAAAAGCCAGAAGGTGAAGTTTGAATATTCACATTCAATTCAGCATTTATATTTCTTTTCTAAGGATAGATATAATGCCAAGAAAATGTCAAACACTTAACACCAAATTTTCTGCATCATAAACTTTCTGTTAAGAATTACTATAAATCTGTGCTAGTATTTTCCTCTAATGCCAGCAAACAGGTTTATTTTTCAAAATATACACAAATGCCACTGTCACCTTTCCATTGTTCTCTCAATGAACAGTATACTCCTATTGACAATGCCTCCTTCACTGACAAGTACTAGTGACCCTCTAGTCTAAGATGCATGACTATGAAAGGGTTTCCTTTGAGAAATGCATTTCATCTAGCCCTTGACCTGTTCTCGTCTTATACAAATGAAATGATCTCCAGTATCACCTGTCTTATCATTACTAACAAATCCAAAGGAATCTTGAAAAAAGAACAAAGGCAATGACACCCATCCCACCAATCGCAGCAACTCTCCTTTCTTTCCAAAAAAAGCCTTTCTTCATGCCAGTGAATACAGACGTGCAGACTGTACACCTGATTCAAGCACTGCTGAGCACTGGCAACTAACTCCTAGTGACTTAAATGGGAATTGCACATGCTCAGTAGCTACCAGATCACATCCTTTGGTTGGCCTATGACTCCCATTTCTCAGACTAGGGTCCCCTCCCAGAGCTCCCATTTCTGAAAAAAAGAAAAACAAAACAAAACATATGAACTAGGGACATCTTTCTCCTCTTGTGGATGGCTGATTTACCTTTTCAGGAATAGCATGGGTCGTGCAACTTGGCTTCAAGCTCTCACATTCTTCAGACTTCAGCTACACAGGTTGCTGATGCCACAGCACTATCCAAGGCTTCTACTTTCCTTTGGCAGTGTTCACCTATCTGCAGTAATGCTTGAAAAAGAATTCTGTTTGTGTCCACCTTGCACAAGGAGAATGGAAATAACACTACTGCTGGTTTGTAAGTACTGTCTGATCTCACTTTACCACATATTAAATCCCATGTAACTCTGAAAAATGACAACAAATTGGGAAATGGTCAGTTCCTTATACACCAACATCCCTTACAATGATAGCAGCATTGCCTGCCTCAAATGTTTACAAGATAATGGACAACACCCAGATATTCACCCCAGACATAGCCAAACTCATCCATTTCATCCTCACCCATAACAATTTTTACTTTTAACAAGAAACACTTAGCCCCAACCACAGGAACAGCCATGCATACTAGGATATCTCCTCAATATGTCAACATCTTCATGGGTCACCTTGAAGATGAATTTCTGGACAGATGCACCACAAAACCAACGATCTACCTGAGATGCATCAATGTTATTTTCATCCCCTGGACATACGATCTAAACTCCCTCATAGATTTCCACCAAAACTTCAACAACCACCACTCATCCACTGAACTCTCTCCATAACATTCCCACACTAGCAACTTCCTAGGTACCACAATCAGCTTCAACTGTGTAACCCTACAGACAACTATACATAAGAAACCCATGGATCACCACACCTGCCTTCACAGATCCAGTAACCACCCCAAACACACCAAGAAATGTGTTATCTACAGCCAAGCACTCAGATACCACAACATATGCTATGAGGAGAAAGTCTGGGATATATACACTTTAACACACTTAAAACCACCTTCACAAAACAACGACACTCCACCAGAGAAGCAGATCGCATCATGGAATGGGCCACCCATATCCACCGAGGGAACCTGCTTCAATACAGAAATAAACCCCCCTACGACTGCACACCCTTAGTTGTCACCTCTCACCCCACATTGGAACCCAAATAGGGTATCAAACCATTACACCCCATACTTGATGGGGACCCCATCCTGAAAAATAATTTTTCCTGAACCCCATCTTCTGGCCTTTAAACAACCCCCCAACCTCTCCAAGCTCATCATCAGAAGCAAACTCCCAACTGTAACCAGGACACACCAACTCAAAGCTGCACCAGACTCTGCCAGATGCAAAACCTGTAGATCTATCTCCACTGTTACAATGATCAACACTTCCCACAATACACCTTTCAAGATCCATGGGTCCTACACATGTCTATCACAACATGTGTTGTACGTCATCCAGTGCACGAAATGTCCCAACAAATATGTGGGTGAAACCAGACAATCACTATGCTCTCAAACAAGCTCAGACAGAAAAATGATCACCTGTGAGTGAACATTTTCACAAGGCCATCACTCCATATCTGATCTCTCAGTTCTCATCCTCAAAGGAAACCTCCTCAAACAACGAGCCTAGGAGCATAAATTCATAACTTTACTCATAATTCATAAATTTACTAGACACTAAAAATCATGGGCTGAATAGAGACACTACAACACTCTGTAACTCACTAACTTCCCCTCCCAGCATTTCTCCTCCACTCTCATGACTAAAGAGGTGTAAATGGGCACTTGACCCTGAATGGCCCCCTGAAATGTGTGTTAACTACTTATGCTAAACAATCTGTTCCATCTTGTATTTAGCTGTAACACTGAGTATATTTCATAGATCTGTAGATGAGCTTGTCTCTATCACCAACGGAAGTCCAATAAAAGATATTGCCTCACCCAGCTTGTCTCTCTAATAAATTAGGAAACAACACTTAGTGGTCACATTTTCCTTAATACTTAACATTTTTTAAAGTAATGGCTTTGCCTTTTTAAATTATAACAGGAGCGGTTTGCCCCACTATTACTGTTATAAAAGCTAAAGAAGGGAACAAGGCGTTATAATTACACTGATTATTTTGGGGACTATATTAACCCAATTATGCTCTGTATTGCAATTATTTACGTCTAACAATCTGACAAAATTATATGGACTTATTTATAGCTTGGGGAGGGTTTTTTGTGGTTTTGTTTAAAATATGGATGAATATCACAATGTGCATAATATCCTGGAAAAATTGTCCAAGGACAGGAATGGGGGCTTGAAAGGCAAGTCTGTGGGGGTTCTACCCCTAAATCTACCACAAACCTCTTCTGTTGCTCAGAGAAACTGACTTGTCAGATAAATACCTCAGTTTAATCATCCACAAAATAGGTATATTACCACTATTAAAATAGGATTGTTGTCAGGCTTCAATATTTTTGTTCACTATATTTATAATAAATCCTCAGCTTAAAGGTACTATGCAAGTACAAAGTACAGTTGAATCTCTTCAATGTGCACTTCAATAACTTACACAGAAAAATCATGCCTACTTTTCTGCAAATATATATTTATTATTTAATTATATTAAATATATTTAATAGAGGCCCTAATTCAGCAAGGTACTTAAGCACATGCCAAAATTTAAACACTTCAAAATTAGGCATGTATGAGTACCTTGCTTAATTGGGATCAAAGAGCTGTAGTAAGGCCCCATATTACTAAGGCTTCATTGCCTTTATGAATATGGATGTATGCTATAGAACACTTACTAGTTTTCTAAAGAGTTATATCTTAAATAATTAAAACTAAGCTACCTTTGCTAAATGAACAAATTACTATGTATCTCAAGCATTAATTGTATTTATTTTCCTCCTTTTTAATCCACAAAAATTCAGTATTCAGTAATTCATATCTCCAAGTCATTAGTGTGAATTAGCAATGTTCTATTGTATTATTAATTACACCAAACAGCAAAGTCTGAATTCAAGTAATGGAAAAAGTTAAGTGTATTAAGGCTATAGATATGGCAATCAAAACACTAAGCAGCAGGAGTTTAAATATGTTTTTGAATATAAATATAATTTTACATGCACTATTAATGGTGCTAATTTAATAAGATTAAAAAGAAATGTTATAAGAGTAAGATGTTGCATGGCTACTCCTGTTTTTCATAGCACCTAAATAAGGTCAATATTAATCCTGAAATAAGTTGTAAGGAACTGTATGAATTTAGAAATAGCTATGTGCAATCTTTGCTACATTTTAAAAAAAAAACTATTATGAACCCAATACACACAAATTCTTTGGCAATCTTAAATCCTATTTGGGAGTAACAAACTGTGTTTGAAAATGGCTGTCAAGGATGATTCTTTTATGTTAAGCAGAGCTGTGCTTGACAGCAATTTTCAGTCACAGAAGTAGTATCCAACACCTTAGTACCGGCGTGCCTCCCAAATACTTAAAAACCACAATAGCACACACTCCATCTTCCTTCCTTCCTTCTCAGACTTGAAAAGAAGTGGCTCAATTAACATACAGGGGTTGTGATGTGATGTGTGTCTGTGTCCCCAATTTCATGCTCATTCTTAAATCTTGCAGACATGAGTTCCATAGCTCCTAAGAAGGCTCTCTCTTGTACTCACAAGCCTCCTCCTTTTCATTGTTCACTTGGAACATAACTGTCATGGAAGGTCATGGTCACAGGGAGAGAAAAGATATCTCAGAGATCACTCAAATCTATGTAGACTTTTGAATATAAGGGCAGAGACCTTGAAATGGACTCTATATTGACAGGGAAGCCATTGCAGCAAGCAGAACAGGAAAAGGTGTTGCTAACCCTCCTCAGTGTGTGATTAACCTAAAAAGAAAAATCATCTGGAAGCTGGCATTAAGGTTTCTGGGGAGCTAGTTATGAAGCTCAACAAAACCAAAAAAAGTCAGTGAGGAAGGGAGTGGCTATGGCGTGTGTGACAAGGAGTTTGTTATTGTTTACACATGAACCATTGAAGGAGTAACTTTGAATGGAGCTAAGCTACATAGTAAAGTAAAACGAGTATTTTATATTAAACTGCCAGTTCTCTTGTGTTTGTGGTGTGTATAAACAAAAATTTCAAATGCTGAATATTAAAGAAACTAAACAGAAATTTGAACAGAAGAAGAGTATGAGTGCCTTCACCTGTCAAGGATGTCTATGGCTGCTATTGCTCTTTGGGTTTTGCTTCTTTGGGTTTTAGTGCATGGTGACCAAAACAATGAAAGGAGTACCATGAAGAATGAGGAAACAGCGTTAGCCTTCACAGGTAGCTTGAATGGTAACAGATGGTTTTGCAGCCATTTCTACTGTCTCTTGCCTTTTGGCCCAAGCTTATTATAGGATATTCCGCTCCCCACAACTGATTCATTTCTTCTCCTTCCTTTATTTATCACGTTCCAGCGACCTTTTCCTCCTCTTACCCTTAGTCCAGCAGTGCCAAAAAGTTTGCTCAACCAAGGGCCTGGAAATGCCCTGATTAGCATAAAATGATTAGCACAGTGGTACAGTCTATGAACATTACAAGTCTTGATCCTAATGCCAATGTTGATCCTAATGCCACTATTGTTGCCTGTGGGCTGTACCTTGGTACTAAAGGAAGTGATGGTTGTGGGCTGTATTTTACAGCGCAATACGTTCTATTTGACCCACAGGCTTCATGATTTATGACTTGACCTTCAGGGATCCTAATACATCCTACAAAGTGCTGAGCCCATTTGGTTCCCACGGAGCTGTTTCTATACTGCAGAGCAAACTCTCAGAACCTTGCAGGCATGCTATTATCTCCCACCCTAAACTCAAAGTACCACAAATTCTCCTACCAGAGGAGAAAATAGAGCTATATTTCTGGGTAAATGTATTTATTAATTAATTGATAGCCTTTTGGGCTAATTTTTTTTAAGTTTGTATTACATTTCCTCTCCTTCCAGGGTCTGACAACTAAGATTCTGAAAGCATACTGCTGACCTGATGATGTGGAAAAAGCTGAAGTACTCAATGCTTTTTTTGCCTCGGTCTTCAGACAAGGTCAGCTCCCAGACTGCTGAACTGGGCAGCACAGTATGGGGAAGAGGTGAGCAGCCCTCTGTGGTGAAAGAACAGGTTAAGAACTATTTAGAAAAGCTGGACATGCACAAGTGCATTGGTCTGGATCTAATGCATCTGAGGGTGCTGAGGGACTTGGCTGATGTGATTGCAGAGCCACTGGCCATTATCTTTGAAAACTCGTGGCGATCGGGGGAGGTCCCGGACAATTGGAAAAAGGCAAATATAGTGCCCATCTTTAAAAAAATTTAAAAAAATTAAAAGGAGAATCCAGGGAACTACAGACCGGTCAGCCTCACCTCAGTCCCTGGAAAAATCATGGAACGGGTCCTCAACTAATCCATTTTGAAGCACTTGGAGGAGAGGAAGGTGATCAGGAACAGTCAACATGGATTCACCAAGGGCAAGTCATGCCTAACCAATCTGATTGCCTTCTATGATGAGTAACTGGCTCTGTAGATATGGGGAAAGTGATGGACATGATATATCTTGACTTTAGCACAGCTTTTGATACGATCTCCCACATTATTCTTGCCAGCAAGTTAAAAGAGTATGGATTGGACGAATACACAATAAAGTGGATAGAAAGCTGGCTAGATTATCAGGCTCAATGGGTAGTGATCAACAGCTCGATGTCTAGTTGGCAGCTGGTATCAAGTGGAGTGCCCCAGGGGTCTGTCCTGGGGCTGGTTTTGTTCAACATCTTCATTAATGATCTGGATGATGGGAGGGATTGCACCCTCAGCAAGTTCGCAGAAGACACTAAGCTGGGGGGAGAGGTAGATATGCTGGAGTGTAGGGATAGAGTCCAGAGTGACCTAGACAAATCGGAGGATTGGCCTAAAAGAAATCTGATGAGGTTCAACAAGGACAAGTGCAGAGTCCTGCACTTAGGACAGAAGAACCCCATGCACTGCTACAGGCTGGGGACCGACTGTTTAAGCGGCAATTTCACAGAAAAAGACCTGGGGATTACAATGGATGAGAAGTTGGATATGAGTCAACTGTGTGTCCCTGTTGCCAACAAGGCTAATGGTATTGGGCTGCATTAATAGGGGTGATTATTCCCCGCTATTCAGCACTGGTGAGGCCACATCTGGGTCCCCACTACAGAAAGGATGTGGACAAATTGGAGAGAGTCCAGCGGAGGGCAACTAAAATTATTAGAAGGCTGGGGCACATGACTTAGGAGGAAAGGCTGAGGGAACTGGGCTTATTTAGTCTGGAGAAGAGAAGAGTGAGGGGGGATTTGATAGTGGCCTTCAACTATCTGAAGGGGGAGGTCCAAAGAGGACGGAGCTAGGCTGTTCTCAGTGGTGGCTGATGACAGAACAAGGAGAAATGGTCTCAAGTTGCAGTGGGGGAGGTCTGGGTTGGATATTAGGAAATACTATTTCACTAGGAGAGTGGTGAAGCACTGGAATGGGTTATCTAGGGAGGTGGTGGAATCTCCATCCTTAGAGGTTTTTAAGGCCTGGGTTGACAAAGCCCTGGCTGGGATGATTTAGTTGGGATTTGTTCTGCTTTGAGCAGGGGGTTGGACTACATGACTTCCTGAGGTCTCTTCCAACCCTAATCTTCTATGATTCTATGACCTGGTTATGACTCAGATTAAGACCAGAAATGGAAAAAGTTGAGTTTATCCTCTTGTATTTAACTTTCACTTTCTTTAAGTGAAAGCTAAGACGGAAATAAAATGTGCTTAAAGAGAAATTACACATCATGAAAGGGTGACACTTTATTTTATTTGCATTCTTTACATCCAAGCAATAAATAAAACCAAATATGCTTCACCCTATCCCTAAAATTCTTATTTCTAGCAAAAGCTGTAAAAATACCCTCCTAACCCATAAGGGACCAGTAAAAGAGGATTGGATGTCAAAACCTCATGCACTGAATAGTAATGCTTCAAAAGACTGTTGGAAAAAATCATTTGAATTATTTTCCATTTTCCTATTGTCTTTTCTGATATCATGTAATTGTGTTTTGGATTAAATATTTTCAGTATGTTTTTAAAAGGCAAAAAGAGGACTCCTAATTTATTTTCATTTTATATAGTAAAGTTAAGGATAAGGAACTTCCAGTATCAATCCAGGAAAACTCCCAGCAAACCCAGCCCAGCTGGCCACTGTCCTGCAAGACTGTATGGAAGGGATGCCTACGCTGAATTTTTATTTCTGTAATTCTCCTGCTCCAGCGTCTTACCCTCTTGGCATTCTCACTGCTTCTATTAAATAATGCTGATTTAGCACAACCATCTCAACCTGCAGCTGTCTGCATAATAATAATTCACCATTACAGTATTACAGAAGCAACTAGTCATAGCACAATGCACGTGCACTATTTGTTTTTTTCTGGAATGAAGTCAGAACCAGAATCTTAACCAAGGGCTAACGACTCTGCATACAGTGCAAGAAACTGCACACAGTTCTCTTTGGCATTTCATAGGCTGTATCTTGTGAGCTGTTCATAAACTAATGTCCCTTTAAGTATTAGAGAAAAATAAAGTGGCAATTCCATTTCATTATGAGTGCCAACATGGAATCATTGTCTCATTGCAACTGTATGCTATTGGTCCCTTAGCATCAAACATCAATAGGGATATTTTTAGAACAATGTGCAGAATCATTCATTATAATTCAAGCAGCGAAAAGAAATGTAGTAAACACGCAGCGTAAAATTAAATGCCTCTCTTCAGTCAGGACAGCAATTTCTTCCAAAGCTGACTTACAAATGCTACAAATCAATGTTTTCTCCTGACGTTTTTGAACAGCACACTTCCCCAGCAAGTTGGAATAGCTTACTGGAAACACCATTATTTTCTAATTATGTACAGTATAGGAAGGGTATGTTTCTAAACAGCAAAGATGACAGGATGGTGGTAGCATATTATTACACTAACGTGAGCATCTAAGGTTATATCACGGAGTACACCCATTACAATCTATTCATCCATCCTGTAAGATGAACTCCATACACCAAGTACTGCACATGCCAAAACAAACCGATTCTGTATGTCTGAACAATGCAACTTTTTTTTTTTTTACTGAAGGTCTGTGGATGTATCAAAAACTTTAGCTATCACAAATATGGATACCAGCATTCAACCAGCTTTCACAAGCCCTGGAGGAGGAAGAGAGCGAGAATTAAGGTGATCATGAGACCTAAATCTCTGCCAACTGGGAAGAGGGTTTGAAGCAATCAGCTTGCTGATTGACTCATCTTTCCTTTGCACAGAGGGTATTAGTTGTGTTGGCAGGTGGTGGAACATTGGTACTCCCATTCAGTATGGGGGGGGGGCATGGATCACTGTTCACGTCGCACTCTGTCAGTACCCAGCCCAGGGAAGCTAACGATCCAACTAGCGGACCAAATGCAGTGATGAATCCTGGTCACGTGCCATGTGAGGCACATAGTGTCTCCTCTTCTTAGCATATGCGCAATGAGAACACCTACACAATACTTCAAGGGCTAGTGTGTGGAATTTGATTGGCATTTTGACTAATAAGCATGTATGTGGTCATTTTAGTTATAGGCTTCCCAGCATGCTATGGATTGTGCTTGATCTCAGATGTGGAGATCAGCAATTAATTCTTTTCCCACTGCAGATCAGTGGTACCAAGGTGGTATGCGGAGGAATTTAGTCTTCACCTAGAATATTCAGTAAGCTGGACTAGTTGTTTTTAACACTATTTTAAACAAGATAACTGAGTGCTGTCACCAATAACATGGCTGTTGGGTCAACTTCTAACTTTAGTTGGGGAATATTAATGGGTTTGTCAACTCAGGAGTAGCAGAAGTCATTTAGCATTGTGATGCATTGTGGCCCTGAAGCTTATTCCAACCTAAGCCCAAAGCTGGGAATTGAGTTGCACCATGGGGCACAATAAGAGTGAGAACAAGAAGAAGGGCTTTCTGTACTGAAGATATGTCTTGTTCTGGTACAAATCTTCCTACAGGGACAGAGGGCTTGTTGGGGAATACCATTTGGACTTGTAGACTGGGGCTTGAAGGGCCAATGAGTGGAACAAAAAATGACTGTACTGGGCTGTTTTCTTTTTCTTCCTTCATAGAATCGTAGGACTGGAAGCAACCTTGAGAGGTCATCTAGACCAGTCCCATGCACTCATGGCAAGACTAAGTATTATCTAGATTTTTTTTTGCTCATTTGTTTAATACATCTTCAGCAGCATTCAAACCAAACTGAACTTTGTAGAGGTTTTTACTGACCTCTCACCTCACTGGTAAATTTGCTTAATAAACATCTCAAAAGAAAATAAAGTTTAATGGGTATTTTCATTATATCTGAAATAATGTACTCAGCATTTTTGCCATCATGTAAATACAATGATTTATCTTACTATATACTGAAGGCATTTCCCTCTAAGATTTTATGCCATGCCAACCACCATAGTAGTGGAGCATTACAAATGGGTCTGAATATTGTAGTTTGCACACAATCCACGGTATTGAATAGATTTTTCACTTTAGAAACACAAGAAAATGTGATGAATCATTTTGATGCAAGTTGGTTGCTGTGGACTAAGTCCTATAGTCTAAACTCAGTATGTAATCAAGGATTGAAATCAAAGAGGGTTTTACCTAAATAAACATTTGGCCCCAAGTGGATTTACATTTGCTACTGCTATATATTTTAGCAGCCAATATCCCAAAAGCTATTGCAACTGGTGTTAATTCAGTTATACTACTAGTGAGAGGTATTAGAGGTAACATGCTCTAGTAGACTGAGCACACAACTGGGAGTTCTAATCCTGACATTGCCACTGAGTGTCTGTGATACTTTGGGCAGGTCACTTAGGACTGTTCTACACTGGAAACTTACATCAGCACAGCTACGTCTCTCAGGGGTGTGAAAAATCCATACCCCTAAGTGATGTAGCTATGCCAACCTAACCCCCGGTGTAGAAAGCATTCTTCCATTGACCTAGCTACCATCTCTCGGGGAGGTGGATTACCTACGCCAACGGAAGAACCACTCCCAGTGGCATAGGAAGAATCCACACTGAAGCACTAGAGCAGCACAGCTTCAGCTGTGCCACTAACATTTTCAGTGTAGACATACACAGAGAAATGAAGGATATCTCAGTGTCCCCATCTATGAAATGGAGAAAATTCTTAGCTCCCAGTGTGAAATTACAATTGCCCCAATTGATCCTTTAACCTGCTTTCTCACGACTACTTCCTGGATTGCTGTTGCAGCCCAGTGGTACAACACTTCTGCTCCTTTTCTGGGTAATAGGCACTTTGAAGTAGAGGACATACTGGTTAGAGAGAAGCTTACTTACCTGAAGTGTGATAAAACAGAACAGTATTTTGCAATTTGGCTACCATTTCTCAATCATGCTGTCTTGGATACCCAGGTGGCCAACCCATATAAATTAGGGTTCTTAGCTCATTGACCCACTGTTTCATATTGAAGTTTATTTTATCTTTTCTGATGATGGTACACTTTTGTAACTATCCTTCTATTGCTATTTTAAACAATATATTGCTGCTGTTCACTGACTCTCTTTGCAACTATATACCCCATTTCTTTTTCATCTATTAATTGTAAAAAACTTAATATGAAAACTGAAATATTACTATTGCTGAAGAACTTTCCCCTTACATCCATGTGACTTACCAGTCTAACTTTCCAGACAACAAAATTAGAAATTATATGTACTTATACATGTTTTGCACCAACTTGCTTTACATAACAAAAATAACAGTAAAATACCCATTGTTCATAATTACTATATGTATAAAAATACAAAGTGAAATGTATATATGAGTAGTTATAATAGATAACTTTTAAGTAAGAATAATGTAAAATAAGTAAAACATAGCTTAACAAAATATTTCAAATAGCTATGTTGAGCAATACTTTATCTATGAGCAAGACACACACAGAGACAATCACACAGTATACACCTCTGCATCCCATTTACAGTATGGAGTGCAACTGCTGTACATTTTAAGGCTTTAGCAAATGGAATCTAATGTAAGATTTGCTACTTGCTAGCACAATGCCTGGCAAGGAGGTGCTGCAAAGGCAGCACAGGTATACTAATCAGACAGACAGATTTCTGTTTCTTGATTAGCAGCCAGACCATGCTGAGGCCTCCATTCAAAGCAGATTTATTGCTACCTTATTGGCTTAAGGAAAAAAGAATCCTATTGAAAGCACAAAGGAGTCTGTCATTAACTTTACCACCAAACTATGAACTATGAATTACCAAACCAAGCTAAAATGAGATGTTTTAAAAATAATTTCACTCATTTTTCTTTTATTCAATTGACGCTTTGTCTTCTTTTTTTAATTAATTCAAAACCTAGTCATTTAAATGATGAATGTTTTTAAACCTGGCCAGATAATACAGGATATTAATGTAACCAACAAACATTTTTCCCATTCTCTAAAAGCAAATCTGAAAAGCACAGCAGTATGAGCTAAGTAAAAGTATGGTGCAAATCCTTCCTTGCTTCTGAAAATATTTGCTTTAAAACTTATTGGATATAGCAATATATTAAAGGCAGAGTTGATACACTTCAGTACAAGGTCCCCTTGTAGGGTAAATCAGCTGTCATCCAGTCTCAGAGCATTGCTGTAAGCTACACTTAGGTAAATGTATTTGAATGTATTAAGGAAGTCAGGTGCAATTTAAATACATAAAAGAAGTAGGGAATGTACTTACAAGGTCATGTCTTTTTAATAATTTTTGTGGAATTTGAAATGATTATATCCATGCCTACAGAAAGTGCAACTACAGGCATTTGGAATTATTAATTTAAAGTGAGATCTGAATAAAATATTAACACACTTCTTTTACTAATTATTCACAAATAAACAGCAGAACATGTCATCACAAAGCACTTAACAGTATGATGTCCAGCTCAATATTACCATGTTTTCCCAAACCTGTAATTAATGAAAATTTGAAACTGTCCTCAAAAGCTGTATCAATACGCACCCATAAACCCTTTTAATATGTGCATAAAATATGGGAGATATCAGCCACTGTCCATGTGCAATAGGAAAAAATTGACCTTTCCAGTGAAAATGTAAGTATATTTAACTCTGATGTGCTGGGCCAAAATCAATTCTCTATAGGAATTCAGGGGGAAAAAATAAGTCATGCAGCATTACAATGTACAACTTTTCCAGAACCCATATTCGCATGTGTTCTTTGCAAACCTATTTGTTTTACCAGCACTCCAGTGCAAATATGAAACACTTTCTTCACAGGTAGCAATTTCCACCAAAATGAGAAGAACATGAACAAAGTAAAAGCTGTATGTGATCAAAGACCTACAATATACCTGTGTCAAGCAGCAAGGTAGGAGAGCTAGTCATGCAAACGGACGACCTTTCACAAAATTAAATTCTAGTCAAACACATCTTGCAATACAAGGTATTATGAAGCAGATCTGTTAGCTCTCTTTCCAGGTAAAAAAGAAAAAAATGTTCTTATTTTAAAGCACCATTCATCAATTTCCTACTTCATATATCCACTATTAACCAAATATTCTAGAAGCGAAGGTACAATTTTCCCACACTGAGCACGTCTGCTATCTTACAAACAGCCTAATCATTATAATGCCTTCTTCATCCTTTAATATAATCAGTAAAGGGATGTAATCAAAAGGTTGAACAATCATAAGTCAGGATAAATACACAGTCCTCCTTGTGTAAGTGTGCATGGTGAAATGAATAGTTTCATTATGAAAGAATGAACAATCTTTTTAGCAACTTCATAACTTACCTTCCAGAAGGTAAAGAAAATACGGCACTAAGTATCTGCTTCTGACAGTTCAACGCTTCCAAGACTGCCTAAAGTAATCATCTCATTAGTCAAAGGTAGCAATGTGCATTTTAAAAGCAACTGGCTAAGCTTGTATAGGACAACTTAAAGTCACGAAATCAAAGGCTGGAGAACAGATTGACTGCTGCCTAGTCCAAGTCAGACAGATGAACTGTCAGTTCCACAACCAGAGATCAAACAGGCAGAATCTCCCTTTACATAATAGACAAAGACTCCAGTAATCCTACGTTTTTTTGTTAAAGCATTATCCTTATGATATGTATAAAGCTTTTCCATGCAGTATTCATGAAGGATTTTTTTAATTTTTCTTTAAAAATCTGATCTGTGTATAGAATAATAGCTATTACATCATATGCCACAGAACGGCTTTTTTCGGGAAACACTATGCCATACTCTAAAAATTACCATGAAATTCCCTACCTTTATATGTAGCAGTATACTCTAATCCATCATAATGTAAAGGAGCTATGATTTTTATGTTAACATTTCTCTACTTTCAAAAGTACACCTTGAAAATTTATGACAAGCTGTGAAAAATAAACTCATTTCAGACTTGAATCTTTTTAAATAAAAAAAAATATATATATACACACACACACACATGCTAGACAAAGGTGTGTGTGTGTGTGTGTGTGTGTGTGTGTGTGTATATATATATAAGGTCATACATATTATGGCCAAATTATCATCAGCCAAAAAGTCTCTCTGTACTTCTTATGTTTTAGAATGTATTTTTTGCACTCTGTTTAAAAAAATCACTAACATTTGAATATCAATAATGATAAAAGCATCCACATGTTTTCTCATCATTAAATAACTGGTTTAAGCAAAACCTTTACCACTTTGACTTTTTAAAAAAAGAAAAAAAATCTATACTCTATTTTCAACCTCCAAATTCTCATTGGATTACTTCTGCCATGCAGTTTCTAGTTTTTCTTATATAATATTCTATAGAAGTTGAATTACCTTTCCAGAGATTCATAGGACATGAACTAAAATCTAATGCACCACTCAAACCAAGTCTCCACACCATTTTCTCATCAGCTTCTGCCTCCAAGAAAAAAAAAGAATTGACAAATAAACAAGCACAGAACAGACAGGGGAACGCTCTTATTTTTTATTTTCATGCTGTGGATGTCGCTACTTACTTGGCTAAGATATCATCACAAATCCAAAATGATTTCAATTACACAGCGGAGTAATCACTGTTCGGCATCTGTAAGGGATTGATAAGCTGAGCTACATTACAGGAGTCCCTCTGCAGACTGTACCATTCCTTACCAAGCAGGTGGGGGAGAGAGCTGATATTTCTGTCAGAGCATCTTGCTAGCAGAGTGCAAGCACAGGGTACATTTATTGCCTGCGGTTTAAGATTGCTGAAGAAGGAAGGCGAACAGCAGCTACAGTAAGGGAAGAAAATGTTGCTCTGTAAGGAAAATGGACTGAACCACCATGTTGTTGTTTGTGGTTTTAATACTTCCCTTGGGATAATGACAAAAACGGAAGATGGCAAACTACCAGGAATATGCCACTTACTCCGAAACGGGAGAAACCTTCAAGGACAAGGACTGTCAAGTTCTATCACTATCATTTGAGAAGAAGGAGGGGGAAAAGATTCTGTATGGAGGGGACTAGAGGAGGTGAGGGAAAGCAACAAATTCACTTAATCTTTACAGTGATCAGACACAGGCTGCAGAGCTATTTTCTGAATTTCAGGTTATCGTGCCAAGTGCTTTCCAATTAATTTTTTTAATTTTGTGACAAATTCAATAGTCAACAAAATACAATTTTCTGTATTTCAAATTATGTTACCTAGAATTATATTTTGCCAATAATAAATATGTTTGCAAGCAAAGGTAAAAAACAAACAAAAACAGCACAACACAAATATATACTGTATATTCCTATTATTCCAGAAAAAATATTTTGTGCTTCTGGGTCTGCAGTATTCGTACAATATTTGTGTTTATTTCACAGTACTATGCTCTTGCACAAATTTAACAGCCAATACAGTACGAGCACATAGCCAGCACTAAATTTAATTTAAATTGATCTCATTAGCATATATTGTAAAACCAAATAAACATATGGTAGTAATGTTCAGCATTTTTTACCGATTAGGACATAGGAACCCTTTTAATGCTTCATGCTAAAAATATCGGGTTTTTGTTATTGGAAAGAGCCATCCTTTTTGGGGGAGGGGAAGGGAGGGCACAGTTTTCTTCAAACTGTAACATCTAAAATGTTAACTTTTCAGTTTCTGAGGAATTATTGCATATTGTTTTGAGGCAGCTACTTTCTACGTAGTATTTTTAGAAAGTTACAACTTCATATCGGGAATTAACACATGAATGTATTGGGCTGGAGGTGTGGGGGTATAAACTAGAGGACATACCATGCCATAGCTGTACAATAAGCATTTAAAGCACCTATTGTGAAAAAAATAATCCAACTGATACAGGGCAAAAGGAGAGCCACCTGTCCTTTCAAAATATTAAATTTTACATATAATAGCACAGTTAATTACTGTCAACATTTGCCCCAAAGCACATATACGGTGTAAGCATATTTACAAATGTCTTTTAAACATGCAAAATATTCACATTGTCCTAGTCACTGTATTTTATAAACTACAAGCTCAGATTCTGCACGTGAAACAACACATTCTATATAGAAAATGACTAAATACAGAGAAAATGCATCCATTTCTTAAAGCATGTATAAAACATTATGCCTCAAAGTTGAAAGCTTTTGTAGAGTATCCTAAGGACAGCAGTGATTCGTGACTGCGCTGCCTCTTAGACAAGAGCGGGCAATTACAACTAAGCATACCTCCCTGAGCACTAATAGGAGTAGCTGTACTGATGCTCTGTCATCCTTGCTTACTTGCTGCTCAGAATATCAATTCAGCCAGTTAAACCAAAAGTCTGCACTGCACCAAAATGGAAGCTATTAAAAAAAAAACAAAAAAACTAAGATTACTGATCAGAGAATTTTAATCTTTGTTGATCAATGGGGAAAAAAGGGTGAAAGTTAAAATGGGATTGGAACTAATACAGATTTTTCTAAAATGAAGCTGCCGTTATCACTGGAAAGCTTCAAGCAATACATGCATGTCATGACATCCTATGCAGTGACATTGAGTTGCATTCAACACAATTCTGCACACTGTTTTACTGAGCAAGTCTTTGTTTCTAACTGTGTCTTTAAGGAACTCTGAACCCAGTTTCACATTTTAAATCAAACTAAACAAAGCAACCACAGGGGAAAAAATGTTACAGTTTAAGATGTGTTCCACTTAGGTTCAAGAATTGTAACTGCTAGTGCTCTCTACTGCTCTGCTAGAGTGCCAGTTCTGTATACTGGACATTTTCAGTTATTAGAAGCCAAATTTTTCCATGTATCTGAATACAAGTTCTAAATCTATTTTTAAAATCTAGACAACTGATGATATAACTAAAGCCAAAAGATAATAAACAAGGAAGATTAAACAAAGTATTTGTTCAAGGTGGGGTTTGGGTTTTTTTTTTTTTTTGTTTGTTTGTTTTTTTTTTGGGGGGGGGGGGGAATAATTAAAAGAAAACTCTAACAAAATTTAAAAGCCCTTATTCAAAGCATCTAGCTGTTGCCGACTTGCATGTTTGTTCCGAAGATTCTGTGTCATTGATGCACCGTAACTATCATGAAACCATTGAGTCAAACATTTAGAAAATGCTTTTATCCTTTTTGTTGTGCAGATTAAACAGGGGAAAAGGAGGAAGGAAGAAAAATAAGTACATATTCAAGAAGGAAATATCCTAGCTATTTTTGTATGACATAAATGAATTACTGAAGAACCATTCCGGGAAAACAAGTTTGCACATAAGTATTCCCAATGCTCGTTTAATATAGGGCCTCAAAAGTGCTGTACCAGGTAACGTGATGATCAAGCTATTAACCTTGTTGCTTGTCTCATCAGTTAGGGACCTATCTCCCAGTGTTGTGTGCATGTTACCGCCAGTATTGGTATTACCTTCATCGTAATGCTATGAGTCATCTCACTGTCACCTGGGCAACAAGGGCCAGCTAACATTACTGAGCAGAAATCCCACAAGATGTGCCTCTTGGAATAAGAATGGAGCGACTAGATTCGGAGACTGCGCCCTGCACTGCAATTGGGAGCGGACTGTAGTTTCGTGTAGTTACGTTTAGCTTTCCTTGGGGGTCATAAGTACAAAATCTTCAGAGATGCCACAGATCCTTTCATCAAACAAAACAAAGCTGCTCCAAAAAGCCAGCACTACCACAAAATCTGCACCAGGTAGTAGTCTGAATCCTCAAAGAAGAATGAAGTTTTACTTGCTGAAAGACTTAGTACATTATTACACTAGTCAAACCTCCTGATAGACTCCTTGCAAAGCTGCCTAGCACAGGGAGTACTGTACCTGGTATACATATAGTGCAGATACTATAGTACTTGGGGAGACGACATCATGCAGTTTACAAAGACACCCATCAGTACTTCTTTTGCGTCTAACATTTACAGCCCAAAATAGCATATGTTTGTTCCCAAGAATATACCACATCCACATTGCATATTACTACTACCAATAAAGTTCTGGATAACCCAGTCTTTCCTGGAACTAAGAAACCAGCATGTTTTATTGATTTTGAAGGGGTTCAGAGGAATATTGTTTAGCGCCAACCAGCAACAACTTAACACCTGAATTCTCTGAAGCGAAAAATTAAATTAATGATCCTTTTATATATGTGATCAGCCACTTAAAACCACACAGCATGTAGAAGTATTAAAATGGTAGTTACCTAGAAAAATATCCAGACAGAACATTATTTGTACTACTTTTTGTGATTAAAATTCCAGTTAAGGTGTTGAAAATGTCCTGTATTCATAGATGCTGGAACTAGGGGTGCTGGGGATGTGGGAGCACCCCTGGCTTGAAGTGGTTTCCATTAGATATAGGGTTTACAGTTTGGTTCGATGGCTCTCAGCACCCACACATATAAGCAGGGGTGCTGCAACAATTTATACCAATGGAATCCAGATACTTCAGTCCCACGTCAAATGAGAACACAAAAATCATTCAGCAGTTAATATTTTAAAGGCCATGCCCTGCTTGTGCATACTGTATGGAAATAAATGTTACAAGGTCCAGGCTTTGGGGATTGAGGCATTATTTACAAATATGTTGTATTGATGTACTACCTAGAAACCAAATGTATTATTTTACAAATTAAACTTCAGTATTTAGGCAACACTTTGTCATAGGACTGAGGGGCAAAGTTTCTTAGATGTCTAGAAATTGTATCATCATCTTCGCTTATAAATTCCTATATTCTGGAAATTTTCTCCACTTGAGTCTCTGTATGAAAAATGGTTACTGAACGGATTTTTAGAAAGCCTAAATTTAAGAGTTTAAATTGCTGTAAGTCTGGTCACCCATCAGAGAGACCATAAAATCTTATTATTCAGCAAGGTGTCCTCTGCCTTATTCTCACTGAACAGGGAGATCTGCCTATGAGATGGTTGAAATCCTGAGTGCTACCCTACATAGAACAGCAGACAAGAGACTTCTCATTTGAGAACGAAGTGGAAGGAAATTCTTTGAAATTAACCTTACAAAAGTCTGACTGGCTAAAATAAACACTTGAACGCTCAGGGAAGCAAAGATAAAAAGGATGGTGGGATTGGGCTGTTGAACTAGAAAATACCACTGGCAAAACTCATGTCATGACTACACTAGTGGTGCTTTATAGATATAGCTATACCGATATCGAACTTCTAGTGAGGACAGCTTATAGTGGCAGAGTTGCAATTTTGTCTATTCCCCTCGCGCGCGCTCTCTCTCTCTCTCTCTCTCTCACACACACACACACACACACACACACACACACAGTAAAAGCACAGTTTTGCTGGTGTAACTGTCTACCTTAGGAGTTTCTGCTGGCTCAGCTCTGACAATCAGGGATGACACCCCTAATCAACATTGCTATGCCAGCCAAGATCGTAGTGTAGACATAGCCCTGGTGAGTCAAACTTCAACTGACTATTTTGAAAATAAGCACCGAGCATATCCAGGTACTGGAGAACCCAGAAGACAAGACTTCCTCTGGCATAGCACTTGGTCAGGAGTGTGAAGACATGTGATCCCTGACCAACATAGATGGGCCAGCAAAAGCCTCTAGTATAAATTCAGTTATTCTAGCAAAACTGAGCTTTTGCCATAAAGCTTGTTTCACTTGGGTTGAGGGAGGTGGGAGAAGAGACAGAGAAATAAGCTATACCACTAAAAGCACTGCTTTGCCAGTATAAGCTACATCCAAACTTAGGAGCACTTGGCCAATATAGTATATCAGTATGCCTACTCTGGTAAAGCACTCCTAGAGTAACATGGCCTGTGTCTACTTTCTTTGAACAATTTTATTCCATGTGTGCAGGAGGTTGACATCACGAGCAACACTCATTTAGGACACCTTTGAGAACAACAATTTAAGATAAGAAATGTTGGAGCATGATTTTAATACCTCTTGCAGAACCTTGGGACTAAGACACGATTTTTTATGTACCAATAATTACTTACCCTCCTAACCCATGAACAACAGAAGTTGAGCCCAATTTCTAGCCCAGCTTACCTCCTGGAGTCCCTAACTTTTCTGGTGTCTCCAAGCCAATCATACCTGGCACAAAATGCCTCAGCTCCTTATCCCATGCCACCAGATCCCTTCACACCCAAGTCTTGATTCCTCCCTAACCTTCTAGTCACTCCCCGGTAAGAGATTGAACTAACGCCTCACTCCCGGCACAAACCCCAATTCCTCTTTCCAGAACTGCTAGCAAGAGGTAATTTCATCCCTCTCCCCACAACACTCCTGATCCCCCATCCCATCACCTGCCATATCCAACACAAATTCCAACTACCTGTACAATTCTCAAATTCTTTGCTCCCTGCAGTGACTAATTACAGCCTTGCTTTTCTAGCTTGTGTTGCAGTATGCACATGCAGGCACTTTCATCCCCCTGCCTGTCTCCACAGAACACTGTTAGCAATCACGGAGAAAGCAGCCCATCCCTGCATTCTCCTCTCTATGAACATGCAGGGCCACTTTGTCTGAGAAGGATGGAGGAGGAGACAGGCCCCTGGACCCGTTTGAACACAGCAAAGGATAAGGAAAGCAGGGCCTATGACAGGAGGAATTGGAGTTCATAATGAGCCTGAACCTCCAAACAAATTCACAGTGAACCTGGTTAACTGCTTATCTCTGCCAATGCAAGGCCAGAAGACAGGGTGGGAGGAACATACTGTCACAGTTCAGAGCACTGTGCCTGTATTTCCCCTTGGTGTCCCAGTAAGGGCACTCACTCTCAGCTTCCACCTCCCCTCATATTGCCTCTCTTGAGTGAAGACCTACATTTCACTCCCTTCTGAGCAGGATAGGTTCTGACAGCACAGTTCCCTGCCTTCCCTGTGTATTTCCCAGCAAAGACAGTGTGCCTAAACGGACCTGCTTGCTTTCTTGTCAGAGACTGATAATGGAGTGATTGCTACAGGTATACGTTGCCACACTGCTCTTTCTACACAAGTGTACTTTATTCTTAAGACTAAAAGCATTAGAAAGCACATTAAAAACAATAAAAGAACCTGTACATACTAATACATTTACCAGAGTTCATCCCAACTCCAAAGTGGGCTTTGACAGGAAAAGTCTTTCAACGCCCTATCCTCAGGGTTTCCTTGTAGCTATAAGTTCCTCACAGCTTTAGCTCAGAAAAATGAGTTATGAGGCCCAGTCTTATGAGGCCTCAGTTGGCCAAGTCCTTCCAATCTTTCCCTAAGGATTAGGACCTTCCGTGGACCAGAGGTCCTGGACCACGAAGACCACCCCGAATCTGGAGAATGTATTTTGAACTAGTGTATGTGTTTCTCTCCAGGAGGGATGGCTACAAAGGTTGCTAATGGAGGAAGTTCATTAGCATCCCTCCTCCTACTAAAGAGGGTACATAGTACCACATCTACTCATACACAAGTGCATTTTTAATACAATGTACCACAAAGGTATTAACCCTAATTCAATAAAGAATCATAGATTATTAGGGTTGGAAGGGACCTCAGGAGATCATCTAGTCTGACCCCCTGCTCAAAGCAGGATCAATCCCCAACTAAATCCCCAAATGGCCCCCTCAAGGATTGAACTCACAACCCTGAGTTTAGCAGGCCAATGCTCAAACCACTGAGCTAGGGTAACTTAATTAAAAAAAGACAGGGTGGGATGACCATACAAATAAGCATCATCCTAATATGTGAATCTACTACCCAAAACTACTCCCACTTTGGCCATATAACAATCAGCAACTTCAGCACTTAATTTAACAAAATCTAATTTCAGTGACTGAAATTTAGTTCCTTGTAATTTGAATGGCCTAGGGTACGACTGGATATTTTGAAACACCAGTACCCTGACACTCATTCTTTTTAATTAAAGATGCAATCCTCTCCATCACTTGAGGCTCAGAAAGATACTGTAGTTTAACACTTAGAAGAAGCCTTAGCCAACAAATAAGGAGCTAAAGCATAGGTGCTGGAACTAGGGGTGGCTTGAAGTGGTTTCCATCATAAACAGGGTTTATAGTTAGGTTCAATGGCTCTCAGCACCCACACTATACAAATTGTTCAAGCATCCCTGACCTAAAGAGCTTTTACGAAGAATCCTCCGAGGATGAGACCAGTTTGGAGACGTGACACCTAGATATATATTGAATATGCTTAGGAATAATCCATTTCTTTCAATGTGTCTTCCATTTTCACTTCTCTGTGTGTCTTTTGCTGAAATAGGAGTACCAAATATCTAGTGGCGTATTAATCTGTTTACTCAATGTCATATACTGTTGCTACTGGAGCCCTCGGCAGTAGATACTAGCTTTCCACTCCACTCTAACCACACTCTATTCTAGTTGCTGGATAAGTTTGGGATATTTTTTCTATACTCTCTTAATATAATTATTTTTCTTGGGTAGATGGAGATCCTGGCACCTGCTGGACTACTCTTAAGATACTGGCATTTCCAGTCTCAAGTGAGGATTTCTGTTCTAATTAAAGAAAGTAAATGTAAATGTAGATTTCAAACAATCCAAAACTTGCAAACTGATTGGGACTTGAGTCATGATTTATCAAATTGTAGATTGTGAAATGGAGATTTGGGTTACAATTCCAAAGTACATCCTCCTCAAAGTTCAAGGATGTTAGGAACCAGAGTTTTGGTTCAACCCCATCTACTGTCACTAGAGCAAAGTACTGTCAGGAAAACACAAGTGTTTACTGCCCTCTCTTCCAATCGTCAGTTTCTATGTCATATAGTGGAAAATATTCTCTGAAAATATTGTTCCTGTAAAGTGGATTAAGCTATTTTGGAAAAAGGAACTCTGATTCCTAATAGCGTCCACACACTGAGTTATTCTGGAATAGTTCCAGAGTTACTCCATGTGTAGACAAGCCCTGAGATACCTCACATGCTTGCTTTTCAAGTGTGACCAACACCCAAACTGCACCATGCCTCTCACCACAAAAAATGCTGCATCCTTTCAATGTTTTCTTAGAAACCGTATACACTATCCTAGGGACATACACTGGAGAGTCATTCTGCATTAATAAACCCAAATGAGTGACAGCACCATGCCTGAGTGTAGCCAAGGACAGATTAAGGTAGGATTCATAGACTTCAAAGTTTGGATCCAAGTGTACATAGTGGAGCCCCTGCCACCAGAGATGCTTAGCGACTAATGGAAAAGCTTGCATCAGCAAGGAGCCAGGAGAACTTTGGCTTGTTGTGGGGTGGGGTCCTTTGACTGGAAAGAATCTAGATCACATGAAGGCTTAACCCACCACTGACCACACACATGGAATGTGCGCCAGTCGCTGGTTAAATTTTAATTATGTGTTTCTCAGATACAGATTTGTAGCTCTTGCCCATGGCCCAACAATACCCAGATTCACATGCTGAGAATATGTTTGTGTAAGCAGAGTCAGGATGAGCTCTACCCTGACATCTGGTGGTGAATTATGGCGAGTGTGGAAAAGAACTCCAGGGGCTGATCTTGTTTGCATAGGCACACACACTCGCCGGGCATGAAACAACAGCAACTGAAAGTGGTTACTTCGGCTGGTGTGGGATCCCCAGTTTCTCTGTTATTGGGGCAGGAAGAATAAAGTTTGTTACCCTGATTCTGTGAATCAAGGCCAGTGGGACTGTTGTATGACAGAAGGACTGAGTGAGTCCTTCACCATTACCTAAGTAGCATTTGCTTGTCAAGGGGCATGGGTTACAAAACCCAGCGAATTGAGAGAGGTTGGGGGCAGGTATTGGTACCTGGTGGTGTAGGTCCCTTTTGTGGGCCTGAAACACCAATTGCACCTTCTCCTCTCTCCACTGTTGAATGTCAGAGCTAACTTTGATTCCCTTAGGAGTCTAGTTACAGGCTGCTGAGCTGAGTTCACTTTGGGCCACTAGTGCACCAGCACTGGGGCTCCCCTACTATGAGCTGAAATCACTAAGAGCTGAAATCTCAAAAGAGCTAAAGTTACTAAGAGCTGAGATCACTGAGGCTGTGTTAACTAGTGGGGGAGCCTGAAGCTCTATTGCTAAGCGGCTGGCGGAGCAGTTTGCGGGGACGGCTGGAGGAGCAGCTAGCCGAGTGGAGCCTCGCGGGGACGGTTGGAGCGGAGCGGAGCGGCTCACAGGTCGGTGAGCGGAGCAGAGCAGCTGGAGGAGCAGCTGGCAGAGCGGAGCATTGCGGGGACGGTTGGAGCGGCCCAAGGGACGGTTGAAGTGGAGCCGAGCGGCTCACAGGTCGGTGAGCGGAGCGGAGCAGAGCAGAGCAGAGCGGAGCAGCTGGCAGAGCAGAGCAGTTCGTGGCAGGAGCGGCTCACGGGACAGCAGGTGGAGTGGAGCGGCTCGTGGTGAAGGCTGCGGCGGAACCCCACGGAGAGGTGGCCGGTTGGTCTCGGATCACGTAAGGTGCCCCTTAACACCCTGCGCACCCCCCCCCCCGAACTCTGGGGCTGCACTGACCAGGGACAGAGACTTTGGGGTTGTTGGACTTTTGGGACTTTGGTGATTCTTGGGTTGCTGGTTTCAAGAACCAACGGGAAAGGACACGGCCCAATTTGCTGGGGTGGGTCTTCGCTCATGGTTTGGTCTATGAACTCTAGTTGTGGTGTTTTCCCAATTTAATGCTATGTCGTTTACCTCATGTTATTAAACATTTTCTGCTACACCGAGGCGCTGTGCTTGCGAGAGGGGAAGTATTGCCTCTTCGAGGCGCCCAGGGGTGTGTGTAAGATTTTCCCAGGTCACTGGGTGGGGGCTCGAGCTGGTTCTGTGTCACGCTGTTGGGAAGGGACCCCTATGTACTGAACCCGGCCCTTGCTGCTATCAACTTGGCCTGGCAGAAGGGTTACATTTGTAATGGGGCAAAAAAACAGTAAAGGTTTTACAGCGTTGCTTTTGAGCACCAAGAATTGTGAGTTAAGCATGACAATATCTCAGAAAATACGATTTTGCTCTAAAAACAATTCTGACACATCTAATTGAGAGACATCTGGCAGCTCACTGCATTATCATACAGGATAATCCAATTTGGGAGCATCCCAGAGGGGTGGGGGAGTGCTTGCTTTCTCTTCAGAATCTGATAACAGTGCGATTGCTACAAGGGGGTGCCGAGCTTGTCATAGCACCTACAGTACTCACCCTCTTTTTCAGTGCTAATATCAATAAATGTTCTGGCATCAAGGTTTGTGCGGTGATTAAATCTCTTGAAATGACTTGATGTTCAGCAATAAAACTATAAATCATCATGATAATATCCCCACAGTCCCTGCTTACTCTTAGATTGGCACATACTACCACAATTCTCTTCTGGCATGTGCCTTTGCCAACTGCGTAGGCAAAGAACACTCTGGGCTCTAACACCTGAGACTCCACACCACATAAAAAATGGTCAAAAATCCCTAAGAAAGTGGAAGTGAATAAATACTGATGTCTCATAGAAAAGCCAAGAGAGGAAAGACTAATTTACAACAGCAAACTAGGAAGAGAATTGTAAAGCAATAGCAGACCTAGCAAACAAAAGCATTACTCTTCGATCTCCCTATTAAACTGTTGCAATGTGTAGCATGCACTGTCTATTAAGGGGCTGATATAGCAAGTTGCTAAGTAGTCTCACCTTCCATTGCAGCTAATGGAGCTGAAAAGGTTCAGCACCTGGTGGATCTGACATTAAGGGAATAAACTACTAACACTGTCAATTTAAAAAAAAATCTAGATGAGGAGAATCCTGGGGATATGATGAATAACTGATTTGTCTATAAATAGAATAATATTAGGTTCCCATAAGAATACTAAAAATGAACAAAATACCATACATGGAAGAGGGTAATACATCATGCTGGCAGCCATTTTAAGTATGCAGCAGCTATTCAAATTCTAATTTGAAGAGCATCACTTCTTAAAAATATATTCTGGTAGGATGCCTCATCTTTGCTACAGGTATGTGATGATTTATTTTATCACAACACTGGTTTACAAAAACTTCAATAATAAAATTTGTGAGTTTTTTTTACAACGTGGCTATCTTTGCAATTATTCACATTTTGCATACAATCAGATTTTTATAAATTGACTGTCACAAGGCTAGAAAATACTGCAGATGTATAGCCTCTAAAACTGTGGGCTTTTTTCCCCAAAAGCTCAAAGGAAAAGGAGGTAATTCAAGCCCCAATCCTGCAAACACTTATGCATATGGACTTCAGTGCGACTACATGTGCACTTAAATTTGTACCCCTGCCTAAGTATTATGACTGAGGCCCAAATTTGCAGAAAATGTTTTTCTGCATTCAAAGATGCTAGCTGACCTTGAGGATAAGAATAAAATTTGACATCCTCCAATATGTGCTCAGTTCCGTTCAGTGAAGATATTTGAATTCTCTATGCAGAGTTAAAACACAGACAGTCCATACTAACTTCATTTAATACTTCTGACTTCAACTTGAAGAGGAAATTTCGATTTCTCAATAGCTATTACTAAGAACCTGGAACTGTTTAGAGAGAACTCAAACAAATATATGCACACTTCCACAAATAGTTGTGGCAATATATCTTAGTTCTGCCTTACAATCATCCAGCTGACTACAGAAACATCTAAAACACAACTCTAATATTCTAAAAATATATACAGCAATTCCTCCTTAATAATTTAAAATGTTCTAAAAGGCTGAAGGTTAACTAAAGTTTAATTTTCTCCCACAGTTTTATGAAAATTCTAAGAGAACATGGACTCTTCCTGATTAAATGATCATGTACAGTATTTTCTGTACCCAACTTCTGTCCAGAGTGCCACCTGAAGTGTTTGCATTACTTTACTAATTTATTTGGTTGTCATGTTTTAGCTGACTTCATTGATCCAGTCTACTAGAAAGCTCTAAATTGCTAGAGAGCAACTCCTTTGACAATTTTAAAGATATCAATCAGTTTTTCATTTTGCATACTCAGCAGCGAAAATGCCACCACTTCGACTCCTAATGGCAATTTAATTGGATTTAAAAGGAGGAAACCAATTGTGTGTTCACAGACAAAAAAACCCAACCACACCACACACAAAATTTCACAAAACCATGCTACAAACCAGAGCTGTGATTCACTCCTGATAACTGTTAGTCATACAAATATAATTCAGTCTATATTTTTAACAAATCATTTATTACCATCTGTAATTGGCCTAAGGAATTCCTATCACCCTGGAAATAAACAGTGTCCCCCTGAATCAGCAGGACCATTTGACTAGCAAAGAAGCAGAACTGACTGGCTCAACATAAAGCCCCATCCTATTGGCCGGAAGGATAATGAGAAAATTGGGAAATGCTCATGGCCTAACAATGGAAAGGCAAGAAGCTTCCCTTGTATATGGTAGAGCCAGGACTGCCTATCTGCATGTAAAGTTATAGGGGCCAATCATACTCCCAATAAAGTCCATTGGAATCTTTCCACTGACTTCAATGGAAGCTGGATTAGGCACATAGAAAATAGTCACTCATTCATAGAAAGTAGAAATAACTATTTGTGGCTAACTAGAAAACTTCCCTAATTTTTGTTCTTTAAATTAGTTTTGGCAGGCAATTCTACAGGAAAGAACCCCACAATACAGTGCACAATTAAGCTTACTGCTTCATGTTTCTTCCTTATTTTTCTCAGTTGAAAATAAAAATAATTGAATATAACCCAACATCAGAATATAAGAATGGCCATACTAGGTCAGACCATTGGCCCATCTAGTCCAGTGGTTCTCAATCTGTTTATCATCGTGGGCTGCATATGTGGCCCACAAAGTGTTACCTGGGCCACAGGTTGACAAGCACAGTGCCCCGTCACACACAAACCCCTATCCCCAGCGCCCTCCGCCCAGAGACCCCTCCACAGAGTGGGGCCAGGAGCAGATAGCTGTGTGCAGGACAGGCGGCAGGGACCCCAACCCCCAGTGTGCGGGGATCCTGAACCCCGCTGCGTGGGGCAGCCGGGACCCCGACCCTGCTGCTGCACAGGGACGGGGGCAGCCGGGACCCCAACCCTCCGGCTGTGTGGGGCCGGGGGACAGCCGACAGGCCAGACACACGCTGCCGCTGCATGGAGCCGGTGGGGATGGGGGGAAGCAGCAGGACCCCGACCTTGCGTGGAGCGGGGGTGGAGGGGAAGGAAGCAGCAGGACTCCAGACCCGACCCTGCCAGTGGTGCTGTGAGGGGTGGACAGCAGCCGGCGCCTGGACCCTGAGCCCACCATGCAGGGCTGGGAGGCAGCCAATGGACCAGCCCATGGCTTTTAGCACACAGCTGAGCTGGGCCGCAGCTGTGTGCTAACTGGGCCGTGGGTTGAGAACTGCTGATCTAGTCCAATATCCTGTCTTCCAAAAGTGGCCAATGCCAGATGCTTCATAGGGAACGAACAGAACAGGCAATCAAGTGATCCACCCCCAGTCATCCACTCCCTTCTTCTGGCAATAAGAGGCTAAGGACACTCAGAGCATGGGGTTGTATCCCTGACCATCCTGGCTAATAGCCATTGATGGACCTATCCTCCATGAACTTATCTAGTCCTTTTTCAACCTGTTATAGTCTTGGCCTTCCCAACATCCTCTGGCAAAGAGTTCCACAGGTTAACTGTGTGTTATGTGAAGAAATACTTCATTTTGTTTTAAACCTGCTGTGTATTAATTTCATTTGGTGACCCCTAGTTCTTCTATTATGAAAAAGAGTAAGTAACACTTCCTTATTTATTTTCTCCTCACCAATCACGATTTTATAGGCCTCTATCATATCCCCCCCTCAGTCGTCTCTTTTCCAAGCTAAAAAGTCCCAGTCTTATTAATCTCTCACTTGGAAGCTGTTCCATACCCTTTATTTTTGTTGCCCTTTTCTGTACCTTTTCCAATTTCAATTTGTCTTTTTTGAGATGGGGCGACCACATCTGCACGCAGTATTTAAGATGTGGGCGTACCATGGATTTATATAGAGACAATATGATATTTTCTGTCTTATTATTTATCCCTTTCCTAATGATACCCAACAGTTTTGACTGCCACTGCTCATTGAGTGGATGTTTTTAGAGAACTATCCACAATGACTCCAAGATCTCTTTATTGAGTGGTAACAGCTAATTTAGAGCCCATCATTTTGTATGTATAGTTGGGATTATGTTTTCCAATGTGCATTACTTTGCATTTATAATTATTCAATTTCACCTGCAATTTTGTTGCCCCGAAGTTCAAATGATGTCACTACTTCATTGGGTATCAGAATAAGTTCATTCCACTTTAAAAATTTTTTACAAAAACATACTTTAACAATTTTAATGAGAAATTTGAGTACGCCTCAAGCACCTTATGAAAAGGTGTTTCAGAAACACATGGGATGTGCTATTCACAAGCAGAAAAAAGGTAAACCCTTGCCAGTTTTGCATTTGTGCCGTTTAGCACTTTCTTTGGTCTAATCCTTTGTCCAGGTAATATTCTACATAGGGTTTCGGCCTGGACTCTACAGTAAAACAACCAGCGGGCGCTAAATCATAAACTATTTGCAGTAAGCATCAGACTGTAATATATGCATAAATCTTGTACACTGTATTTTAAAATTGTAAAATGAACACTTGCTAAATAAGTTGACTATACTACTACGGTAATCAGTTACCTTCATTCAATCAATAATTAATTTACACTTGCTTTCACAGGCAGTCAAGTGCCATGGGACAGCAACTGTTGTATTTGAAAGCACAGAGGATCTACAGTTTGTTCAGAAAAGACTTCTGAGGGAAAACGGTGGTTGTCACATAGCTGGCAGAAGGAAGCGGTAAGAATGGCAGATACACAAAGTACAAGCTATTCTGCTCTGTGCTAGGAGCTAGGCCAGCCTGCACCCACCTTTTCACTTCTTAGCAAAAGAGCTTCGAAAAGATGCTTGCAGTCTGTGGAGGACAACCTGGGAGGCTACCTACAAGCCTCCTGGTACATGGTATTTAAGGAGTCAAAAGGAGGACAACTCAGGGACTAACAGTGGGGAAATCATTTTCTTCCCATTATCAATTCAGAGAGGTCTCAGTCCCACGTTATTTGTATGGGGGAGCTAAGAGAAATAATTAACTCAAACAAAACAGAGCCATTCTGAAATCAATGCTTTGCACACCAAAAAAAGTATTCTTTGCCACAACAAAATCTGGCTTTTTTATGAATAAAGGTTCTCTTCCAGGAAAGCACTTAAGCACGTGATTAACTTTGGCAATGTGAGCAGTTTCATTGATCTCTATGGACTAAATCATGTGAGTAATGGTACATGTGATTAAGTGTTTGAATTATTTTCTTTTGGACCAATATTGCAATTATTCAATTTTAATGAGAACATAAACCCCAAGTACATGAGCCTAAAATCTGGCAGTGAAGTGTTTACGTGTTAACAGCACAGATCTATGTAATTCTGTTAAACTGATTAATGATATATACAGTACTCTTTCCCTCACCATTACACAACAAGGAGCTAATATGAAAGGCGTGGCAATGGATGTACAAAGGATATCAAATTAGCAACAAGCTCAATTAATAAGATTCTACAAAGATTAAGTGATACATTTAATTAGCTCTGTTTTGGCTTTTTTTCTTCTTTTTAAACGCTTCAGACTTCAAGATGGTAAAATGTCAATGCATTGATGCTTCTGATAAATGTCTGTCAGGAATTCCAAACGAATACAACAAGCATGATTGTATAGCTTCACCTTATAGTGAAATCAGAATTATTGTCTTCTATTAGTTAATGGTCAGGATTATCCTAGAATGAATTTAACACAAGATGGATCCAATGTCAGTTTATACAGAGTAAAGCAGGCCACAGGCTTGATAGTACAAGATACCATCAATTGCCATTGAGTACGTGCCCTCAGCACCTTGCAGGGGTATTAAACCATCTTCCAGGATTGGGCCCTATATTTATATAAACTTGTTCATGATCATAGAATCATAGAAGATTAGGGTTGGAAGAGACCTCAGGAGATCATCTAGTCCAACCCCCTGCTCAAAGCAGGACAAGCCCCACCTAAATCATCCCAGCCAGGGCTTTGTTAACCCAGGCCTTAAAAATCTCTAAGGATGGAGATTCCACCACCTCCCTAGGTAACCCGTTCCAGTGCTTCACCACCCTCCTAGTGAAATAGGGTTTCCTAATACCCAACCTAGACCTCCCCCACTGCAACTTGAGACCATTTCTCCTTGTTCTGTCATCTGCCACCACTGAGAACAGCCTAGCTCCGTCCTCTTTGGACCTCCATAGTTGAAGGCCACTATCAAATCCCCCCTCACTCTTCTCTTCTCCAGACTAAATAAGCCCAGTTCCCTCAGCCTTTCCTCCTAAGTCATGTGCCCCAGTCCCCTGATCATTTCCGTTGCCCTCAGCTGGACTCTCTCCAATTTGTCCACATCCTTTCTGTAGTGGGGGGCCCAAAACTGGACACAATACTCCAGATGTGGCCTCACCTGTGCCGAATAGAAGGGAATAATCACTTCCCTCGATCTGCTGGCAATGCTCCTACTAATGCAACCCAATATACCGTTAGCATTCTTGGCAACAAGGGCACACTGTTGACTCATATCCAGCTTCTCATCCACTGTAATCCCCAGAAATGCCACTTAGTCAGTCAGTCCCCAGCGTATAGCAGTGCACGAGATTCTTCTGTCCTAAGTGCAGGACTCTGCACTTCTCCTTCTTGAACCTCATCAGATTTCTTTTGGCCCAATCCTCCAATTTGTCTAGATCACTCTGGACCCTATCCCTACCCTCCAGCATATCTACCTCTCCCCCCAGCTTAATGTCATCCGCGAACTTGCTGAGGGTGCAATCCATCCCAACATCCAGATCATTAAAGAAGATATTGAACAAAACCGGCCCCAGGACTGGGCACTCCACTTGATACCGGCTTTCAACTAGACATCGAGCCGTTGATCACTACCCGTTGTGTCCGATGATCTAGTCAGCTTTCTCCCATCTGTTCTGCCTTACCATGCCACCTTCTCTCTTCCCATCCTATATCCTTCCTGCTTTCCATCCTCACGGCTTCCTCTCCTACATGTTTCTCTGTTCCTTGAACCAAATTTACCCTTTCACCTCAGTTCCACTTCCAGTCCCACTCAACAAAAATAGCATATTAATTAGAGCTGGGGAAAAATTTTCTGTTGAAAATAGTAAGTTTGCTGAAAAATGCAGTTTTGGGGCAACCAAAACTATTAGTCAACTCGGGCCAAATAAAAAATAAGGAAAATAAATTCAAAGCCAAAACTGTTCATTTCAACATTTCAAAACAAATCATTTTGATGTTACACTTCAAAACTGTTTCATTTCAAAATATCATCACAAAACAATGTTCAAATCATTTCACTCAACCCAAATGAATTTTTTTTTTGGTTTTTCATTTCAGCGAAATAAGAAAAACTCACACAAAAACAGTTAGTTTGAAACTAAGCACTTCCCCTCCTCCCCCGGGATATTTTATTATGGTTACCAAAGTGGAAAAAAAATCAATTGCTGAACTCTAATATTAACTGATTATGCTTCTTTAAAATCCATCAGAATGTATATATCTTTTTGGTCTATGCAGATAGTGTGTCCGCGCTTACATACATATAGCAGCATCCAGCGGAGTCTCAGTGTCAACATAATGTTTATGTACATGGTTGTATATTTGTAGCTCTTATCCTCCCCTCCCCTAATACACACCACCCCATTATTATCTGCTACCACACTTTGCATCTTTTCTATATTTTAGATTGCAAGCTCTTTGGAAAAGGAACTCAAGGCTTGGAAGGGTTTTTCCTTCATCCGAACGTATGGTACTTGGTGCATTTTTAAGTATGCAATAAATAATAGTGACATCATCCTAAATCCCTCTAAAACATTCATTCCTGACAGAAAAATAAATGCAACATAACTACTGGCACATCTTGAACTGAAAGTCAGCTAGGCTGAACTGAAATGCACCTTGCTAGTGTTATCATACGATTCTGGAGAACTTAATTTTAATTCAAAAAGTTTATGGCCCTCAGATCTGTTAAGAAAACCATCCCTCTTCTCTACGGCCACAGTACAAAACTTCCTACAAGTTTTATTTCCTAGTGCTTTGCTCAGACATTTTTCACCCCTGCTAAAAATATTCCACTATAAACAGAATTTAATCATGACAGGACAGGTTTTACCTGGAAAAACTATTCCCTTCTTATCTCCACAGAACAGGAATATGATCTCCTTTGCCTAAACTTCTGCAGTTACTCCCACCTGCCTGCATGTATGGGCTGTGTGATTGGCTGGTCTGTCTCTGAAGGACGCTGCAGGAGCTTTTTTTGTTTTTTCCTTTGAGTTTCAGTTCTCTTTCCTGTTCGGAACAGCAGGAGTGTGTGAACAAAAGTGATATAAAGTGTGAAAGGTAGTTAATTGTACTTTTGTTTTTTTCTTCTCTCTGTTAATCACTGCATTGTTCTCTTTCTGCCCTTTCTAGAAGACTAGGGAAAAGGACAAATAGACAAATCTGTACTCAGGTGTACAAGTGAATGGCGGTGGTTGCCAGGCTATAAATTACTGGCAGATACAGATTAGCCAAATCTTGTTGGAGCACAGGTGCAGCAGGTTAGCAAATGGGAACTGGAGGCACAGAAAACTGGCTAAAAAAAAATGAAAACCTTATGAGAAAAGGAGCTATTTATGGTTCAGAGCTGTCTAGTGCAGAGCCCCATTATTTTGGGCTTAGATCCTTATGCTATTATTCATTGTAACCATTGATACGGTTTTGGTTCCTTTCCCTATTATGTGGAAAACTCAAATTCCATTTCCCTCCTCCCTGACTGGACTGGAACCTATTTTCTTTATAAACCAATCCAGACACTTGGTCTGTGACAGGCTGCGTCAGTGGTGTAACTCAAAGACTTTTGGCCCAATTCTGCTCTCACACACTGGACTAAATCCACTAATGTCAGAGTTACATCAGTGTAAAAATGGTGAGAGAGAATCAAGCCCTCTATCTTAATTCCATCCCGGAAGCAGTTGGGTCAAAACCAGAGGCATTACTCCTCCTTGTCCTTCATTCCACATGGTTCTGACAAGTCCTGTGTACTCCCTCTATTCAGCTCTGCTAGAGCAGAGGAGGAGGAGGGGGAGGTGTTAATCTCCTTCAGAAAGCAACATCTGACACATAGCCAGTGGGTGATAATGGCTACATTCCAATAAACTGACATACCACCACTCATTTACAGTGAAATTAAACTTGACTATAGGAGGAGTGAAAGTGCACTGAAGTAATTCATAACTTACATTCTACTTCTTTATAAGCAGAGTCCCACTATAAAGTGATCCTACTCTACATACATTCACAGGAAGAAAACAGTACATTATATTTTCTATATATGTAGTAACTGATACAAAGTAATGCACTACTATTCAGTTCTCAAGATTTAATAACTAAAATCTTCAGCTAATTTAACTAATAAAATGGAAATGCATTCCATACAGCAAAAGAAAATTAAACTAAACATGGCAAATAGCAAACGTACTGAAAAACTAAAAATGAATCGTGATATGAACATGCCCTATCTCCCCACACATTCCTCCTCCTTATACCACAGAGTTAAACCAGCACCATCATAACAGAGGGAAAGAAGGTGGCAGTAGCTTTATTTACATATAAACAATTATGTAACAGTAAACAAAACAATTTATGAGCACTACAGCAAAATGAAAACCACAGTTAGGACCTCTCCAGATGGGACTACCACCCAATCCCTAAAGGGAACCACATTCCATTTCACCTTGGAGTTGCTACACACTCCCACCTTCACATGGAGTAACTCATGCCACCCCTGTCTAAAATAAACAAACAAAAACAAAGGCCCAGTCTGTACTCCCTGAGCTAAGCTCATCTGTACAGTGTGAATCCTAAGGAACTGTACTAAGTCAAAAGCAAAAATGAATTTACTCTATTCTATCAGAGCATTTTACTATTAATATGAAGTGTTTTTACGGTCTCAGTTGTAAAAGACGCACCTTTTGTCAGAAACCAAGGAATTTTTTTCTTTCCATAAAGATGTTCCAAATGTCAAATAATACATAGGCAACATGCTCTACAGACACTGCTTCACTTCAACCATAACACTACATCAATACCGGCAAAGCAATTTGCAGATCCAAGCTGAAGATAACCCTGACAAGCTGACAGACCATACTTGAAAATAACTGCCAGGTCTATATCAGGGCCAACTGAAACGCTGACATTGATTTTTTTTTTTTTTCAGATGAAAATTCCTCTCCCCAAATCCATCTCTCCAACTTGAGTGTATGGTTATTTCCAAGGCCATATGGGTTTGTTTCACAACCTACCTAAAAAAAACCCCAAGGCAACACTAGCTGAATTGCCTCCTCTCCTCTTGAAATCTGTGTCTATTTGTATAAAATTCATCTTATGTAGAGATGTGTACAGTAAATTTTCGCCCAGTAAATTCCAGACTAGGACTAATAAACAATTTGTAATGCAGGTCCCTCTAATAAAAATGTGACTTATTGCGTTTACACGTTTCCCTCCATCTCAACTAGTTTACTATTCAAAGAGTATTTTTGATAATATCTTCAAGACAGTGGCATCCATTCTTTATCCAGATCTTGAACTTATAAGAAGTTGTCACTGTATTACTGTACTGTTTGTCACATGAAGAAGAGACGAGGTGGGAAATGATCACCTGGTTTTATAAATTAAACTGGGCCTCAACAGATGAGAAGCCAAAGGGTAATTTGTCATATCAGATTAAATCAAGCAAGCATGAATCACAAAGGCAACATATAAAAACAATACATACAAACTATATATTCCCAAACAATGTGAATGAAGTTACCATACTCTCAAATTCCTCATTAATGAATGGATGAATAAGCTTAAAATCCATTTTTTTTAACCATTCACATTTTTATGAGAGTCATGTACTCAGTTGTGCAAGAACAAATCACCCTATAAAAATCCAGTGTGGGACTTTCTGGGAGGGGGAAAAGGAGGAGGTTTGGTTCTCTCCTCCCCCAACCCAAGTAAATTGGGTTCTTATAAGGAACAGGTGAATTAATTGGATACAACAAGAATTTCACCCAGAAATCAAAATTAAACCCAAGTTGTTGTCTCTGAGTGTGCTCCTCTATAGAACTTAATTTCTGTACTGCCAAGTTATTACTACCCAACTGGAAGACATCTTGACAGATTCTCTCAAACAACCAAATGCAAAAAGAAATTATTACATGGAAATCAGTTCTGATGACATCCCCAGCGAAATTTCTAAACCAGAAATGTACAGATAAGCAAGTATTCAAACCTTGTTATATTTATGTGAATCAAACTTCCAGGCTTGTAAGGGTCTCATGTCAATATTTTCCTACTTCTGCATAATTTAAAAGCCTCTTTTCAGTATTTGTGGCGTAAGCCCTTGTTGCAGTGCAGAGACAGGTACAGAAATGTGTGCAAGGAAAGGAAGACAGGATGCTATACAGAACTGAAGTTATTCCTTTTCATCCAAATGTATTAGAAAGTTTTAAACAGAAAATGTTCATATGGTTATAACAATGCTATAGTTGCTTGTAATCTTATGTCAAGTTTACTATGCCTGTCCTGGAAAGAATGGGGCAGTCTATTACAGATGTAATAGAAAAAAAAAAAAAAAAAAAAAAAAAAACCCATTGAAGGGACGAAACAGAGGCCAATTTCTGGTTCATTACTATGTCAGCAACTCATCAGGCCTGACATGCTCATTACACCTCACACACTGGTGTAATAATATTTAAAAAGTGGCATGTAATATATTGTTTGAAATCTAACAGCATAGTGGTCATTAGTGCCACAAGGCAAACAGCTCACTGGTCTCAGGTAATGAGTTTCAGGTGGCCTGACCAAGTCAGCATACCCCAACTCACTATGGTTATAGCCTGTATCTAACAGGCCTCATGTAAGATATCATTAGAAATTAACAACTTACCAATCATTAATATTCTTGCACGATATATGCACAGGGTGAGTACAATAAGTTACGAATGCGCACTAGAATTGTATTATTAAGTGTTTTTGGCAATAAATGCATAAGCACAGACTGCCTTAACAAAGGAATGTGTATTTGATTCTCTGACCAGCCCAGTTTTCAGGCAAAGACAATGAAGGTCCATTTTTACATATTCGGGGGAGGCTACAGTATAGCATCTACACCCAGCAGGAGAGAGAAGCTTGGTCTAGGTTTTACTTTTCAAAGAAAACACTGAACAAGTTTACTGGTCTATAAAGACAGGGGTGCTGAACCTCAAGTGATGAGAAATTGAATCAACTGATTATTGTATTATAAAAGTATACAGAGGTTTTTTTCTGAAAGCTAATGACACCCTGATTAATATCATTGTGAAATGTCTGTATTAACACTATCTGGATACTTAATGATATTATGCTTTAAAATCTATGACCAAACAGGGAGAAACAGGTTCCCTCCTAGACAGGAAAGAAGGTAGCTATTTATCTGTCAAAACAATGAAAGCACTATTTACATACAGGGGGAGGGAAGCCCACAGGAAGTGAAGAATAGCATGAGGTCACCCTGCCTGTTGAAACAAAGTCACTGAACTTTGAAAGATAAGCAAAGACAGAAGCCATCTTTGGCATCCATTACTAGATAGAAAAGAAGGGAACAAAGATATAGCAAACTTAGAAAGATGTGTCCTTCACCAATGGGGGAGGCTGAAGACCAGTGTTCCCTCTAATTTTTCCCACGCATATGTGGAATGAATTTTGTTATGTGCACCAATATGGAGGTGGTGACATCACCTCCACATAATAAAATTCATGTGTTGGGGGGGCAGGGATGGGGCAGAGGGTTGGGGTGCGGGCTCTGGCTGGGGGTGCAGGCTCTGTGGTAGGGCCAGGGATGTGGGGTTTTGGGTGCAGGAGGGGGATCTGAGCTGAGGCAGGGAGTTGGGGTGCAGGAGGGGTGAGGGCTCCACTTGGGTGTGTGGGGCCAGGGATGAGGGGCTTGGGGTGCAGACAGCCTGGGGGCTATGGCGGGGGGAGAGAGAGAGAGAGACAGAGAGAGAGAGAGAGAGGACTCACCCTAGCTCTCTCTCCCCACAGCAGCACCTGGGCTGGCGGCGGGGGGAAGAGGTGCCTCTCCCCACTGCTGCAGGTCCGTGCTGGGGCCAGCAGGGAGGGGTGCCTCTCCCTGCCGTGCAGGTCCATGCTGGGGGAGAGGCATCTCTCCCCATTGCAGCCCTGACTGCCTGCACAAGGCTTAATAAGCAGCTGCGCAGCTTAGAGGGCACTTAGCTGAAGATTCTAGGGATTGAATATAGGTGAGAAACCTATTTATACAAAGATCTTTCACTTGCGAATACAAGAGAAGCCAGAACCTTGTACTTCTAGCCATGGCTGACTTTCCTTCAGTCAGACCCTTCCATAGAAGAAGAATTACTGGTGAGAGAAACCATCTTGAACAAGCATGTACCTTGATAGACTAAGTTTCACTTTTATTTGCTTATAACCGATTCCAACTTTATTCCTTTTTTGCTCAGCACCACTTGACCTATGTCCTATTGTTAAAACATGTGTTTTATTTTTACTAGAAACCAGTGCAGTGCTGGCGTTTAAATGGAAGGGTGTATTTACCTCAGTTAAATTAATAAGCTGTGATGTACTTGTGTGTCTTTAGAGGAATTAACCTTATTTCTTCTCTGAATTTTCCAGGAGAGGGCTGGACATTACAGAGCATACAGCTTAGGAAAAGTGGGGACTAGGAGTGTGTTGGGGTCACCCTGCAAGTAGTAACCAAGGCTGGTGGAAGCCAAAGTGGGGCTGTAGACACAGTACTAGGGTCAGAGCTGCTGAACCAGGGTTGTTTAGCACACAGATACTCAGTTTGTGACCTGCATGCTTTTAGCCTGGTTGGGAGCATCCTAGGTTGGGAGTTACAGCAGCAAAACCGTGTGAGACACCAGAGTTCAGAGTAAATGGTGACATAACCCCTTATGGGTCTAACCCCAAACCCTGTGACAGAGAGGATGACTAATGTATAGTGCTCCGTTGCCTTGTCACTTCAGAGTAACAAGACATAAAATTCAAGTATCAAAGTGGAAACAGTGAAATGAAGGAAAGAGACATACTTTAGTGTCAAAGATGAGTTTTGCATTGTGCTCAGAAAGTAAGTTGAGGCTCTGACCAATTCCACATGAAGGCAACTCCACTAAAAATAAATCTGCCAGCCCTCAACAGTGAACACACAGGGGCTGTCAGACAACTTACACAAAATACAGGAGTGAACATGGGGAGACATCTACTTCACCCAGAGACTAACCGATCCATTGCTTATGAAAGCAGTTCTCCTAGGGATTCTAGGAGAGATATTAGGAGGCACTGGGGGGAATATTGCCTACTGGTTCAAACACTGCACTGGGTGGGATTCAGAAAAAACTTTGGTTCTATTCTTGGATCTGCCACTGGCACGTCACTTCACTGCTCTGTGCCTCAGTCTCCTCTTCTTTACAGTGGTGATAAGGAGTCTGACCTCCTTAGTAAGCACTTGGAGGAGATCTACCAGTGAGAAGCTCCAGATAAGAGCTAGGTGTTACTAATATATTTGAAATTTGACTGACAATTATAAAGGCACGATATTTCAGTCCCCACATTGCCTAGCTATTCTTCAACTTTCCTCACAGTGCACAGAATATGGCTCTCAGGCTCACTCACTCTACTCATCTCCCTATTGCCCCCAGTCAATATCACCAGACGTTGCAAGGAGACCAAAGTCATGTAGTATTCACTGGCAATAACTATCTTTCACACAAAGGAAAGGAATTTCACAGATAAAGATCCAAGAATGTCCTCAGAGTTTCTCTTGAATCAAGAGAGATTGAATTCTAATGTACAGTCCCGCAGCAGGACTGGGATCCTGTGGGTCCTACAGGACCCGTTGCCATAATAGTAGGTGTGGGGTAAAAATTCAACAAACAATGCAGGAGCAGGTGGTGTGAGTGGGAATCGCAGGGTAGGATGGGAGCCTAAATATTAAAATAGTCCCACACAGGGTCTAATTCTAATGACCCAATGGATGACATCATACATGGTGCACCATTACTAGGAATTTTCAAACAGAAAGCATAATTATTCATAGTAGAGCATTCCTCATTGTACTGACAGAGAAAGACAGACAGATGTTAAACACAGATTTTTCAAATGTCTCGGTTCTGGTTTGCTTTTCTTGTCAGCAAGTTGTAACTGATTGTTATTACTTTAGTAACCAACAACAAACAGCAAAAGACAATATATGTTGGGACAATTATATCCACTGAGCCAAGTATGATAATAAAGATTGTTAGGTCATGTGCTCTGGACTGTTAATATGCACCTCTTTGTCATAAAGGGTTATGTCATTTACTTATAAATGCTGACAATCAATTCAAAAAGAAAAAAAGATGGGTGCCTAGACTTTTGGGTGCCCTTGACATGTCTCAAACCCCTCGAAAGTGGGTCCTAGCCACTAGGAAATGTTTCATTAATATCAATGATGTACAAGCAATGATGCCCAAAAGCCAAAGAAATCACCCACTTATGGTTAAAAATGTAATCAATTAGGTAAGTGCCAATTAACTCAAATTTAAGGAGAGAAGTATTTTTTCTGTGGGTCATAATTAAACCCAGAACATACTTGCATCTGTGATTGCCTCTTCCACAATGGCATCCAATGCAAATCCATGTTTCTAGAGCCTATAAAGCCACCTCCTGCTCACTAAGTCCTTTGTATAGGAAAGCTCTTCTAAGGTGGCTGACATTTACATACATTCCTCACCTTGATCACCACCTGGAGATCAAGCCAGAGAATTTGTGGGGAAGAGCATCCTAATGATTAAAGCAGAGGACTCAAACTCAGGACTCTAAGGTTCTATTCCCGGCACTGTTGTTGACTCATGTGTGACTTAACGTATTTGTGCCTCAGTTTACTAACTATTTCACCATCTTGTCACCACAAGCTCTCTCATAAAGAAGTCAGGCAGCAAAGAAGTCATATGATATGAGGGATGCAGGAGCTACTCTGAGTAGGAAGTAAACTAAAGATAGATGAGCTTTTGACGTTTCTACTGCTGTTGAGTTTAGGTTGATCAAAGTTAAACTGCTCTAAACTGAATTAAAAGTATTGCATATTGTGTATATTATAGCACTGTAACAGCTTGAGTGAATTGCTAATATTCCAAAGATAATTTGTCAGCTTTCAAGGTCATGATCAACAGAGATGAACCTCTGAAAGAATAAAAACTGCCAGAAAGACAGAACAAGTAAATAAGTAGACTGTTAAATATCATTTACTCTAAGAAATTACTTGTCTCAGATGAAACCTTTGAAAACTATACCATGAAAAATCTCTTTTCACTAAGGAACCTCCTGCATAACCTCTCACTGAGAAATTGAGAGGTACTGTAGACATGGTGAGTGAAAAGAATATACTAGACTTTGGTTGTTTGAGTCATTCATGCGCACACACACACACACACACGACTACGTACTTTTTCTTCACCTTGTCCCTCTGGATGCCATTTCTTTCTAATATAGCACCTTTGATTCTAAAGATACTTTGCATTTTATCACTCTGCAACAAGTCCTTTTCAAGAGTAAAAAAAAATAAAAACAACCACATACCCTTCATATTGTGGCCCAGTGACCCTTCAGAGATGTGTTGTAATGATGTGTAGATTTCAGAAATAAGTTTAGAGATTTTCAAACTCCCAGCCCCTCCAATTTATGCTTTGATCTTAATAAGTGGCATAGGTCACTGCAAAAGTGCAAGGTTCACTGTAAGCCAGTTTACAAAACACTAAATATTTGTTTTAGTAGCATTTCCTTGTTTTCATGAATAAGGATGTTATGACTAGGGAAAGAAGCAATCAGAATACTGAGATTAAGGAGGTTTTATTAATGAGGGAAAATACTTCTATTGTTATTTGCATTGCGGTAGAGTTTTAAGATGACAATCAGGACTGCAGTCCTTTTGTGCTCGGCTCTGTACAGTGTGGTCCCCATCCCAAAGGGTGTGCAATCTAATTTAAGATGAGCCTCCACAAGCCACTTTAACAAACAGGCTTGACGACCACACAGTCTAAGAAAACAGGTCACTGACAGAATACTTCAAACAGATCCTATAATAGAGCAAATATCATAAACGTGATTGGGACAGGAGGAAAAAGGCTGGAAGGAACTAAAAAAAGGGAAAATGCTATAGAAGATGCTTCTTGTGAGCACATTTGTGCATTGGCCTTGGACCCAACAACTTTTTACCAAAATACAACATAGTGAACATTCCTTACTATGTTAATTTATGGCCAAATTTTGCAGTTCTAAGCCAAGAAAAATCCCCATTCACTTCACCAGCAGTTTTGCCTGAATAAAGGCTGAGTAAGGCTGCAGTCCGTGAAGAAAATAATGGGATGATAGAAAGATTGAACAGAGGCTGCAGAATTGTATTACTCCACTGTTTGAATGAAAGGCACAAAAATCCTCTGATTCAATTGGTATTTTTATACATCACTTCCTCCTGCATTGGGAAATTTGAATTAATGCTCAGGCACCTCTGAGCTACCAAGCAGAATATAATACATGTTTCATGAGGCCTATTCATCTTTAAGGGATTTCATAAAAGTTATAACAAGCTCTTTCAGCACATGGTCAATTCCATATTTTGATCATTTGAAGCCAAATACACAGTGTGTCTTGTATTTCTAGATTTTTAGTGGGGGGAAAATAATAGCTAAAAACATAAGGGCATATTTTCTCCCAATGATATTCAATTCCGCATACTCTGTAATAAGCTAGTAGTAATTGCAAACCAATAAGAAGGAAAAAAAATAATGGCATGGCATAAGAGTACATAATAACATTACCTACTGATAGAGGGAAAGATAACAGCCAGACCTTAAAGCCAGGCTTCATGGAAAAAATGCTATTCTGTGCACGCTTCTTTGGTAACACATTCTCCACCCCACCCCCACCTCCACCAAGAACAGCCCTCCCCACCCATGCCCCCGCAAAAAAAAGTTTTTTTGGGAAAATTCCCCTTTTTTTTTTTTTTTTTGGCCAAACAAATACAGAAACACCAGCACAAGAACAGCTGCTTCTGTTTCATGTTTCACATATGTGGGTAACTGGGGATCTGACCTCTTGCCCTTGTGCTTTTTTTTTTTTTTTTGGGTGCTACTTATGATCATTTTTATCTTCCTGGATGGCAAACATCTGTGGCTTAAAACGAAGAGTCAGCCTTGATACAAACAATGAAATTTCCCTCATTCCATAGGTAGCCTAGCATCACACAGCACTATTATCCTACTTTCTTTTTTTCCCTCATGGATGTTTAGAATATTTTTTAAATGGTGCTCTTTACAAATAAATCCAAATGTCAGGCTCCTGCTAATGAATGACTTGTGGATTTCCCTTTTAAAAAGCTAGATGGGATCGCTACAGACCAACACTTTTCTATCCATATTATGCAAAAGCCATAGTTAGAGAGGACATGTGTATGATTAAAATAGCATGCCTTACTATGAACCAATTACTCCAGAGGAGCCAACAACTGCTTATAGACTCCAGAGATTGTCAACACAAGAAGTTCAAAAATGAGATACTGATAAAAATCTATAAACACACTAATGGAGGTGTTTGAGGCAAGGACAATTTAATGATGGATAAATTTTGTCTATCCATCTCCTTGCTTGATTATTTTATATTACCAACTAACTTTTTATTCAAATCTGGGTAGAGATGTTAATGGAAACCTTGTTGGTTCAAAAGTTTAGGAAAAACAAAGCTTAACCCCACAATAATTAAAAGTCACAGGAATAACACCAGAGGAATTAAATTAGGCCTTCGGGGTAAAATAGCTGGAGTCTTTCTGAAAAGAGGGGTATAATATTTCCCACTAGTGGTGCTGGTGAGCAACTGGAATTGGTCTTATGCATCACAGAATTTTGGACTTGCTAACTTTCGCCATAAGGTTACAGCTGAGTATTAGAATAAAAAGCACTTATTGCACAACACTCCATTTACTTTCTCTGTGGATCAAGAAGGAATCTCTCATTTTATTTATATCTTATGTTGGATATCTGAAAAGTCAATACATGTTAAAGCTGCTAAAAAATGGAAACTTTTTCCAACTTTTTTGAAAATTTCAAAATTGTTTCCATTATGCAGGTTTCAAACATGGAATGATTTTTCAAAAATTTTACTAATTTTTTTGAATGTTCAGAAGTCTTGGGTGGGTTTTTCTCCCTCTTTCTTTTACCACTAATTGCTATCAAATTAATTACTGTATGTTCAGTTGTGCTTTTTCTTTCATTTTTTCATTTTGAAATGTTTCCTTTTGTTGGTCTGTCATTTTTTCCATAACTTTTTCAACTTTGAAAAGTGTATAGAGTGGCAAATAGAAACATGAAACTTTTGAAAAACTAAGTGTGGCAGAGTTAAAGTTCTCTTACCCTAATAGTGGCCTTAGATTATCATGTCCTAACTACTGCAATCTTCTCCTGTTTGGCCTTTAAAAAAAAAAAAAAAAAAAAATCACATCTTGCCACCCCTTAAGTGTAATCAAAACATTGCTGCAAAAATTATCTTCTGGCTCATCACTTGGAATACATCACCCCTCTCTTTTCATTGTTTGTTTTCATTTTAAAAGTTCTTCATGGTCTCTTCCCACTCCATCAATTATCTCTAATACAGAGATGAAGCCTCCTGCCTCTGCTGTACCAATGATGCTGCCCTGGACTGTCCACTTGTCAAACTTTTGGTCAAGCACCATTATGCTTTCTCCATGTCAACAGAAGTGGCTCCCTGTAACAATCCACAAACGCAATACTATGTCCTCCCCAAAACCCACCTGGTGTCATAATGCCTACAAACCATTTGGCAATATATTTACACAGCTAGCATGTTGTTGTCCTTCGGCACTACTGTAGTACGTATAATCACACTAAACACAAAACCTAAACTCAACCTCGGCTAGGTAAATTACATGTAATGCTGGTTCTGGAATAAAGTCTATTTGTGTTATTTGTAAATGGAAGAAGAAAGATTTGCAAAAGTTAGAAGAAAACCCCCAAATCCTGACATTTAGTACCACTACAAAACACTTCCTCCCTATACATTTTAAACTCTATGTGCCTAACCCAAAGCCCACTGAAGTCAACAGGAATCTTTGCACTGACTTTAGTGGGCTTTGGATCAGTCCCTATATTTGCATTTGTTAGTTTTCAGGATGGCTGTTTTGGGGATTTGGGAGATTGCATGTGTAGAGAACTACCCAAGATTTACCACCAGCTATAATCTCATTCACTTTGGTCACATCAGAGTGTATGTTTTATTTTCATCTTATATCATCATAAAGTGCATTGACAGGTAGAAATTTATGTAGTCTTAACAGAAAGTAGGAGAAGAAAGAAGAAATACAGTTTTGCTGTTGGAAGTTATGTCTGGGCCCACTGGGCACAGATTTCATTTCCATTTCAGTACAATATCTCAAGATGGATTGACAGCAGAAGTATTTACAGTGGTGAATCACACGTCTCCAGCATGACAGAATGCTATTTCCCAGAGGCCAGAGGGATGGTGGCAGTGTAAAGAATTCCCCACTGACAGAGAACAAGTCGAGTCACACCCATCTCTGGAGGTGGGCAGGCACACAAGATTAGAAAAATGGAATGAGCATGTGAAGAATGAGGGTCAGGCAGATCAAAGGGAATGTGTATAAAATCAGAGAAGCTGGTAAACTGGAGAAGGAAGATGATTTGCATTAATTGTGAGCTATAGTTTCCTATTTCTGTTTTCATTCGCTTGCCCACCATCCAATTCATACTTAATGTACTTGTCCAGTGCTGCTGGTGAATGTGGTTTTATAAGCAGGAAAATCTTGTTTATTGCCACCAGTTTAAAAGAACAACTTGGAATTATTTCCTATCACATTATGCCCCTACCATTCTAATTTAACCTCAGAGAATAGGTCTGACCAGAGAAAGCAAAAATAAGTACATTAATTCAGAGTATGTGGAATACTCTCCTTTTTTCTTTTTCCGTTTAACACTTTTGGGCAACTCTTCCCAACAGTTTTCCGGCTGCCCCTCTAGCAAATCCCAGATGAAGTACCTGTGTGCCAGACATCAGCAGTACTATGTAAGCTACCACTTCATCTTCAGTACATGGCTTGTGCCAGTTGCTTGGCTGGAAATCATTACAGAGGAACAAAACTATATTTCTTGTTTTCCTCCTTCACTTTTTAAAAGCCAATGCACTTAATGATGTTGAAAATTCACTGCAATGTAAAAACCTCACGGCAGACAGTTTTTCGTTTCACTCTGTTTTATATTCGTGTGCTTTTAATAATGGCAGTGAAGAGAAGAATCTATCTACTAGAGATGACAGGTTTCAGAGTGGTAGCCGTGTTAGTCTGTATCAGCAAAAACAACGAGGAGTCCTTGTGGTACCTTAGAGACTAACAAATTTATTTGGGCATAAGCTTTCTTGGGCTAGAACCCACTTCATCAGATGCATGGAGTGGAAAATACAGGAGCAGGTATAAATATATGAAAAGATGGGAGTTGCCTTACCAAGTGTGAGGTCAGTCTAACGAGACAATTCAATTAACAGTAAGATACCAAGGGAGGAAAAATAACAATTTCAAACAGTTGACAAGAAGGTGTGAGTAACAGTAGGGGGAAATTAGTATTGGGGAAATTAGGTTTTGTAATGACCCACAAAAAACTTCAAAAACAGACTCCAATGTGAAACTGCAGAATTGGAATTAATTTGCAAACTGGACACCATCAGTATTTGTACCTGCTCCTGTATTTTCCACTCCAGATGAGGCACTGGATAGCTATCTTTTTGATAAGAGTTTCCTTTATCTAGAGATGGAAAAGTCCCCTTCATGGAGAGCAGCAAGCCTGATTTTTAGATTTTGTAAAGTCAGTAGCAGACTCCACAGATTTCTGTAAGGTCTTAAATGAGAAAAGATCCCCTTTTGACTTTCAGTTTGAAGATGGTTGCCTCTTGGGAATGATAGCAGCTCCCCCCAGAAATATCTGGGATGCTGTAGGTTTTGTTGACACCTGCCCAAAAATTCTAGAGTAAAAAGGCAGCTTCCATTTAAGCCTGACCCAATTTAAACCAGGCCATAGTGAGCTGAGATTCAAGATATCACATCATGGGTACCAGTGCTGTGCAATTTAAACAAAGCCATGCTGAGTTGCAGACTGAGACCCTCCTTGGAAATAGTGCTAAATGGCTTAGACCAAGCTAAACTAGGATAAGTAGCTCTTGCACCTTTCAGATATATCTGCTGAACTGGGTCCTGCAGGCCAAGATACAGGAAACTAATTAGATATGGAACAACCTGTCAACGGAGGGGAAAAAGAAAAGCAGAAAGCAGACTAATGGCAAGAAAATACACTTTACTGTAGGAGGAAATGAAGGTGTGGATAACAAATGGTTGGTGGTTTTAGAGAAAGAAGGGGAAATTAACATGAAGATTAAGGATTAAGCCAAAGAAGTGGAAGCACCAAAAAAGTGTTGCTCAGAAAAATCACTAGAACTCTATCAGGAAAATTAGATGAACAAGAATCATAGATTTGCATTTTTATAAACACTTTTCATTCCAATAAAACTCCAAAACACTTTGAGCTTTAGTAACTGGCTGCATGATGTACAAAGCTGAGCATCACTTTGCTTACCACTGAAGCACCTTCACCCATGGGGTAGAACACAGCAAGCATTCAATAGTGCAGACTCTACAGTTTAAAGAGCAAGTAGTGCAGAATACTCACTAGGGGACCAGCTTAGGAAAGGAAAACAGAAGGCTAGATTGTGGTATTTAGAGTACAGTTCTACGGAGGGAGCTGTGTAGAGACAAACATGACAGGAGGAGCGCTACCAAGATTGCACCTCAGGTCTGTGTGTATACCACCAGACTGCTCTGCTCTGGTGTGGCAGAGGGCCAGTGCAAAAGGGGATGGTGGGGCAGAATTCTAGCCATTTTTCTGGGGTCTTGCTCCCCAGGGGAGTAGAGGTCAATAGGCCTTGCACCCCCAGAAGCAACTACTACTGTGAGAGAAACTTGCATGGTTATGTGGGGAGAGGGATGAGAAAAACATCTTGTGCTCCCCTGAGTTCCTGTGTAAGAGCCTCTTGACATCTGTCCCACTGTAATTAATCCCTGTATCCCGGGCCAAATTCCAACTTGGGTAACTGCCCCTCTTGTCATTTTCAAACAGCTTTCTTTAGTAACAACCATGGTACTTCAGATACAAACATAAGGAGGGAACGAAAATTCAAGTCACTGCCCCTCACCCAAAAGAACAATGTTACAAGGCATTATACGACAATTGCAATTATCTCCGTATAATCAGAGCATTTTACAGCAAATCTAAAAAAAGGAGAGAAGAGATTCAAATAATTAAAACTGGTAAGTTATTAAAATGGATTTTAAAAAGAAAAGTTTAACTTGCACCCTGCTCTATTAAAAACCCTATAGAATCTTTAACAACCCTAAAGTCCCAGGATCCAAGTTTCACAACTCATTCATCAGAACAGTGATCACTGAATATCTAATATGTTAGAGATATTAACACGAGTCACTCAATCACCAGCCTCACTTTCCACCGTAATCAGGATTTTCATTCGTGTCTCATCTAATTACTAGACCTTCTGAACTTTGTTCCACTTGTGAGCACCATCAAGAGACCATGTTCAACCCAGGCACTCCAGTCAGAGGAAAAACAGTATGCTTATACAATATGACAAGGCAAAAACAAAACACAAACATCTGTCTTTATGATAATCTCAATGTCATTTTCAATGGCTAGTATATGTTAAATAATAAACAAGACTGCTAAGAAGGCAGAGAAAAGACATTAAAACATCATGGCAACATCTTGTAACTTTTTTGAAAATAATCAGCTTATATATTAATTTCACACTTGATTCACACACAAAAAAATCAGTGTTTGAGTGACACGAACAGCAGGCTGAACAAGGGTAATTCTAAATATTGTACATATATTTGTGTAAGAAATACAGCAGGGGATACATTAACACTCTTTTGATCTATTATAAAAGGAACCCAGGAACTTGCCCCATCTTCAGCACTAAAAAAAAAGAATGTACTTTTGTCATTTTAAAAATCTATTAGGGAGTAAAACATAGTAGAGAATACCAACCTACACCACAGCACCAGACAGAACCAGGGGGGAATAAGCCTTTTTTAAAATTAGTCACAGACCACATCAGTTTGATATGCTACCCTTCAAAGGTAGCATATTGGTGAGGTATAACTAAATGCATGGAAGAACTTGTCTAAAGAGACCATGTCTAAAAAGCAATATGTACACAGTCAGAATATCACACAGCAATTTTTAAGGAAACATTACAGTGAATAGCATTGTATTATATAGCCAAAAAGAATCATCACATTGTGTGACACAGCGGATAGAGCATTGAACTGGACCCAGGAAACTTGAGTTCTATTACCAACTCTGGCAGTGGCAGGCTAGGTAACCTTGGGCAACTCCATTTGCCACACTATGCCTCAGTCTCTCCCCTCCCATCTGTAAAATGGAGACAACAATATTGAGCTCTTTTTTAAAGTGATTTGAGATTTGCTGATGAAATAAGTAATACCTAGCTCTAATATTACACATCACCACACCTACCATTATCGTCTCTTTAAACCTAACAATAGCATAGTATTAAAAAAAACTCTTGACCTACTACAAATAAAACTGATTTGAAAGATTATTTAAATAATTATTTTTATATGATTTGAAAATAAGTGTTACCTTTGATACCAGTGAAGTAGGAAAAAACCCACAGACCTGATTTTCAGATGCAGCTGTTCAAAATGCAGGCGTGTACATTTGGATTCCTAACTTGCGTATGCAAGGACCAGGATGGCAAATCAAACAACTGCATGCACAGAGGCAGCTACATTGTCCATAATTCATCTGAATAACTGTTCCCATATTTGCACCTGACCCATGAAACTTGGCTGGCTAGCACATCTTCCTCTTCCCTGCCAAACATTGGAGATAGTCCATCTTTAAATATTTTAAAGTGCCAATCATCACAGAAATTTAAAACAACAAAAGACAAACACAAAACAAGTAGATGAAGAGTAGGCAGGGACCGTCTCTTAAGCCAGGTCTACACTACAAACTTCTGTCACCATAGCCATGTCAAGGGTGTGATTTGTAGTTGGAATATTCGTGCTGCAAAGGCCTCTACTATAGACACAATTATACTTGCAAAACTACATTTCTGCTGATGTAGCTTGTTTTGCTTGGGTTGGCTGGAATAAACTATGCTGACAAGGATGACAGTTTTGCTGGTATAGGCTATATCCACACTAAGAGTGCTTTACTAAAATAGTGTACTGGACGGTATAAGCATCCCTAGTGTAGACCTGGCCTTACTAAATGTATGTACAGCACCTAGCACAACGGGTTCCTGATCATGGTCGGGGCCCCTAAGTGCTACTGTAATGGGTATCATCAATAACATTGTGTGTCAAGAGAAAATAATTAAGAAAATATGTGAAAACTAAAAATAAAGCCTCAGCTTCCAGAGTCAAGGGCAATCAGTGTTAGCTGCACGCATTCTGCACCAGTCTGAGCTTTCAGGTGAACTTCAATGATACCCCCATGTAGAGTGCAATTTGACCTGGAGGTGAAAAAGACATGGAAGATTGTTGCAAAGTCCAAATTAGAGAGAAATGGCTACAGCCTCTTTGAAAGCTGCACACAACTGAAGGCGCTCAGAGCACCAATGGGTCCACTAGGACTTGAGTCCAAAAACCAGTCCAGTAAAAGGCAGGTGAACACTCAGTTGTTTATGCAGATACAACCTCCACCCATTTCTTCAAATGCTTCCCAATACCAATGAGTGTCCCTCTGGTTTCTCTGGACTGAGTTACAGCTTTTTAGCAAGAGGCTTGTGTAATTAGACACTGCAATCTAGATTCTACAAAGGGGAGACTCCAGTCCAAGCGTCTCCTCATCTCTCCCTTAACGGCTTACACAAATAGCAAGAGGAGTGACAAAGTGAAATTCCTTGAATTTCATAGATGAGGCACTTTGGAAAAGAACAACAATTACAGTACATTACCCTCAGTGACCTTGATGAGGAAGAAGTAACCCCAATAAACTCATTGCCTAGTCTGACAAAATCCCACAGGCAAATCAGCAGTACCTCCTGATTAATGTTATTTAAAGCTGTAACAGAATCAAATGGATACATTTCTGAAATAATGGATTCAACTCTTGATATAAATGCAAGTTTCAGTTCTGCAGTCAGGTATGGGAGGGAGAGAGAGAGAGAGAGAGAGAGAGAGAGACAGACACGGGGTGGAAGTCTAAAGAATCCAGATGTAGTTGGGGTATTAGCCCACTACATCTTAATGAACTTCCCTAAAAATGAGAGCTTCAATATTGTGTATTATCATGAGAAATACACAAAACTTTGTTTATGTGATAACATTTCAAACTCATCCATGTTCCTTTACAAAAATGTTGAACGAGTCGAATTATTTTAAAAATTATGGCTCCATTTTCATAACTGAATTACAAAAAGAACTCTTTCAGTAGTAACAGTATTTCTTATTTAAGTCTTTTAATCTCCTATGGACAGGCATTTAAATGGCTGACTCCTTAAATATTATTGAGAACTGTTCATTTCAGGAACATATTGAAAAAACTGATGTTAGATACTTGAGATATTGGCAATTTTTGCTCCTTACCCTTTATAGCACCCATTAAAACCCTTCATTAAAGCAATACTGATAGACTACTGCTGTGAAAGAGAGCTTATGTCAATTAGTAGTAATGTTTAAAACACTGCACTTATTAAATAGTAATAAAGTTACTAGCATGCTCTTCATGACCACATTTTTTCTCCTGTTTTAAACTGATAAAAATATAGACAATGATTAGGATATGCAAAGTTTAGATTAAAATTAACTTTTACATGCATCTGTGAAAAGCAGCCAGACTAGAAATTCATCAACAAATAATTTTGAATCCACCTGGAAACATTCACAGTGGTACCTCCTATTGAAAGTAAATGATATTAAATGGTGAATACCAATATTACACAAAATATAATATGTTTGACAATATAGTGTTTACCCTTAGTTTTCATACACATAACTACATAACTTTAAATTGGTATTTGCGTGTTCTAGGTATTCTCTTTAGTTATTGTAGAGAAATGTAGGTAATAGTGAAAATACTGTGGTATACTTACCTATTTATCTAAGGCAAAATTATAAAATTTTTTTTTTAATGGTGACCACTAAGTCTGTTTACTTTTGCATAATAATTCATAATGGCACACTTTAGGAACAGAAAAAGATTACCCTGGACCAAAGGTTTAGTGCTGCCATGTTTGTATGTATGTTTAAGGTTCCATAGTTAAAAAAAAAAAAATCACAAAAAAACAAAGACGACTAAAGTTAAGGCATTCATAGTAACGTTAATGTGGTCACATTGCATGGATGTAATATTTTCTATTTGATATTTTTCTTAAATTTTTTCATCTTATGTACTATTATCCGTGCTGTTAAAGATATATAATAAAACACAAAATTACACACACCTAACAAGGGCACATTAAAAACAGCCCAGTTAATGCTGCTGCAATCAGGGCCGGCTCCAGGCACCAACTTGGCAAGCAGGTGCTTGGGGTGGCCGCTCCGGAGAGGGGCGGCAGGTCCAGCTATTCGGCGGCAATTCGGTGGACGGTCCCTCACTCCCGCTCGGAGCGAAGGACCTCCCGCCGAATTGCTGCCGCAGGGGGGGTTCGCGTTTTTTTTTTTTTTTTTTTTTTTGTCTGCTTGGGGCAGCCAAAACCCTGGAGCCGACCCTGGCTGCAATACATTGTGATATGGGTGTACTAACCCCACACTGAAGAAAGAGTTAAGGAGCTTCTCTGGGCCCCGACAGCATTGGCCCCACACCTGCAATGTGTGGACAAGCTGGAGGGGTGGTTAAAGAGGAACAGACTGAGTAGCACACTTGTTGGAGGCAGCCCATGGAAGTGAGCAGACCTACAGCTGCTGGGGCCCCTGACTATTGATGGTCTAACCTGACGTGCTGAAGAAAAAGGACTCTGAACATTGGCAAGGTCGGAGACTCCTTTGGTTTATTTTGTTTACATGTCTTTGCTTTACCCTCTTGCCTGGGAAGACTGCCTTGCTGCATTACTTCCTTCCAGCCACATCGGACAACAAGGTGCAGGGCTCAGCAACCTATCTTTGGACTCTGAATCAGAACCTGTTGGAGACGGTGGGCTGAGTTCCCCTACTGACTCCCAATGGGGCTGGAGGCAAAAAGTCTATCAGGGACTCAAGATTAGGAAGACCCCATATCCCCAAAAGTCTCACCTCTCAGACTTTGGCTGAGAAAAACCTGAAGTCCCTTGCTGGGCAGTAAAACTAGTTATTGTTGAACTCTTTGTGTACCCCGAAAAGGGTTTGTGGCCCTGCAAGAGGGAACAGTCACAGAAGGTGACAGACCACGGCAGGGTCAGAGCAGCTATGAACAGCCATACCGGGTCAGACCAAAGGTCCATCTAGCCCAGTATCCTGTCTTCTGACAGTGGCCAATGCCAAGTGTACCAGAGGGAATGAACAGAACAGGTAATCACCACCACTGATCTACCCCGTCGCACATTCCCAGCTTCTGGCAAACAGAGGCTAGGGACACCATCCCTGTCCATCCTGGCTAATAGCCATTGATGGACCTATCCTCCATGAATTTATCTAGTTCTTTTTTTATCTCTGTTATAGTCTTGGCCTTCACAACATCCTCTGGCAAAGAGTTCCACAAGTTGACTGTGCACTGTCTGAAGAAATACTTCCTCAAGATAGAAGAGCACCTGTAACACCATTGTCCAACCACTAGATGACACACATGAGGACCTGACCCCTTTTCTTCACAGAAAGAAATGAAAATAGTCTAAAATCCTGGTGAAATACAAAATGGTAGGAAGCTAAAGCTCTACTGGTTATTTGTGTAGGTGCCATTTAGTAGTATTGCAATCTCTTCATGCATTCACTTCACTTTACATTTCCTGCCCTGAATGCTTCAGCATTGGCCATTATGTAATTCATTACCAATGCAGTCTATCTGCCATAGTTGCTAATCTCATATTTTATACAACCCAACAACACTGGTTTTAGAATTCCTTTTCAATCTTCCTTTTTTATGTCTACCTTTTAAAATATAAAAAGAAAGCAGATTAATTCTCTAGAACCAGCAAGTTTCTTCTTAAATACCATGGGCCACTGTGGTGTTATTAAATGGAGGGATGTGCTGATTTGTAGCATGGTAAAGTGAATAAACCACTCATTTGCTTGACTGATTTCACTAAGCTGTCAATCAAGATTTGATTTACCAAGATTAATTGGACTCCCCAGGGATTTTGGTTAAAGCATTATAGTATCCCACACTGAAATTGTGAACATTAAACAAAAACTCACAGTATTGGCTTCTCCTTATAAAAATGAATGAATACTTCATAAACAAGGATGCAAATCACACCACCAGCTGCTTCTTTCTAGTCTAGTTAATCAATCTTGGCTTCAAAACTGTAAAGAAAGAGAGAAATGGGGGGAGGGGGAGGAAACAACGTTAGTGATGACAAACCCTAAAAGATTAAGCAAAGTAATAGGGCAAGCAAACAAAAACTTCCATTTGTTGGATACTCCTGTAGAGCTGAGAATAAATATCCAGTGCCATAAACTGTTACATATTATTTAGTTATGTGGTTGAAAAGTTCCTAACCCTGTGGCCATAAAGATTCATACCAGTGGCTTAGAACACTGCAGCCTTAATATCACCAAACCTATCATATTTTAACAAACAGTATGCGTCGCCTACATACATTTCTTTTGGGGCTAAGCTGACTGCAATTTGTTGTTTTGGTTTTTTTTAATTGAAAAATACAAGTGTATACCTTTAACAATTCAAACCACAAAGCAGGTCCACGCTGTGAAGCTATGCAACATTATTCATATTCAGTACTCACAGGACAAATACAGAATATTAACTGTGAAGTTGAGGAAGGAGGGCTAGCAGTACAAGAGGTATGGGCTCTGAAACCAGGGAATGGGTGGGAAAGAGAAGATAAAGAGCAAGCAAAGTGGACCGCAATGGTCATGGTGCATGGAATCATGTTAACTTCTGTACTTGCTGCTTGGGTCCCACTGGAGACTGAAAGGGAGCTGCAGAAAGGTGCTGCCCCATTGCCATAAGGAACCACAGGTTGCACCTACTGAGCTGGCTGAGGCTTACTCTACACCAGGGTTGGGCAAACTACGGACCGGGGGGCCACATCCAGTCCTTCAGACGTTTTAATCTGGCCCTCAAGCTCCTGGAAGCAGCGGCATGTCCCCCCTCCGGCTCCTACGCATAGGGACAGCCAGGGGGCTCCACACGCTGCCCCTGCCCCAAGCACCGCCCCAACAGCTCCCATTGGCCAGGAACCGTGAGCATTCATGGCCCGCCATACAATTTCCATTCCCAGACGTGGCCCTCGGGCCAAAAAGTTTGCCCACCCCTGGTCTACACTGCCAACTTATATCAGTATAACTATATCACTCGGGGTGTGGAAAATCCACACCCCTGAGTGACATAGTCATACCAAACTAGCCCTCAGCGTAGACAGCATTGTATCAACACAGGGCTTCTCCCGTCAAAATAGCTATTGCATCTCAGACAGGTGGAATACCTATGCCAACAGAAGAGGCTCTCCCATCGGTGTAGATAGTGTCTTCACTAAGTGCTACAGCAGCTGCAGCGCTGTAAGTGTAGACAAGCCCTGATGGACATGTGCAGCTTGCTAGAGCTGAAGATCACCACCTCAGACTTAGGCAGAGAATTCTTGTGGGCTTCACTGCACATAACACAGAAGCTCAGACCTGAGCAATTGGGATGTCTTGACTTGATGTGATGACTGTCATGTACCATAAGTGCCATAACATTTTGATGCATAAGCTTGCTCCATAATAGAAACTTGAGAGGAAGACTTGTTGACATCATAAGGTGGCATTTCTGCAGGGGATCATGATCCTCCTAAACATGAACATTCTGTATGCACATGCATTACAGTTTGAGCATCAGATCATAAAAAAAAAAGCTAACAAACTACTCAGATTTTGAGACTAGAAGTAACAATTCTGATCTAGTCTGATCTTCTGCACAGTACAGGCCAAAGAATTTCAGCCAGTGATTTCTGCATCAAGTCTATCACTTCTGGATGAGCTAGAGGATAGCCTTCAGAAAGGCATCCAATCATAACTCAAAGATATTGAGTGAGAAATAATCCAGCACATCACTTGGGAAATTGTTGCAATGTTTAGTTGCCCTCACTGTTAAATTTGAATTTGTCTAGTGTCAGATTCAAGCCATTGGATCTTGTTATGTCTTTGTGTTAGTACACAGAAACAGACCTCTGCTATCAGAAATCTTCTTCCCCTCTAGGTACTTGTAGACCATGATTAAATCACCTCTTACCCGTCTCCTGGATAAACCAAATAGATTGAGCTACTTAAGTCTAACTGTAAAGCAGCTTTCACAGATCTCAGATAATTCTGGTGGTTCTTTTTTTAACTCTACAATTTTTAAACATGCCTTAATATGTTTGGATTTCTTTTAACTTGAACCTTGGCTCTGAATTTGCTAGGTTAGTAATGCTTGCTATGGGGATATTGCAATTGTCTCTAATGTCTTTACCCATAAGTCATAATTATGTATTCACCCTAAACTCCAGTTTAACATTGTAATTTGGCAATTCGTAATGTGGGGATAATATGCCCTTACCTATCTCTCAAGTTTATCTGAGGATTAAGGTTTTGAAGATCAGATCTTCTTTATAAAGACCATATTACCTTTCTAAGGGCACGTCTTCACTACCCGGGTAGCGATCGATCTATCGGGGATCGATTTATCACGTCTAGTGTAGACGCGATAAAATCGATCCCCAATCACTCTGCCGTCGACTCCGGAACTCCACCGCAGTGAGAGGCGGAAGCGGAGTCGGCGGGGGAGCGGCAGCGGTCGACTCGCCGCCGTTCTCACAGCCAGGTAAGTCGACCTAAAATATGCAAGTTGCGTATCTTAGGTCACCCCCCCACCCCCGTAGTGTAGACCTAGCCTAAACATTAGCTTCTCTCATTTTTATGAGACTGAGGGGAAGAGTGAGAGAAAGGCAGGATCTACAGCAGGGGTCGGCAACCTACAGCACGCGAGCCGATTTTGAGTGGCACGCAGCTCCCTGCCGCGGTCCCGGCCCCCAGCCCCACTCAGCACCCCCGCCCACCACTCTCCCCTGTGGGGGCAGGAGGCAAAAGCTTGGTTCTGTGGCAGCCAAGCTTTCCCCCTCCCCCGCTTCTTCCCCCAGCGAGGTGCTTTCCTGCCCCTCCTCCTCTCCTTCCCTGCTCCAATCAGCTGATGGCCCTGGGGAGGGGGAGGGGGAAGAGCGGCAGCGTGCACACAGCTCCGTAGAGGACGCAGAGAGAGGTAGGGGGTGGAACAGGGTATATCCCTTCCAGCCCCCTGCCGTGAGCCGCTCAGGGCAGGGGGCTGGGAGCACCCCCACGAGCCAAGCATCCCAGACTTCTGTCCTGCACTCCCCCCACCCCCCCAGCCCTCTGCCCTGAAACCCCCCCACCCCAACACACACCCAGCCTTCTGCCCTGCACCCCCACAGCCCCATCCCTCTGCCCTGAACCCCCCCCACACACTCAGCCTTCTGTCCTGCACCCCCACACACCCCAGCCCTCTGCCCTGAACCCCCCCACACCCCAAAATACACCCAGCCTTCTGCCCTGCACCCCCCCAGCCCTCTGACCTGACCCTTGAACCCCCCCACACCCAGCCTTCTGCCCTGCACCCCCCACACCCCCCAGCCCTGACCCTTGAACCTCCACACACACCCAGCCTTCTGCCCTGCACCCCCCACGCCCTCTGCCCTGACCCTTGAACCTCCACACACACCCAGCCTTCTGCCTGCACCCCCCACGCCACCCCAAGCCCTCTGCCCTGATCCCTGAACACACCCCCCCCCCAGGTCTGGGGTCCTGGCCGCAGGACCTGCTCAGCCCGCTGCTGGCCTAGGTGAACAGAACCCCATGCTGGCAGAGAGCTGAGCAGGCTGGTGGCGTAAGATCAGCATTTTAATTTAATTTTAATTGACACTTCTTAAACATTTTGAAAACCTTGTTTACTTTACATACAATAGTTTAGTTATATAATATAGACTTATAGAAAGAGACCTTCTAAAAACGTTAAAATGTATTACCGGCACACGAAACCTTAAATTACAGTGAATAAATGAAGACTTGGCACACCACTTCTGAAAGGTTGCTGACCCCTGGTCCACAGTATTTATGGAAAAGGAAGGCATTAGCCTAATATCTCTTTAACACAAATGTTATCTCCAGACACAATGAAGTAGGAGTCTGATTCAGAACTCCAACCTAAGTAGAACTCAAATATATTATGGCTTTATTTTTTTATTTTATATTTTTTTTAAAGGAAATCTAGCTATGCCCCAGATTTGACAACTTTTTTTAAAAGCTCAGAAAAAAAAAATTTTTAGGAGTTTGCACACCAGCCAAGTTTTCCCAAACTCTCAGAGCTCTGTATCTTTTTTTGCTAGCAGCTTCTGACTGCTGCTTTGCTTTTAGAATTACAAAAATACCTACTGCTGGAATTGGAGCAGAACACACTGAAATCACACTCGTAGAACAAGCTTTGCAGATACACAGATCACTTTCTCAGTCCTGGGAAAGATACTCAGAATGTTCCTGGTGACACCGAGTATCTTTCCTTGACCTGAGAAAGAGATCTGTGTAGCAACAAAGCTCGCTTTTCTCACCAAAAGAAGTTGGTCCAATAAAAGATACATCACCCACCTTTTTTCTCTAATATCCTGAGACCGACACTGCTACAACACTGCATACTCCTAGAAGCAGGCATCTAATCATCCAATGCAGAATTCTACGGTTAATCTCTCCTACCAAGCAAAACATTATTTTTCAACATTATTTCAAGATTATCAAGCTTTTATTGCTAGAGTACACCACCAGGTGGCACGATTGCAAAATGAAGATGATAAAAAAAAAATCACTCTCATATATGACATTCAGTGTCCTTAAAATGAAAACGTTTAACACTTCTCTATTATACACCATATAATCTGCTTGCTTATGATTCTCTATCATACTTCATGTAGTCTGTTACTTATGATTATGTTAGTTAAATTGAACGCAAAAATCACTTTAGATGACAGCAAAGAGAGATCATGCACATCAAACAATTAAATGCTGGACCGCATTTAACACACAAAACCCCCTCATTTTTGTTATTTCCTTCTGCTTCCTCTGACTCCAGTGAAGGTTTTATAATTTACAAGCATAACGCAATCTTAACAGCATTGCATATTTTTACATGCCAAAGAGATGCTAGCTTTTCATATTAGTCAAAGATGGCCATCATAGTAAAGATATTTGGTTTGAGGAAAGAACATTAAGCTGGCTCAAGACACTTTCTAACACAGACTAGTCAGAATTACTGAAATAACTTTAAAATATATCACAATCTGCTCCTACTCATTACAGTCCAGGACACAGAAGTCATTTCTCAAAATCTACTATCATAGGAGCATGTGTGCCTGTAATGGGGTACACTTACCAGTGGGGGCACCTCTTTGGGACTGGGGATCAACTCTCGCCCAGCCTGGTACCCCTTTCTATTGGTTGCTCACACCATAGACTCTCTGTTTGAGATTCAGGGTGCTCCTTCTTTGTGACTTGACCTTCCAGTCAGGTCACTAGTTAGTTGTCCCTTTCCAATTTGTCAAAGTCCCCTGGCAGGGCCGGCTCCAGGCACCAGCGCAGGAAGCAGGTGCTTGGGGCGGCCAACAGAAAGGGGCGGCACGTACGACTCTTCGGCGGCAAGTCCCTCAGTCCCTCTCGGAGGGAAGGACTGGCCGCCAAATTGCCGCCTAAGAATGAAGCGGCACAGTAGAGCTGCTGCCAAAATGCCGCCGATCAACGGCCTTTTTTTTCCCCCGCCGCTTCAGGCAGTAAAACGCTGGAGCCGGCCCTGCCCACTGGACAAGCTGTCCTCAAACCATGTCAGACATTCTTCCACTCCAAGTCCAGGTCCAGTGCCACTTTCCAAGTGCCTGGTAGGGGGAACCTGGGCCTGTCCACTATTCCGAGTTACAGCCCAGAGACCCTATGCCTTTCAGCCCTGGTCTACTCAACCTCAGACGCTGTTGCCGTTTCCCTAAGCCACTTCCTACCTCATTTCATTTCCTTGCCCACCTCTGGGTTTACCAGCCCCAGTCTCCTCTGCTCCTGGACTCTGTAGTCCAGGGCAGGATCCCAGGTCTTACTTTCCCCCTAGAATGCCTCCTTGTCCCCAGCTTACTCCCTCTCTCTCTCTAGGGAGTGACTGCAGACCTCCTACTTATAAACCCCCCCTTTTCTTCCTTTTTCTCTTTTTTTTTTTTTAAATGTCAAAGCAGACTTGCAACCCCCTCTTGATCTCAACTTCCTGCCTTTATACAAGCTAAGCCTGCCCTTGCACAGCTGGGTTTCATCATTAGTTAAACCTTACCCATCCCTGGATCTCTTCCAGGTGCAGCCTATAAGGACTATTGGTCCTCTTTAATCTGCTCAGGCCTTGTGTGGGGTGCACACCCCATCACAGTTCACAGATGCATTTTAATGTTGCTTAATGTCTCCCAAGTCAAGCAAAAAGTAGGATAAAAAAAGCTCCGCTCAACTACTCAAATCTCAGGAATTTAATGCGTTTCCCCTAAGGGACCCCGAAGTGCTTCCCTATTGCATATAAATATATATGGAAAGAGAGAACAAATACTGACGATGAATTTAGTATAAAGGTTTTTATTTTCCTGATTAGAAAAGCTATGAACAAGTTACACAGGTCATCCTGAATGAGTCCAGTTGAACCACATTATTCTACATATGCCATGTAATGAAGTGATCACCATGGGGTTAGTTGGGTTACCCAGTCTCTTAGGAGATAGAGCTCTTTTATTAGGAGAAGTTTGTTGCGTGATGCAAGTTGCATAAAGTAGCAAGTTCCCCAGCCTGCAGTGGATGGTCCATTTGCAGAAATGTTACACAGGAAAAAAACTATAGGTATGTTTTATAAAGTTTTAGATTTCATCGGAACATGGCACTTGCTCAACAGCAGACTGCCACACTGCATAACGGTTTCAAAAAAACTTAATGATTACCTCTTGAAAAAGTGTAGGTAAGCATAAGGTAATCGAAATTAATTCTGTATTAAACATGAAGTATAAATAATAATCAACACTGGAATTTCACTCTCACTATTAAGCCATCGGTGTTATGATCTTCAATAACCACCTCTGATTAAGACCCAGTTTTGTTTCATGCGACACATTCAATCCTGGGCATCTCCACCAAGAATGCCAATAAGAGAGACAATTAGTTGAACTGTTCACTAGGAAATTGGATTGAGACCACCAATTCATTTAATTTAAGCCACACCATTCTGCCAGCCAGCTTGTGTTATGGAGCAAGCTTGTGCATCAACTAAACCCGTACTACGTGGTTTGGATTCAAGCCAGTGACCAAGAGACTTAAGACTATCTGTACAGTCAACAAGACCGGGGGGGCGGGGGGTGAGAGAAAATAAGAAAGCTTATTTAAATTCCATTTGATAAAATGTTACAGAAACCATTAAAGTGTAATTACCATATCAGCACATATTTCTTTTATCTTTTGACTAATAATAGACCATCTAAATTTACTAATCTTTAGATATTTGGAGAAAATTCATCTCCCATGAATCCGAGTTAACAAATCTCAAACCAAAACTATACAATTCTACAATCAGTTTACAAAATTAGGCCAACAAGTATTTACTACCATGGATTAACAAATAAATGGAAGGGTCTAGCAACCATTCAGTACTTGATAACAAACCATGTCCCCTTAACAACTCAATAGTTTCCTTACTACGACTACTGACATCTATGCTGCTAATACAAACTTATAAGCAAGAAGGAACAATATTCAAAGAGTATTAATAGTAGTCACTAAAAGGACATTGTAGGACTTGCTGGATAAGAACATTAGCTTTCTCCTCTAACTGCTGAACTAGCATACAAACTTGAGGAGTAAAAATAGAAAATATACTTTTTCCCCCCCCCAAGAACTAACTGAAGCCAACCAGCTGAATATTTACTTTTAAAGGCTTTGAAAAGAAAGTACTTTATCCATCTGCAGTTCACTCTGAAGTGGTGCCAGACTAAGAAAAATGAGAAATTAGAGGTTTGTATCCAAACAAAAAGAACAACTAATGCACATTAATTCTTACTAAGGGTATGTCTACACTACCGCGGTAGTTCGATGGCTGGCAATCGAACTTCCGGGTTCGATTTATCGCGTCTGGTCTGGACGCGATAATTCGAACCAGGAAGTGCTCGCCGTCGACTGCGGTACTCCACCTCAGCGAGAGGAGTACCGCGGAGTCGACGGGGGAGCCTGCCTGCCGCGTGTGGACCGCGTCTGAACCGCGGTAAATTCGAACTAAGGTATGTCGACTTCAGCTACGTTATTCACGTAGCTGAAGTTGCGTACCTTAGATCGAATTGGGGTGTTAGTGTAGACCAGGCCTAAGATGCTTACCCAGTAAGGAAAGAAACATGGTGGTCGTGAGAGGTATTGCAGTGCCACACAATATCTTAAGTTCATCCATCATTGTGGGCCGGGGATTGTATTCAGTTCCAGTGGGGAGGGTTATCACAGCTCCTCCAGGAACGACAACCAGTGAGGTGAAATTAAGGTGAATCACTTAGGTTGTAAGCACCATCTGAGAGGTACCACCTTCTGGGGAGGCTTGAATATACTGTTTAAACTGGATATTCCAGAGACTAAAAGACAAAGAAAGGGCTATTGATATAGGCAGGCTGGATTTAAACTTAATCAGGGCCTTCCTTCTGATCCAGCAAACAGACAGGGCCTTCTCTCCAAGGAGGTCCTCAAACCGTGCAGAAGGGCTGGAAAGACTGGCCTCCTATTGCCTCCTCTGGTAAGCTTTAGCATGTTGTTTTCTCTCTGTGATGCTTTTACCTTAAGAATAAATGTGCTTGCTTAGGAAGAGCTGTGTGGTTACTTGTAACTTCTGGCAGTACATTCTGCATAGCCCTCGGAGAGAAAGCAAAGCACAGATGCTGGCCCTTAGGCAGACTGGCTTACTGGAAATGTCACGGGGTTAAGGCAGGGAGCTGTGCAGTCTTAAAACCTCTGGGTCAGAAAGGAGTGGGACAAGGGTCCCTACCAGAGACAGGTGATGACAGTAGTCTGGCTGGCAAGTCTCGAGTGGACCACAGCGGAGAGGCTGGGGAGATACAGGTACAGTTACTTGAAACTGTAGCAGGGTGTATGTAGCCTGATTTATTTCAGGAAAAGGAATGCTTAAAGAATCATTATCAAGAGCCATGACCATGAATATCACTTCCGATAGGCTGATCTCCTCCAGTTAAAAACACTTCATAATAAAACTCTGACAATTAAAACACCTCAGGGCAGGGATTTGGTAAACAAAGAATGAGAAATTTTATTTTTAAGTCCTGGAAGGAGAGGAGGATTTGGAAAAATCCATTAAGGATCAAGAGCATGAGATCCATGAGATTAAACAAAACAGTCAGGATTTTTCAAAGTTTCTGTTGCAGTCCCACTGTTCAATAATAGCTTTTTTAAAAATGTGATGTCTAAGCCTACTCATTTGTACTATGGACTAATGGCTTTGCCTGATACAAGGGTGAGGGTGGGGGGAGGTATACAACTAAAAATGTGCTCTAAAATAAATTACTGTACACAAACAACAGTTGTTGGTTGTCTAAAACATTTTAGCAGCATGTGATCTCAGTCCAGCTAATGGTAAATAAAAAGTTTCAATCTGAAAAATAAAAATAAAACAAACTTTAGGCTGTAGTCTCAGTTTGGCCAGTCCTTAAAATAAGAGGGAATTAATAATAGTCCATATATTACAAAACCAAAGATGAAATTTTTTATACAGAGAATGAGAATAATCTACGTATCTAAAACAAATGAAACATGCGTGATTTTTGGGTTAAAAAAAGGAGCATAAAACATCTGCAGTTCAGAGTAAACACAAACAAATGACAGGTTTCAGAGTAGCAGCCGTGTTAGTCTGTATCCGCAAAAAGAACAGGAGTACCCTATGCCTCCAGCTTCCATCCAGGACACACCACACGATCCATTGTCTACAGCCAAGTTCTAAGATACAACCACATTTGCTCCAATCTCTCAGACAGAGACAAGCACCTACAAGATCTCTATCAAGCATTCTTAAAACTACAATACCGACCTGCTGAAGTGAAAAAACAGATTGACAGAGCCAGACGAGTACCCAGAAGTCATCTCCTACAAGACAGGCCCAACAAAGAAAATAACAGAACACCACTAGCTGTCACCTTCAGCCCCCAACTAAAACCTCTCCAGCGCATCATCAAAGATCTACAACCTATCCTGAAAGATGATCCCTCACTCTCACAGATCTTGGGAGACAGACCTGTCCTCGCTTACAGACAACCCCCCCAACCTGAAGCAAATACTCACCTGCAACCACACACCACTGAACAAAAACACTGACCCAGGAACCTATCCTTGCAACAAAGCCCGATGCCAACTCTGTCCACATATCTATTCAAGTGACATCATCATAGGACCTAATCACATCAGCCATGCCATCAGGTGCTCGTTCACCTGCACATCTACCAATGTGATATATGCCATCGTATGCCAGCAATGCCCCTCTGCCATGTACATTGGCCAAACCGGACAGTCTCTATGCAAAAGAATTAATGGACACAAATCTGACATCAGGAATCATAACATTCAAAAACCAGTAGGAGAACACTTTAACCTGTCTGGTCACTCAGTAACAGACCTGAGGGTGGCAATTTTGCAACAGAAAAGCTTCAAAAACAGACTCCAACAAGTGGGCTGTAGCCCACGAAAGCTTATTCTCAAATAAATTTGTTAGTCTCTAAGGTGCCACTAGTACTCCTGTTCTTTTTACAAATAAATGGCTGGCCAATAGTAAACTCAGTGCTAGGATTTTAAAAAGTGTGCACAATATTTCAATCAGTCAAATAAGCAAATCAGTACTAAAAAAGGCTAAGCAAACCTTTCAGAAGGACTCTAAACCAAGGCTATAAGAGAACCAGATATTCCAAACCTGCTGAGAGCTTAGCTTGTATAAACTCCTATCAAATGTAACAGTCTAAACACAGAAGAAACAGCCTTCAGAATTGAGAATTCAGCCAGAAATCGTCCATTAAAATGAAAGGACAGCATGCCACAAAATTTATTTATTTACATTCCAGTTGAATCTAGAGAGATCACTCATGATCAGAACTCCATTGTGCTATGTTCTATTGCATATGCATAGTAAGAAATGGTCCCTGAAGACAGAAGGTAGGAGAAATGGAGATACAAGCAGACCAATCAGGGCAGCGGCTAAAAATGTTGATTTCCTTCTGGTTTTGTGTGAAGTTTGTGGTGTTTCTTGTCAATAAATTATGGGGTGAAGGAGAAAGGTAAAAGGGGAAGAATTAAAACAGAAGCAAGGGAGTGGGAGGAAAAAACAAGAGGAGGAGGTGCTGAGAGGAGGGGAAGGAGAGGGCAGAATGGAAAGGAGCATGGGGGTCCAGGAGAGTAAGGATGGCAGCAGAGGGACTGTGAGGAAAAGGGGCACGTGGCAGTCACAACAAAAAGCAAACTAGCAAAGAGCAGAATGCAGACTCTAAACTGGATAAGTCACAATCTAATGACATCACGTTTGTACAAAGGCATTAGACTCTTCCCTGCTCCTCTTGCTGTTTTTGAAAAAAACAAGGAGTCCGGTTGCACCTTAAAGACTAACAGATTTATTTGGGCATAAGCTTTTGTGGGTAAAAAAACATTGGTTCTCCACTTGTAAGCTAACTCCCTTCTCTTCATGTGCCAATATATATTTATGCCCGTATCTGTAATTTTCACTCCATGCATCTGAAGACGTGGGTTTTTTACCCATGAAAGCTTATGCCCAAATAAATCTGTTAGTCTTTAAGCTGCCACTGGACTCCTCGTTGTTTTTGTAGATACAGACAGGAGTGCCGCCAGCTTTTTTGCCGCTCTAGGCAGCGGAAGGTCCTGCCCCTGAAATGCTGCCCCCGACAAAGGCGGCGGAAGGTCCCGCCCCCAAAATGCCGCCCCCAACAGAGGCAGCGGAAGGTCCCGCCCCCGAAATATCGACGACAACCGGGGCGGCCGAAGATCCGGCCGCTGCGGTCACCACCCCCCAAATGTTAGCACCCTAGGCGACCGCCTAGGTCGCCTAATGGGTTGCGCCGGCCCCGGATACAGACTGACACAGCTACCCCTCTGATACTTGCTGTTTTTGCTCTGACTACTTCTACTGAGAGAGCATCCCTGTGCCCAGGCTGGCTCTGCACCAGGAGCTGCTGTTTTTACCTTCCACAAACTGGCCTGCGGGGCAGTGGAGGGGAAATGTGGGAGCCCCAGTGCTGTTTCAGTTCTAGTTTTTTGTGCTGGGAGAATCTCTCTTTGCTGCTCAGAAGAACTTAGGTCACAACCAGATAATCATAGAAATGCAGGACTGGCCGGGACCTCGAGAAGTCATCAAGCCCAGCCCCCTGTGCTGAGGCAGGGCCAAGTATAACTAGACTATTCCTTACAGGTGTTTATCCAACCTGTTCTTAAAGACCTCCAACAATGGGGACTTCACAGCCTTACTTAGAAGTCTATTCCATAACTTAACTACCTTATAGTTAGAACGTTTTAACCTAGATCTCCCTTGCTGCAGATTAAGCCCATTACTTTTTCTCCTACCTTCAGTGGACATGGAGAACAATTGATCCCTGGCCTCTTTATAGCAGCCCTTAACATAGTTGAAGATTTATCAGTCCCCCACCCCAGTCTTCTTTTCTCAAGACTAAATATGCCCAGTTTTTTTAACCTCTCCTCAGAGGTCAAGTTTTCTAAACCGTTCATCATTCTTGTTGCTCTCCTCTGGACTCTCCAATCTGTCCCCATTTTTCCTCAAGTGTGGCACCCACAACTGGACACTACTCCAATTGAGGCCTCACCAGTGACAGGTAGAGCAGCACTGTTACCTCCCATATCTTACTGTGATGTTATCTGATTAAAATATGATCATTGTTGCAACCACTATTATATATTTGCAGCAAATCTTGTACAAAGGTTGTCGAGTGAGGTATCTATGAAAAGGTTATGATTTGCTGGTTATGATTATGCTATCTGTATGCATGTATCATTTTTGTATTTGAGGTTATAAGTATTGGCTCTACACCTGGATTTCAAATGTTTGCTCCTGGGGTAACACCCACGAGTTAGCTAGCCAGCACATCTTGGAAGGACTATTCAAATTGAGTGGCCCATCGAAAGAACATTAAACTGACAATGGACCATGGGAGAGACAATGAAATTTCCTGCTGTGACTAGGCAAAATGCATGGACATGTGACTTGCCAATGCGACTCCAAATTCCATCTTGTTGCTGTAATTTTCCACAGTAAGAACAATGGGATTCCTTCCACATGGCAGAAGCTATAATAGGCCCTGGAAACACTTTGCCTCTATCCTGCTGCAGCCTCTGGAATATGAATTTATACTAATAGGAGCATTCTAACCAATGGGAGCATTCTAACCAATGGACTGAGTGCCTTCTATTAGGAAGGTTTCAGAGTAGCAGTCGTATTAGTCTGTATTCGCAAAAAGAACAAGAGTACTTGTGGCACCTTAGCAACTAACAAATTTATTTGAGCATAAACTTTCATGGGCTACAGCCCACTATGCATCCGATGAAGTTTTCTTTTGTTGCTGGTTTGGTACATCTTATGGAAGAATAGCCACCAGTTTTGGGGTGTATCTGCCCTATTTCTCAGCAGTTCATCCTGAACTGGACATCCTCAGTTGTGACCCACTGAGGCACAGTTACACTTACATACAACACTCCTGTTAATACACCCCTGAACATTAACCTTTTTTGCAACTGCATCAAATCACTGACTCATTCAATTTGAGATCCACTTTACCCTCAGATCCTTTCAAGTACTACCACCATCTAGCCAGTTATTCCCCATTTTGTAGCTGTGTATTTGATTTTTCCTTATTAAGTGAAGTACTTCACACTTGTCTTTATTGAATTTCATCTTGTTGATTTCAGACCAAGTCTCCAATTTGTCAAGGTGGTTTTGATTTCTAATCCTGTCCTCCAAAATGCTTGCACCCTACCCAGCTTGGTGTCATCTGTAAATTTTATAAGCCTACTCTCCATTATCCAAGTTATTCACAAAAATACTGAATATTACTGGACCCAGGACTGACCCCAGCAGAACTCCACTAGATACAGCCTGTCAGTTTGACAGCAATCTATTGATAACTACTCTGAGTATGGTCTTTAACCAGTTTTGCATACCCCTTATAGTAATTTTCATCACATGGCCCTGTGTACACTCAATGAAATGCCTTGCAGTACAAATACAATACTGTATCATTAAACAAGACCCATCCGAAGCATTTTACAAGCATTAGTTGAGCCAGTGGGATGTAATTTCAGGAAATGAAATCAGTGTTGCAACAGTTTCGTTGTGTAGTATAAATAAGGTTTTTGTGGTTTAGCTTCAGCTACTTTCAAGTGGACTAAACTGCATAAAGGCACTTTTAACACATGGGGTGTTAGTGAAAAATAGTATTACGATTGAAAATCACATTCTAGCTCTTTCCACACTAACTTCTCATGTAGACAAGCTCTGCTGTAATCCAGAAAGTAGCAATGCTTTATGTTACAGCTTCAGCAATCATCCAAGTGAGACTACCCAACAGGGTTAAAGTCTTTCTAAAATGATAAACTGAGCTTTGACATACCCCGAAAGAGCACTCTGAGCCCTTGATACTGGCTGAATGGATCTACTATTGAGAGGAACTTTACACAGTGACGATAAGGCAGTTTGATGTTGAGAGATAATGGATAGTACTCGAAACCTCTCAGCATTCACTCTGAACCGTAAAAATAGAAACAAAACAAAACCAAAAACAACCAAGCCCAGATAACATGAGTGGTTTACAATAATAAAAATTGAGAAATTGTCCAAATGAACATTCTAACTTCCCCAAGAATAAGAGTTGAAGCCAACAGAGATTAAAACACAAAGTTCTTCAGAAGACGCTCCACAGCAACAGTCCCTCTGGACTGATGTACACAGAACAAAGAGCCCAATCATTTATCAACTACTGGAGCAGTGCTCTAGTGATTCATACAACATCAGCAGAATCCTTAAATGTAATTACAGCCTTATACTCAGAGACCACATTATTCCATTTCCATTCTGAATTGTAACCTGCTTTCTTTGTTAAGCAGAGTTCTGCCGTACATTCTTTTAGAAGTTTCAAGAGGATAATATAAACTTATTCAAATGAATGCCTGAAAATAGCATAAAAGCAGCTTCTTCAGCAACAGAAATACAAGTATGCCACTTTAACAAATGTATATGGTAGCTCTCCACTGATTAAAGAAATCAAAAAATTTAAATACTACTAAATATTTATACTACCCCAATTCCTATAAGCCCCAGGATTTGGGGCTCACTGTCCTAGGTGCTGTGCAATCACATGCAAAGAGACAGTCCACAAAAGCTTCAGAATACAAATGACATATGAAAGTTGGAAGGAAAGAAACAAATATATACAGGCTTCATAGACACAGCTAGCACAGAGGAAATCCGGAAGGAAAACCCTAGATGACAGCCATGTTAAAAGAGGAAGCTTAGACTGAGGTATTTCTTGTGCTAATGTTTCTGAGTTACCAAAAAAGCCAAAATGCAGGAAGGGGGGGAGCAAAAACACTAAGGTCACAATCCTGCAAAGATTTATGCACATCCTTACTTTTACACACTATGACTAGTCCCATTGTAGCAACTGGACATTTCATCATGTACAAAATTTAAGCACAAGTGTTTGCGGTATTGGGACCTAAATCAGGAAAAGTATTATTACTTACTACATTTCTCCTGAGATGGCTCCATTGTGGTGGTAGATAAAATTTAATTATTTCACCTGCATTTTCTGAAAAGAAAAAAAAATATTTTCCTAATCTCCAACGTTTGTAACACTGTATGTCACTACTATTACATTTTTCCTTCCTTGTTTTGGAAATTACAGATGTAACTCCCTGCTACTCCTACACTTGAAAGGGTAACTGACTAAGTTAGTGATGCTTCTCTCCTCTCATATATGAACAAGTTGACAGTTCAAAGCACCTAACTTGCTCCCAATTTAAAATCAACATTAGTGAAAAAGACACTTTCAGTAAGGTGCCCTGATTGATTTGAATTGTTGTCCAGGTATTAGGAAGCATCTTTATTATACTAATACACCTGAAAGGGACAGTGTTTTAACAGGCCTGAGCAGCACCTTAAGACTGAGTCAAATCAATTAAAGTCAGTTCTTTTCGCAAAGTAAGTTAGCAAGCTAATCCAAATGTGATGTATTCCAAAGGCTTCTTGTTGTGCTGTATCCTATGAAGTCTTACTTTCTGGACACTATATTACATGTATATGGATAAATGTAGTGCATGGAATATTTTAAAAGACTTGCCCTGAAAAGCTTCAGCTCTGATCAAAGTTTCAGGTCAGCTTTCTTATTCTATGGTTTCTAACCGTTGCCGCTGGCTCTGCATGAGACAATTTGAGGATCTTTCTTTCAGAGACTATTGTCCAAAGGTACCATTACAGTGAAAATATGTAAGGTAAATTATTAAGGGCAGGGGGCTAACAGCCTTACACATCACTGGAGAACTGGATTTGAATATTGTTTTGGTCACAGGTAAAAGTTTGGGAGTCTCAAGCAAATTATATCCAGTAATCTTTACAATGGGTTTCCATCCCCAAGGAGAATAGGGAGGCAGAACTAGATCTGTCACTCACAGGCAATGCATTTAGCCCTATCTCGGAGGAAATTAGTTCAGTTCTTTCTGCCTCTGAAGCAGCAAAGAGCAGTTCCAGACTTCCAGAGCTTTACAGAACTTTGTAGAATTTACATAGAACTAATAGTGACTGAATTACTTGCCAAAATATTTACTCTTCCTTTAATTAGCACCTAGAATTAAAACTACAGCTTCTGAGTCACTGCAGGACAAAGAGAAGAAGCCTAAATGGTACATCAAGGGAGAAATGCCCCTCCTGTCTCTGCATCAGAAGGGGAAAATAAAAACAGACAACCAAGCCTTCTATTAAGAGGGAAAACATGTCCCTTCTTAGGCCAACAAGTTTCACAGTTCACAAGTCTGGCCCACCAGACATCCACTCAAACCAGTGTGAGGCAAGGTGCACTCCACCCTCTGCTATCACTGCAGGTCAGAAGGAAAGGCTGTCATGTGGCCAAGTCACCTTTGAGCCATAGGAGCGACCCAGCTTCTTCAGGCCTCTGGCCCACATACTGTGCCTCCAGAGCAGTGAGTGTAGCAAGCACTGGAATGTTACATGATTTTTTCAGTTTCCTAACAGAGGCAAGTACTATCTTTGAGTCAGCAGGCAGGATTCTGCTTCATGGGGATCCCTGCCCACTACCAACTGAATATGGGGATTCAAAGTTTCTTTTCCCTCCCTTGTTTTCCACTTTTCCGTAATGACTGCCACCTAGAGTATAAGAAGGCAAGTCAAAGTGGTGAGAGTCATCTGTGTCCTTTTTGACTCCTTGATAACACCAGGTTTTTTTGTTGTTTTTTTACAATGCCTTCTTTTACCTCCAGCTTCTTCAGAAATTTTGTCCCTTTCTCCCAGATGAGGACCTAGCCACAGTTGTCAAAGCACGTGTCACGTCCAGGCTGGATTACTGTAATTCACTGTATCATAAGCAGAATGCAAAGATGATACACACGCTCTATTTGGTACGGAATGTGGCTGTCTGCTTTCTCTATGTCTCAGGCTCTGTGAACACATTAGGGCTATGCACAAGTGAAGTCCCTCCACTGGATTCCATTCAGCTTTCAATGCCATTTTAAGGCCTTTATCCTCATTTTCAAAGCAATTAATGGATCGTGCCCCAGCTACATCAAAGATCAAATTTCAGTCTGTGAATCCCTGCAACAGTTGTGCTTCTTTGGGACTATGCAACTCCCAAAGCCCAGCCTGAAGCATGTGGGAGCTAGAGACAAAGCATTCTCTGTCAAGGGAGTCTGGCTATGGAACAATCTTCCAGAGAAAAATTAGGTGAATCCAAAGTCTGTCCATCTTAAGGAACATTTCAGAACCTTCCTCTTTGAGGAAAGCTCTTGCATTGGCAGTGACACACCCCTACTAACCCCAAGCAAAGTTTTGACCTGGAAAAGGGAGAAGTGCCAAAGACTTCATGAAATCTGCTAGGGACTTCGCTATTGCTATTGATTTTACGTGGAAAACTCATGCTACGGTATAAAACCTTTACATAAATAGACCGACATTCACCCCAGCCTAAAAATGGTTCCTATTAGTCCTCCTTCGAACAGAAAGGAAGGATTTGACTTCAGTCCAGAGAAATAATAGTGAGATAATTATGTGAGAAGGCCCACAGCCCCACTGAAAAGAAGAGAATTCAGCAAGACAAATGATCACAAATGCATGAGTGACAGAGCTCTGCTACTTCCGATCCTCCAGGAAGATGAAAACTTTCTGTAAGGACGAAGGGACATAAATGGTTCAAAAACACAAGTTACCAGGTAAAAACATTTTTTCTTGATTCAGAGGAGTCAACCCTGTAATCTAGGACCCCAGGTAATCTGGGCTCATAAGTGACTCAAGACTGACATAGTAAAGGAGTTGCAGGTCAGGGCTGAGTTGCATTGGCAGAGTTGCGTGGAGAAAGCTTACACATTTCATTGCCTGCACTCTTCTTAGCTAGACTCACTGCTACCAATATTGCCAACACCTAGCATTCAATCATCATGAGTCAGGCCTCCAAAATCATTAAACTGACTTACAAATCATGAGATTTTTTTCAAGTAATATATCTGGGGTTCTTTTTAAAAAAAGCTGTGTCATTTGTTTTTAAAGACATTTTACAGGTCCTATAGTTTGATTCAATATGAGTGCAAAGCTAACTGTCATACATTATGCTAGAGAAGCATCAAAGGAGAGATGACATATCAGCAATAGACAAACTGTGATCTGGATTATGATAGTAGGGTGGCGAGGGCAAAGAACACTCGCTTTAGCCATCACGGGATTTAATGAGACACTGCAAGTAACACCTCCAGCACCACAGGCTAAACTTAACTTCCCACTAAACTCTACCAATCAGATATAAAGTTGTATCTTTCAAGAGAACAACTTAACACTATTGGAAAGATATAGTGCCATCTACTGGTGCAGATGCTATCTATGCTGATCATTGCAACAGTGTTCTATATTCTACAGTATATTTTTCATAAACTATAGTCCAACACAATTAAACAATACAGTCACCATGTTAAATAATAATGGAAAACCAAAAGAAAAATTAAAGAGCAGTAAGACAGAGGAGAAAAAAAATTCCAGCTGACATTTGAAATGGGATAGTGCCTGTGAGAGGTTGAGGGTGGCTGTTCCAGATGGCAGAAAATACAGAAGCAAAAGGTCTAGCACTAAATGTGGCCAAAAAGAAACTGCGTGAGCAAATGGAGAGGCAAGCCCAGTGTATTAAAGAATACAGTTAAGGATGTGTGTGTTAAGGCTAGTATTAGTCCTTGGGGTGCTTTGAAAAACAACAGCAGTTATAAATGGGATCCTGAAATGAACAGGGGGGAAACATGGAGCTGAGAATGGGTGTTTTTTTTTTACCCTGTACCCCTTATAATCTAGAACCTTATAGCTCAAAAGAAGTTACAAAATAAGAAAGTAATTCACAATGGTTTAAGGAAAAGCATACTAATTACTGCTGAAGGTTATGGATACAGAGATTACTTTGGGCCAGTCTATGGACTAATTCTCTCTCATGCCTGGCTCTCCCTAACATAATTAGATAGAGTATTTTTATGAGTAAAGTTTATGATTGCTTTAGGCAACATAATGCATCTTGCCAACAAACAGTATTCTCCATCAGTACTTTGTCTTATTAACATCCGAGCATTATTTGGGGGAAAAGAAAAAGCCTTAATACATTTTCTGCCTTAACAGTCAATGCATATTCCAACTGTTGGATTTCTCAGCTCAATAAGAAAAGTGTCACTGGTGTTTTTTATTATTAGCTACTACTATTATACAGTCATAGATTACACAAGTCTAGGCTGATAAGAGTGCATCAGTTTTATCTGTATATAGGAAACCATGTTTCACTAACTATATATTTTATATAAATGTAATAAAATGTGGTAAAGTTCATTTTGGCATTAGCTTGAAACTACAATGGCTCATGGGTGATGAAGCTACAAGTAATTTATGAAAATCACAACAAATATGTGGCAGTAAGAACCCACACCCAACCCCAGCATGTATTCTGTACATGCTACCTTTTATAGATAATATTTTAGCAAATGTTTCAAGGTGTTGTTTGGGGATTTTTAATGAGACTATTTCTTGTATCCTGCTACAAGATGCCCTGGTTATCATGATCCTACAGTAGGACTCGAGAGTGAGAAATCAAACGAAAAGTAGAAAACATAAAACACCTCCAAAACTGTCCTAAAATAGGTTTTCAACGTCTAATCATTATTCTTTATTATTTAAGGTAGTGTTAAAAGGCCCACAAATGAGCACAGGGCCTCATTGTGCCAGGTCTTCAATGTAAGGAGCACTTCTCCAACCTTACTTTCTTTAATATAAATACACAGCAGTGTCTACTTATTTTACTTTAAATAAAACTCCAAAACCACCAAAACAAAATACTCCCCCGCACACACAATTCTCCCCCTCAGTATAGATTATGCACAAAATTTTCAAAAGCAGCTAAGTGGTTTAGGATACTAAATCCCATTTTCAAAACTGACTTGGGAGCCTATGCTTCACTGGCTTTCAATAAGACTTAGGTTTTTAAAGGCCAGATTTTTAAAGGTATTTGGCATGCCTAAAGATGCAGATAGGTGCCTAGTGGGATTTTCAAAAGTGTTTACTTGCCTAACTCCCATGAAATCAACCCTGCCACAACAAGAAGCAAGAAGTGTCCTGTGGATTTTCTTGAAACCCCTTTGAAAGAAGTTTCAGAAATCCAGTACCCACTTCAGATTAGAATTTTGTATTTCACCTTTCATACTCAGGTTGCCCTAAATAATTTACAAGGCAATTCATTAGGTACTGACTACATACACAAAATGGGCAGTCATCATGCACTCAACAATAGCTCTCTCACTCTTTTGGATAGCAGAATCTATTTTATTTATGGGGGCACGGGAATATTGACCAGGACATTGCGGTTATCACTCTACTCCCCTTCCTGGCCCCCTTTTTTTAAGATCCCAAGGATCTTTAATTTCAGCCACCACAGATGAGTAAAAGGGACCTCAGTTTAACATTTCAAGTACAGCACTCTGCATGTTATATTGCGGTGTCAGGGTATAAGCTAAAGTCCTGGTGTATTTTGCAAGTTGTAAGTGCAGTACAATGTATGCAGGCTACTGGAAAAAAAGGTATTTGTGAAATGACCAAGGATTCCTTGAGATTACTGTAATATTTTATCATTGCTTAAAGGTGAACTGCTACATAGAATGAAAGTTGAGTTAATTACAGTTGACTCTCCCCACTAACTAGGCTGAGGGGCATTAAGCACAGAAATCAGCTTTAGGTAAACTTCCATATTCATTAACTATCCTTTATAAAAAAACAAAAATTGGACAATGAGGAAGTTCATGTAAAACTGCTGACCTGAAGAAGAGCTCTGTCTAAAATGGAACCTTTTCTCTCTCACCAATAGAAGTTGGTCCAATAAAAGATATTACCTCACCCACCTGGTCTTTCAATTTAAGAAGTCAGACAGTTGAGGTCTTACACATTCTAAAGAATAGCTAATAAACAAGATTATATTATTACAAGTAATTTCACAAATCTATGGAGAAATGAGAACCTAAAATACTGGATCCATGAAAAAAGTAGAATTGACTTTCAAAAATGCAAAGAAAAGGGATACAGGCAATTTCCATCCAGTCTCTCCTAAAACAATGGAACAAATACAGAGAAGTAAATACACATTAAACATCTAAAAAGACAATTGAATCATGTGTGGCATTCAGGGATTATAAAGAATACACCTGGCAAGATATACTTATTTGCTTTAAGTAAAATTACAAAATTAAGAGGTACAATAATATTTGGATTTTATTAAAGCAATTTAATGGGGTCATGGAATCAAATTGAAAATTAATTTAAATTAGACTTGTTACAAGCATTCATGGGCTAAAAAATGACTCAGGATCTGTAACCAAAGAGTAATGGGAAATAAGATTCCACATTTTTATACCAAGGTGTCTAGTGGGTTGTTACAAAGATCTGTTACATTTAACTCACTAATCTAGAAGAGTAGAGAGCATAATGAAATAAGTGGATACTACTTAATTGGGAAGTGTTGCCAGTTACAGAGAGGACAGAAATAAAAAAGGGAACTAGGGAGAACAGAAACACGGACACAAATTAAAATTCAACTTTGATAATGCAAACTACTTTAATATCGAAAGAAAATATTCAAGAGGATAAAGAAAATTGGATAGCAGCAATGGTGAAAGAAAGTTAGGAGTGACTGACCAAATGTCATCTAGGTTTTCAACGGAACAGAAAGAGGTCAGTGCATTTTGGAGCTACATACCTGTACAGAGAAATCATGTTATAGGAGAGAGGTAATAGTCCTTGTGTATGGCCCTGGTGCTACATGACCTAGAATACTGCATTCTTTTTCTGAGCAGTACCTCACTGAAAAGACATTGACAAGTTAAAGATTGTCCAGAGAAGAGCAACATAATTGTTGAGGAAGCTGGAGGGACTGAGTCTTGAGGAAAAACTGAAATAGTTAAATATGGATATAGGTCAACCATGCCCTAACAAAGCGTATGTTTACACTGCAGTTTTAGGTGTGATTGTACATACATAGACATACCCTGTGCTAGCTTTGATTAGCTAGCATAGGTACTTATAGCAGCTTCAACACAGGCAGCACAAGCTCACCTAGGACCCTGGGTACTTACTCAGGCAGCAAACCTGAGCTGAAGCTTGTGCTGCCACAGCTTCACTGCTATTAGATCAGATATGTCTACTCGTGTTGCAATCACACCTCCAATTGCAGTGTAGACATACCCTTACAGTGGATGAAACTTACAAATAATTAGAAGGTTACTGTCACTGACACCATCATCAACTCTCACATTCTTCTTAGTCTCATCTTTTCCCCTTGTGTTCTCCCTCCCATAGCCAGATAGCATCACACCTCACTGGGAGCAGGCATCTCTGTTCATGCCCCTTGACAAAGACTGAGTGTGTTCCAGGTTTCTAGGCTCCAGAAACTAATTACCCTTCACAGCACCTCTCCTCAGAGACTGCAACGTACTCTTTCTTTGGGGGACATTAAATTACCCATACACAACAGTCATCCTAAACCAGATTTATTAAAAACAGAGAAAATTGAATTACAAGAATAGAATTGGTTTCCTTAACCTATCTATACTCTTTCCATAAGCTAAACAAAAGACGACATGGGGGTGGGGGAGAAGCAGAAGGGGAAGAGAGGTGAAAGAAGGGCTGGCATACCCCGGAGGAGAGCGCATGAGTAGCTAATAGACTGGTGGTATTAAAAAGTTAACACCCAGCCACCGTGGGCAAGAGGACTCATGGTCCTGGGAACCCCAAGAACTGTCACACCCTTATCAAGGCCCCACCCTATCTCAGACCCATGGTGGTTACTCCTGATTTCCAAACCAGTTTTCTTCAGTTACTTAAAACATACAATGAAGTTTTGAGGACTTCCTAATAGATGGGCCACCGAAGATACAAAGACAGATAATTTAAGCAGAGTATCAAGAAAAAAAATTATCAACACTGAAATTTCTATGACCATAGAAAAGTGTCCCAAGGAAAAAAAAATAGTGAAAGGTCCATCCCTTGGGAAATTTGAAAATACATTAGAAAAAAAATATATATGCTCAAGAACATTCTTCATTGGGCAGATTTATGGACTTGGGCGATCTTTTCCCATTGAGAATTTCTATTATTCTAGCTGGCACATCTCCTCATGCATTCTCTTCCTGCTAGATATAGGGAAAACTTACACAGGTGCTATGTAAAGATCTTGGCTGAATCAAGCTGACTGCATATGAATATGCATCTATAGGTATAGTACAAGCCACATCCGTTACCATCCTCAGTGATATCAGTTACTGAAGATATCTTCAGTGCTGTTAGACCAAAAACCACCAGCAACTCATTTCCTGCTTGGTCCTTCAGTCTCTCCCCTAGTGTTCACTGACCACAGCCTAATGGCAACACAATTCACCGGAATAGGACACCATTATCTATTATGCCTTGACAGAGATCAAGAGTGGAGTGTAGGTTCCAAAAACTCTTTTACATTTTGAACCTCTCTTTCAAGATTGCACGGTGCTTTTTTCCTCTGAGATGGATGGATTAAAATCCCACTAGCAACAATAGATCTCCTTAAAGACATCTGTATGATAGGGGTTTTGGAGATAACCGAGGGTATGCTTCCCAGAACAATAAAGGGGTGGAAAAAAGGTGTTGGTGGTGGTTGTAGGTGGCTGACTTGAGAGTCCCTGTCTTCATTTTAAAGCTGGTGGAACATTTGTTGAATTACTAATTATGTGTTAGCACCCCTGGAATCTATTTAGAGTCTCTGCTTCCTCTATAAGATGGACAATTGTGGAAATAACCTTCTAAATTTGTTTTTCAAAGGCTCATCTTAGATACCGCACTTCATAAACGAGTCAGACCATCAAGCAGTGGTGTCTCATGGGTCAGACCCGTTGTCCATTGAAGAAAGTAGCTTCATCTGGCTGGGTGAATTTTTTTTTTCCCTAAAGCTGGGGGGGGGAGGGGACGACAACTCATTTCCCTCATGTTCCTTGACTATTAAATACATATTGTGAATTAGGGACAGAGGTTCATCTCCTCTGTACCATGATGTATCTGTTACTTTCCCAATGAGATAGAATCAGAGTGGACAGCTTCTCTCACCATCTCCCCATCGCTACTGCCAGGTAATTTGGCATGCTCAGACAATACACACATCACCAGCCAGAATCAGTCCCAGACTATTTGCTGTACTTGCTCCCTCCCAGTGATTTACCCCGCTGTCTGCCAATCCTAGAGCTAACATCAACAATGAGAGTAAAAAAAGCAGAGAGTTCAGTTAAAAACACAGGTGGCTCATGTTCCTTTAAGTTAAGAAATGTGTGTGTGTCTTAGAACAAAAAAGATTTAGATTTATCCTTAAGCCTGAATTCCTATATGGATTAGTTTCTTCTCATGGTGATCAGGATTTTGCTAGCTCAGAGCTACTTTAATGGCAAAATTGTATATGATTATGCAGCAGCAAGTTTGGCACGGTGATGCACATTAAATAGGGCTACCTGCAGTATACTGTAGCTTACATTTTGAGGATAAGTTAAAATATACATAAATATAAAATGTAATTAAACATAAGAACATAAGAACGGCTGTACCGGGTCAGACCAAAGGTCCATGTAGCCCAGTATCCTGTCTACCGACAGTGGCCAATGCCAGGTGCCCCAGAGGGAGTGAACCTAACAGGCAATGATCAAGTGATCTCTCTCCTGCCATCCATCTCCACCCTCTGACAGACAGAGGCTAGGGACACCATTCCTTACCCATCCTGGCTAATAGCCATTAATGGACTTAACCACCATGAATTTACCCAGTTCTCTTTTAAACTCTGTTATAGTCCTAGCCTTCACAACCTCCTCAGGTAAGGAGTTCCACAAGTTGACTGTGCGCTGCGTGAAGAAGAACTTCCTTGTATTTGTTTTAAACCTGCTGCCTATTAATTTCATTTGATGACCCCTAGTTCTTGTATTATGGGAATAAGTAAATAACTTTTCCTTATCCACTTTCTCCACATCACTCATGATTTTATATACCTCTATCATATCCCCCCTTATTCTCCTCTTTTCCAAGCTGAAGAGTCCTAGCCTCTTTAATCTCTCCTCATATGGGACCCGTTCCAAACCCTTAATCATTTTAGTTGCCCTTTTCTGAACCTTTTCTAGTGCCAGTATATCTTTTTTGAGAGGAGGAAACCACATCTGTACGCAGTATTCGAGATGAGGGCGTACCATTGATTTATATAAGGGCAATAATATATTCTCCGTCTTATTCTCTATCCCCTTTTTAATGATTCCTAACATCCTGTTTACTTTTTTGACCGCCTCTGCACACTGCGTGGACATTTTCAGAGAACTATCCACGATGACTCCAAGATCTTTTTCCTGACTTGTTGTAGCTAAATTAGCCCCCATCATATTGTATGTATAGTTGGGGTTATTTTTTCCAATGTGCATTACTTTACATTTATCCACAATGAATTTCATTTGCCATTTTGTTGCCCAATCACTTAGTTTTGTGAGATCTTTTTGAAGTTCTTCACAGTCTGCTTTGGACTTAACTATCTTGAGCAGTTTAGTATCATCTGCAAACTTTGCCACCTCACTGTTTACCCCTTTCTCCAGATCATTTATGAATGATCATTTATAAACCTGGAAGTGTTCAGAAAACTATTGCAATAAAAATGCTGAGAACATTAATGCAGTCACATCTGTATCCACTTGGATTTCAGTATAAAGTTGGTAACTGTGATCCTAAGATGACCCCAGTGCCAGATACCATGGGGCTCCCTGGTATGGAACAGGGAAACTTAGCGGGCCTGACCAGCTCAAAATACCTCACACACTGTTGTCATATTTATTTAAAAGGTGTCTTGTAATGTATCATTTGAAAACTAACACCACGCTGGTCATTAATGTCACTGTGAAATGTATGCAGTGATGCTGTATGTGGAATTATGGATACTCTCGGATATTATGTTTTGGAGTCCAAGCAGACCAAGGATGAAAAATGGGGTGTGTGTTTTTTTCCCCAGACAAAGGAGACTGGCCAACACCTCTTGGGCTCAATTGCAAATCAAGCTAGCTGTGGCCAAGAACAATGGGATATTCATTTGCACTGTGGATTCCAGGAAGATCATTTGCACTGTAAAATCACAGGGGACTGCAAAAATTAGCATGATGTTAGTTCCCCAGTGGACACAAAGATAAGCCCCAAGGAGGGCTTCCTGACATTGTTTTCAAAGACAAATTTTGAGGATAAAAGGAACTGCTGAAAGACTCTGGGGTATCCATGATCTAGAAGACAAATGGGGAAGCACCCTTTGACTTCATGAAAAAGTAAATCCTTTTGACCCAGGAGGCAAAAGTAGCTGGAATCTGACTATAGGAGAGAAACCTGCTTAGACAAAAATTGTAACTTACTGAAATTGCTTTCTAGTGACTAACAATTATGTTTTGTTTTATTTGTACCCATACCTGTTTCTTCTATTCTTATTATCTCTTAAATCTATTTTGTTAATAAACTTACTCTTGTTTTTATTACAAATCCATCTCAGCACTGTGTATCAAACTGACGGGTAAAATCCTCAACCAAAATAACAGGCTAGTACATGCGCTACCCTGTTTGGAGGCAGCAAACTGGATAACTTCTGTGAGGGTCCAGCAAGAGGGACCAGACACTGAAGGGGAGACTTGGGACTGAAGTGCTGTTGGTGTTACCCTGCAAGGAATAAACTGGCTAGTGGAAGCCAGGGTGAGGCCACTTTACTGTGAACGAGCTGCTAGTGTCAAGATTCTAAGCAAAAGCTGCACAGCACCGAAGCACCCAAGGTTATAGGGCAGGCAGTGACAACCCCTTACTGGTCTGAGTACACAGGCGTCAGCTTCCTCCAGGCCCCGGGGGTGCACAACCCTCTGCTCCACCCCAGCCCCGCCCCCTTCCCACCCACTTCCACCCCCTCCACTGAGCAAGCCTTGTCCCCGCTCCTCCCCACCAGACCTCCTGCACACTGCGAAACAGCTGATCGTGGCGTGCACAAGGTGCTTGGAGGGAGGGGAAGGAGTTGATCGGCGGAGCCGCCAGTGGATGGGAGGTGCTGGGGGGGGGGGAAGGAGCTGGCTGCCAGTGGGTGCTAAGCACCCTGTGACAGGTTGGGTCACAGAGACCCCTTTGGGACTGCCACCTGATGTGCTGGGACTACCTCTGAGCCCATTTTCCCTGGCAGCTTGGGACTTCAGTACCGTTCCTGCTTGAGCCAGACATGCTTGCCTGCTGCAAACACAGATCCAAGTCTGAACCACGTCCCCCACAAGCTGCAGGCGTAACTGAAAACAGCTTAAGAAATGCTACTGTCTCCAACACCCAGATACCCAGCTCCCAATGGGGTCCAAACTCCAAATAAATCTGTTTTACCCTGTATAAAGCTTATACAGGGTAAACTCGAATTGTTTGCCCTCTGTAACACTGATAGAGAGATATGCACAGCTGTTTGCTTCCCCAGGAATTAATTACTTGCTCTGGGTTAATTAATAAGCAAAACGTGATTTTATTAAATATAAAAAATAGGATTTAAGTGGTTTCAAGCAATAACAGACAGAACAAAGTAAATTACCAAGTAAAATAAAACAAAAACATGCAAGTCTAAGCCAATACAGTAGGAAACTAAATGCAGGTAAATCTCAGCCTCAGAGATGTTCCAATAAGCTTCTTTCACAGACTAGACTCCTTCCTAGTCTGGGTCCAGCAATCACTCACACCCCTGTAGTTACTGTCCTTTGTTCCAGTTTCTTTCAGGCAGTTCTTTGGGATGGAGAGGCTACCTTCTGAGCCAGCTGAAGACAAAATGGAGGGGTTTCCAGGGGCTCATATAGTCTCTCTCGTGGGTGGAAACCCCTCTCTTCTCCTGTGTAAAATCCCCTCAACAAGATGGAGTTTTGCAGTCACCTGGGCAAGTCACACGTCCATGAATGATTCAGCTTTTTGCAGGCCGACGCCATTGTTTACATGTTAGTTTGAAGTTCCCAGGAAAGCTCGGATGTGGATTGGCATCTCCCGAAGTCCATTGTTAGTTAAGTACTGCCAATTACTTGAATAACTCCTTCACGCTATGTTGACCAAATCTGCCTTATGTGCTTCCTACAGCAAACACTTTAAATACAAGCATAGAGCCAACGCTCATAACTTCAGATATAAAAATGATACATGCATACAAATAGGATGAATATATTCAGTACACCATTACCTTTTCAGAAATGTGTTACATGGCATATCTAGCATAAAACCTATTACAGTTATGTCATATTTACACTCATAAGCATATTTCTATAAAGCATTATGGGGTGCAATGTCACACACCCACTAACTTTTTCCCATGGGTGCTCCAGCCCTGGGGTACCTATGGAGTTAGCACATATGTCTGAGTGAACCCCAAAAGTATCACAGTAACAAGGAAACTTTAGGTAAGCTGCCAAACTTGTGAATTATTCATAGCACCCAAAAGTGTGCTAGCCTCTTTACAAGACATAACACAAGGTCCCTGCCCATTGGCTACAATATAAATTTAAACATGACATAAGAAAAACTATGAGTGGGAGGCAAGACTTATAAACATAGCAAAGCCAAATAACCATTGTGACAAAGTTCCTCCTCTATCTTGGTGGGTCCTGCGCTTATTGGAGGATTTTCTTGCCTCAGAGATTCACCATGTGGGTTGGGGAGCAGCCCAGAGACCTTCCCCTCTGGAAGAACCCACAGTCCAGGTCAATTGGGAGGTTTGGGGGGAACCCGGGCCCGCCCTCTACTCCGGGTTCCAGCCCAGGACCCTGTGGACTGCAGCTGTCTATAGTGCCCCCTGTAACAGATGCATGACAGCTACAACTCCCTGGGCTACTTCCCCATGGCCTCCTCCAAACACCTTCCTTATTCTCACCACAGGACCTTGCTCCTGGTGTCTGATAACGCTTGTGCTCCTCAGTCCTCCAGCAGCTCACTCTCAGCTCCTTGCGCCTCTTGCTCCCAGCTCCTCACACTCGCACCACAAACTGAAGTGAGCTCCTTTTAAAACCCAGGTGCCCTGATTAGCCTGCCTTAATTGATTCTAGCAGCTTCTTCTTAATTGGCTCCAGGTGTCCTAATTAGCCTGCCTGTCTTAACTGGTTCTAGCAGGTTCCTGATTACTCTAGTGAAGCCCCTGCTCTGGTCATTCAGGGAACAGAAAACTACTCATCCAGTGACCAGTATATTTGCCCTCTACCAGACTCCTGTACCCCACTGGTCTGGGTCTGTCACATATCCCTCCCTCCTGCTCAATGCCAAGGGGTTGGGCAGCTTGGGACGCCAGACAGTGCACACCTGACAAGCCATCAGCGTTGCCATGACGGCTCCCTGCTCTGTGTTGCACACAGAACTGGAAAGGTTGGAGGGATAAGAACCATCTGGTCACCCTTGTGTTCTTCTCCTTGTTCCACTGCATCCATTGAAGAGGGGCATGGTCGGTCACGAGAACAAATCTGCGCCCGAGCAGGTATTAGCGCAATGTTTCCATGGCACATTTTACAGCGAGGCATCCTCTCTCCACCACTGCATATTTTTGTTCCCTTGGAAGGAGTTTCCGACTGAGGTATAGAATTGGGTGTTCCTCCTCCCCGACCATCTGTGATAGAACGGCCCCCAACCCTATTTCCGATGCATCCGTCTGCAGGATAAACTCCTTGGTGAAATCAGGGGCTATCAGTATGGGGTTACTGCAGAGGGCAGTCCGTAGGTCTGTGAATGCTTCCTCTGCTGCGTCAGACCATCTCACCAGATCAGGTCCACGGGCTTTCACTAGGCCTGTCAGGGGGCTTGCCCTTGTGGCAAAGTGGGGGATAAATCGTCGGTAATACCCCACCACACCTAGGAACCCCCGGACTTGTTTCTTGCGACTTGGTTGGGGCCAATTTTGGATGGCCTCTGACTTGTTCACTTGGGGTTTTACCAGACCTTTTCCCACAATGTAGCCAAGATATTTGGCCTCTGTAAACCCTACAGCACACTTGGCAGGGTTTGCTGTAAGGCCAGCTCGCCTGAAGGTATCGAGGACTGCCTCCACCTTCTCCAGGTGGGTTTCCCAGTCTGGGGTATGAATGACCACATCGTCCAAGTAGGCAGCGGCATAACTGTTATGCGGGCGTAATAACTTGTCCATGAGGCGCTGGAAGGTAGCTGGGGCCCCATGTAGTCCAAAAGGGAGGACAGTATATTGAAAAAGACCCTCTGGTGTAGAGAATGCAGTCTTTTCCTTTGCATCTTCTGCAAGGGGAATCTGCCAGTACCCCTTTGTCAAGTCTAGGGTAGTCAAGTACCGGGCATTACCCAGACGGTCCACTAGCTCATCTATGCGAGGTATGGGGTACGCGTCGAACTGGGATACTTTGTTTAGTCGCCGGAAGTCGTTGCAAAATCTTGTGGTGCCATCAGGTTTGGGCACCAGCACGATTGGGTTGGACCACTGACTGTGGGATTCTTCGATGATCCCCAACTCCAGCATTTTTTTTACTTCTGCTTTTATTTCCACCCTTTTTGCCGCTGGCACCCGATAGGGCCTCATTGTTACTCTGGCCCCAAGGTTCGTGACGATGTGGTGATATGTCTCGGTTGTTCGACCCGGTTTTGTCGAGAACACATCTTGGTTCCGGAAGGTCATCTCTGACATCTCATTCTTCTGGTCTGGTGTTAAATCGGGAGACACCCTCACCTGTTTGGAAGGCGTGTTTTCCTGGGTTAGGTCTTTTTGGACCGTTGTGCATGCCTCTTGTGCATGCCAGGGTTTCAGAAGGTTAACGTGATAAATCTGTTCTTGTTTTCTGCGTCCTGGCTGCCGCAACTTGTAGGTTACTTCCCCCACAGGTTCAACCACTTCATAGGGCCCCTGCCATTGGGCCAGAAGCTTGCTTTCTGCCGTGGGTACCAATACCATAACCCGATCCCCTGGTTGGAACTGTCGCACTTTTGCCTGGCGATTGTAATGGGTCCGCTGGGCCTCCTGTGCCTTCTCCAAATGTTCCCGTACAATAGGGGTAACCCGGGCTATCCGGTCTCGCATCTGCATTACATGCTCTATTATATTTCTCCCCTCATTGGGTTCCTCTTCCCAGATCTCTCTGGTGATATCTAGTATGCCACGGGGGTGACGCCCGTATAATAACTCGAAGGGGGAAAACCCAGTTGAGGCCTGAGGTACCTCCCGGATAGCGAACATAAGGTAGGGTAGTAGGGTGTCCCAATCCTTCCCGTCCCGACTTACCACCTTCCTTATCATAGCCTTGAGGGTTCAGTTAAACCTTTCTACCAACCCATCAGTCTGCGGATGGTAGACCGAAGTTCTCAGGGTATGTATATGGAGCAGCGTACAGAGGTCTTTCATTAGCTTTGACATAAATGGGGTTCCTTGGTCGGTTAATATCTCCTTCGGTAGCCCCATTCGGGCAAAGATCCCCACCAGCTCTTTGGCTATAGTTTTAGAGGCCGTGTTCCGCAGGGGGACGGCTTCTGGGTAGCGAGTAGCATAGTCCAAAACAACAAGTATATATTGGTGGCCCCGCGCCGTCTTCTCCAGGGGTCCCACTAGGTCCATGGCTATTCACTCGAAGGGGACCTCTATGATGGGAAGGGGTACTAAAGGTGCCCTCAAGTGGGGACGGGGACTGTGCAGCTGACACTCCGGGCAGGAGGCACAGTATCTCCGAACTTCTTCATGTACTCTGGGCCAGAAGAACCATCGTAGGACTCGTGCCAGGGTCTTCTCTACCCCCAAATGCCCCCCAAAAAGAGGACTATGAGCAAGACTTAATACAGCGTTCTGGTGTTTTTGAGGTAGTAGGATCTGCTGTACCTTCTGCCCCTGTACTGGTGCAACCCGGTATAAGAGATCCTTCTTCATTATGAAGTAGGGTCCTGGTCCATGGGTTTTCCCTTCCACGGGGACCCCCATCTATTTCAGTCACCTCCTTCCTAATGTTGTCATACCTTCTGCCTGGTCCCGTCCAAAATTTCCTCTCCCGGGGCTAATCTGCCCAAGATCTAGGGGCCCAGTCTCTGTTGCCTCTACTGGTTCAGAAGCATTAGGGTGGGGGTCAGACTCAGGTGCTTCTCCCTCCTGCGTGGCCTCCTTTTCAGCTGCGCGGGTCCGCCTACCTACAAGAGCGACCCTCTGGCTTTGGGTCAGTATTCGGGTTCCCAAGGCCTTAGCTGCCCTTCTTTCCCTTTTTGTCTTTCTACCCTGTCTGGGAGTGGAGAACAAATGTGGGGTTATTTCAGAGAAGATTGGGGGTTGACAGTCTGCTGTGGATGCCTCACCAATTTTAGGGTCCCCATCTTTCTCCAATCCCCCTACTGGAAGTAAGTTTCCAAACCCTGGGAAGTCCATCCCTATGAGCACCGGGTATGGGAGTTTAGGGACTACACCTGCTGCTACCTCAGTAGTGTTCCCTTGGATCTCGATTTTTACTGGGATGGTGGGGTAGTAACTAACTGTCCCATGGACACATGTTATCCCCGTACGTTTAGCCTGTAGCAGCTGACTATGCTTCACAAGCTTCCCTGAGATAAGCGTGATAGCACTCCCCGAATCAACCGGTGCCGTGGTCCCTACCCCATTTAGTTTCACTGGTCTGGTATACATATGTGGGGTTAGTGAGACCCCCACAAAGTGGATTAGGGAGCATGGATCTGCCCAGTTCCCCAGGTTACACTGCATAGGCTCCTCAGCATTGGGACACTATGCAGCTATGTGTCCCCACTCCCCGCAGGCATAACATCTGTATGGAGCCCTAGGCGTTCCCCGGTCTCTTGGTTTGGGCAGTCTAACATCACGATCCTCTTCTCCCTCAGTGCTCCGACTCTTTGTGGCCTCTGATGGGCCTTCAGCCTCTCTCTTTTTCCACCTGGGCCCTCCTGGTGGCCCAGTCACCCGAACTTTAGGGCTTGGTGCTGCTAGTTTAACCCGGGGTGCCTCTTCCTTAACTGGTCGAGTCAGCTCCCTCGCTGTCCTTCGCCTCTCTACCAGGGCAACAACCTCGTCATAGGTAGCGGGTTCGTTCTGGCTTACCCAGGCACGAAGGTCTGGCGGTAGTCCCCTCATGTATCGGTCGATGACCAGAACCTCTAGTATCTCTTCCGGACTCCGGGACTCTGTTTGCAACCACTTTCGTGCGAGATGGATGAGGTTATACAATTGGGACCGCGGGGTTTTGTCTTCCTGGTACCTCCAACCGTGATACCGCTGGGCCCGCACTGCGGTCGTTACCCCAGATCTGGCCAGGATCTCTGCTTTCAGCTGGGGGTAGTCTGCCGCAGCCTCTTCAGGCAGATCATGGTAGGCCTTTTGGGCCTCCCCACACAGGAATGGGGCAAGGATGCCAGACCACTGATCTCGAGGCCAGGCCTCCCATAGGGCTGTCCTCTCAAAGGCCAGAAGGTATGCCTCTACATCATCCTCCCGCGTCATTTTCTGCAGCCAATGGCTGGCCCGTATGAGCCGCGTCCCATCATGGCCGCGGTTCAGCTCTGTAAGGGTCTTTACCTGGTTTACCAGTTCCCGCAACATAGCTCGGTCTTGGGCAGCCTGGTCCATCAGCAGGCGATTAGTCTCTTGCTGCAGCCGCACTGCCTCCTGTTGGGCGGCTGCCTGGACACGGGTAGCCTCCTGCTGGGCCACTGTGGCTTGTATCAGTGCCCGCACTACGTCATCCATTGTGATGAAAAAAAAATAAACCCTCTTTTTTTAAAAAAAAAAAAATCACCCTCCTTCTTCCGCCGCACTGTGCACACCAAGATCCCACCCTGACACCAGTGTGACAAAGTTCCTCCTCTATCTTGATGGGTCCTGTGCTTATTGGCAGATTTTCTTGCCTCAGAGATTCACCATGTGGGTTGGGGAGCAGCCCAGAGACCTTCCCCTCTGGAAGAACCCACAGTCCAGGTCAATTGGGAGGTTTGGGGGGAACCCGGGTCCGCCCTCTACTCCGGGTTCCAGCCCAGGGCCCTGTGGACTGCAGCTGTCTATAGTGCCTCCTGTAACAGATGCATGACAGCTACAACTCCCTGGGCTACTTCCCCATGGCCTCCTCCAAACACCTTCCTTATTCTCACCACAGGATCTTCCTCCTGGTGTCTGATAACGCTTGTGCTCCTCAGTCCTCCAGCAGCACACCCTCTCACTCTCAGTTCCTTGCGCCTCTTGCTCCCAGCTCCTCACACTCGCACCACAAACTGAAGTGAGCTCCTTTTAAAACCCAGGTGCCCTGATTAGCCTGCCTTAATTGATTCTAGCAGCTTCTTCTTAATTGGCTCCAGGTGTCCTAATTAGCCTGCCTGCCTTAACTGGTTCTAGCAGGTTCCTGATTACTCTAGTGCAGCCCCTGCTCTGGTCATTCAGGGAACAGAAAACTACTCATCCAGTGACCAGTATATTTGCCCTCTACCAGACTCCTGTACCCCACTGGTCTGGGTCTGTCACACCATATAGACATGTGCCAGGTTCCCATCTTCTGCTGAGATTAAATGCATTCAGTTCTTCCTCCAGCACCTCCATGGTGCTGCCTAATCCTTTTATCATCAGATACAATAGGATTATTACAGGGGTGCTCTAAAGAGCATTTGCCATCATTCCCTCTAAAGTCTTCTCAAACTAATTTGTGAGAACCCGTACATTATCAGTCTTACCAGACAAACAGGATTACAAGTGTAAGATGAGTGGCAATGGCCAGATGGGAGGGGGGTTCATTCACAGGAGCTGTCATTTACAAGAAGGGGTGCTAACCACCGTATGTATGGCTGACATTTTTGGTACTCCAGAAAGATGGAAGAGTATTTCATAGTTCACCCACTGGGAATAATTTAGAACACTGGTTCTGTGGCTGACACTTGGGGCCCAGTACCAATAGAGGAAACAAAAAGATGTCCATACAACTGTCAATGTCCAAAGATGCAAGCCTGGATTTTCTTGTTGCTCCATGATATGAACAAGTCCACACATGTAAGAAACAGCATTGCCGCTAGATAAATCTTGTCCGATGGGTGTTACCAACACTGAGGTCTTTGAGCTACCGATTCTAAGAGTGCAACAAAGCAGTAATCTCAAAGCAAATTGAAGAGTTTCATAGGCCTCCTACATAAACAGAGGAAACTCAAGTAGGAGTAGAGAGGTTATATTGCCTCTTTGTTTGGCACTGGTGCAACCACTATTAGAATACTGTGCCCACAATTCAAGAAAGATGTTTATAAATTGCAGAGGGTTCAGAGGAAAGCCAGGAGAAAGATTGAAGGACTAAAAAACCTGTTTTATAGTGACTGACTCAAGACACTCAACCTATTTAACCTTACAAAAAAGATTAAGGGGTGACTTGATCCAGTCTATCAGTTCCTAGTTTTATAATCTAGCAGACAAAGGTATAACAAGCTCCAATGGTTGGAAGTTTAAACCAGTGAAATTCAGACTGGATATACGATGTACATTTTTAAACAGTGAGGATAGTTAACCATTGGAACAATTTGCCAAGGATTGTGGTAAATCACCACCACTGGCATTTTTTTAAATCAAGATTGGAGGTTTCTTTAAAAGTTATGCTCAATTGTATTAGAAATTATATTGAGCCAGTTCTATGGCCTATGTTACAGAGGTCAGACTCAATCACAATGGTCCCGACCGGCCTTCGAAAGTATGAATCACTGATTAAGGATGGGGACCTTTGGATAAGCTTTGCAGATTGGAATCTGAATTGGATTTTTTTCCCCTCTTGGAATGCACCACTGAGTATGGCAAAGAAAGGGCACATTATGCTATTACAGCACATCATGGTGGCTACAATAATTGCAGATACAAAACCACGTCTTAGCGAGTAAGGCGTGGTCTACACACCATTATTGTGCTGATGTTACTGTTTTGATTAGGGGTGTAAATTTTTTTAACCAAAATAGTTAAATTGGTACTAATCTATTTTAGCACCTGAAAGAATTTCCAAGATTGATCTCCCTGAATCTGAGACAATTTAAGAGCAGGTTTTGTATCAGAAAAGCCGCTCTCTCAGGCACAGACCATTCAGAATCCACTACATGAAGCGGACTTTGGGTAAGAGGGTGCTGGGAGGAATTCAGGCAGTCACAGCAAGGTCCCCAGGCTGCCCCTAAGCAGACAGATGCAAAGTTATACTTGCAGTATAAGCACTTCAAGGCAGAGACTCTCTCTCTCTGTTATGTTTGTACAATGCCTAGCTCAAGAGGGCCTGGCACCTAGGGACATCTGCAATGCAAATTATATCATAATTTAAGAAACAAATTTTGCTAATACTAGAAATTTCCCCAGCACTGGCAAGATTAAAATCTTACACCCATCCAGGTTCCCCTACCAGAAAAGTGAACCAGCTGCTGCTGTACGTGAAGGAGATTGGGAATCTGCATGTAGCTAAAACGCAGGAAGTGACTGATGCAAATAAAAAGCTTCTTCAGCCCATGTACCCCTTTCTCTCATGAGACCTGGTCCAGATTGACGCATGTTAGTGTAGAATACATACATAATCTCTGTACATAAAGTCAGAATGGAAGAACAAACAGCTTAGAGTGGAAACTGAAGTGTCTCCTTTTTATTTCATGGGAGTACTGCAAAAAACAAATAAATTAACCTGTGGTCAGCAATTAAAACTTTTGGAGAAGTTATATTCAGAATTAATGGACTAAGTAGATATAGAATTTTCAGTCTTCTGAAATACTTTAATTTCATACTAACACTGAGCTACTTAGAATGCAGAACTGACACTTCAACTGATCAAATTTCCAGCCACAGTCTGATAGTAAGAGTTACATCAATATTTAATATTGAGAAATGAAAAAGCCTGAAGTATTTTTACTTGATCCAAACAAAGGGTGTGTGATATGTGGATTTTGCTTCCCTTGTGATTGAATGAAAATGGAATGTCAAACAAATCAAGGTAGGGAACAGATTGTGAAACTAACTTAAACTAACAGCATGCTATACCCCAATGATATGAAGACTTCATATCAAACTTAAGTGAATTTTATCCAAAAACATAGAACAAAAAATTACTAAGTTAGACTGCCATCCCTGCTACTACAGTGCTCTTTTAAAATCCTAACAATATACATGTAATTTAACTAGGTACTAAATTACAGTAAATAAACCCTCTGACATGCTGATTTGCATAGCTGGTTAGCCATCATTTTCTTAACTGAAAAACCTCATACTATACAAATGAATACAGAAAGTCTCATTATCCATAAGTTATATGCACCAAATGCAATGGAAAGTGTGGGTACATGTAACATACATCTCTCTGACTGTTCATTTTCACTTGGGCATTTCATACACAATATGGATTTAATTTGCAAAATGGAAGTGGCAGAGTATAAATACAATAATAATTATATTTATCAGTTTTCAACTTGTGTCTTTTGGTTGTAACCCTTAAAGGTGTAAAACGGAAAGTCTAAGTCTCCCCTAGAAATGTTCAATTTCGATTGTAAAAAATAATCTGTGGTGCAGAAAATTAGAGAGCAGATGCCACGTTTTTCTGCTAATATTGAGTGAGTCAGACATGTCAGTAACACTTAATATTAAGTAACAAAAATGAGAATTTAATTTTGCAATAGGATGGAACAGTATGTTTTCTTTGGAACATAAAATTGCACCTGAGGTACACTGGAGGCATGAGGCTCAAAGGCAGAATATTTATAAACACTTGGTTCAATAAAACACATTTCAATTTATATGAATACTTGTTTGCATTATTGTTTATATTAATACCAGTATGATATTGCTTTATTTATAATTTTATTTAAAATTAAATATTTAAAATTAATTTCTCATATTTCCCACATAATATTTTTCAAAGTTGAAAAATAAGAGAAAATAAAGGGTTGGGAAGTGAAGTGTAGTAAACACTTATCTTCTGTTTTACTGATGTTTATAATTATTCATTTAATAATTTTATTTTTTGTATTTTAAATTATAACTATCCTCCACAAGTCAGCCCAGGAGTAGATGTTAGTAAAGACGTACCATCACCTAAATCCTCTCTTTTTTGAAAAGAAGTTTACATCATCAATCACACCTTGTAACAATGAGCGTTTTTGTGTATTTGAACCTCTGTGTCCAGGCTCATGGGCCATAGTACTAAATATACAACTACACACCTAGTTTAGCAAGTTACACTATACTTCTGATTTTTTGTGACAAAAAATGACAAACTTATTCCATTTGTGTCTCCTTGATAGCTGCTTTATGTTGACAGGAGACAGTTCAATGTCGGCATAATTAAACCACCCCCAACGAGCGACAGTAGCTATGTCGGCAGCAGAGCGATATAGCACTATCCACACCAACGCATCTGTCAGTGTAATTTACATCAGTCAGGGGTGTTTCCCCCGACTGACAAGCATGCTAGTGTAGACATAGCCTTAAAGTAATAGGTACACTGTTCACTGCATTTTAAAAAAAAACAAAGTTGTCATATCATGAATATTCTAGCGCCATCTGGCATCCTAACGAGCAAACAAATATACCTGGTCATCCTGTTTCACTTCTAAAAGAAAAAAGAAAAAAAAATTTTTTCCCTATCTTTCCAACAACAAATAACTTACTAACAACAGGATCCATAAAAGGAAAACCTGTTCTTAACTATGACTGTTTCATCCAAAACAATTCCGCCCATTCTAAGTTATGTATCTATTGCAGCATACTATAAAAAAGATTTTATAAATTGTTGTATAAAAACTTCCAAAACAGCGGCAACTCCTGACACTTTAATAGAAACCTAGCTTCATAATATAGATTGTACCATCTCAAAATGACCCATACCTGGCTTTTACTTATTTAAATTAGAAACTTCAAAGAATCTTTACTGCAGTGGATATGTTTATCCAATGATATAATGAACGTAAGAGTAACTAATTCCATTTCATCATTTTCAGCTAGTAAATATAATCTTTTATTTATGGTTGGCTGGTGATTATAACAGAAGATAGAGAGGAATTCTGAACTGAGAGAGCTGCTGCTATCTGCCACAATATGTAAAAAGACACAATAACTTCCAGCCCCTGGAGACAGACTGCCTAGAAAAAGCAATAATTTGTGTAAAACTGCTAGCAGATTTTCATATTGAAATATATCCTGTTAGACTATAATGTGCTTACACTGAATATTTAACATGCCACAGTAAAAACAAAATGAAACAGTATTCACTATGGTCTCAAAAATAGCCAGTTATATATCATATCACACTACAGTGTGTTAACATTCACATAAGAAATATAAGTTCTTATGGCTGGTATTACTGTGTGATATAAAGTAATAAGTCAAAATAAAAATGGATTCCAAGCTGTCATCCCTCTCATCAGGACTATATTACAGCAGAGCTAGTCCAGGTTTTTTTTTATGGTGCACAGGGACAAAGCATAGAAGTTCGTCAGCACCTTTTGTTGGTATGAGCTCACTTGAGACTTGGTATCAGCTGGAGAAGTATTGACAGGCAAGGAAAGATTAATGTAGAGCACCATTTACCTATTTTATTTAAGAACTCTGTATGCAAGTCTTCATGCACTGAAGACTAAATTGTAGAAGATGTTATGTACCCAACTATATGCGAGTTACTTTCAGCATATGGAGTCTTATGGCCCCAATTCAGGAAAGCAGTTAAGCATATGCTTAAAATACCGTATGAATGCTTTCCTGAGTCAGAGTCTAGGTGCATTTCATAGCTGAATTGGGTCTGCTTCTCCCTTCCAGGCACAAGTTTTCCTATCTGAAAATTGATGTCAGGCCCCTAGTCCACACTCTCTCAAAGCTGTTGTAATCCAATGGTGTTTGAAAGTTCAGCATATACTGACGCTAAGTTTAGATGTACTGCATGAACTAGGTCCAATGAGTGAAGTATCAAACTGGTTTTAAGAATGCAGAGTTGTTGACTCATGATTTTATTGAGTCAAGATTTCGGGGGGGAGGGGGTTGTTTTTTAAGCTCTATCTACTGGAATCAGGTGATCATATGAAAATCTCAACTTTCAACTAATAAAAAAAACCTAAGCTTCTAGGCCTCATGGCTGCAGAGAAGGTTCAAAATGTGAACGCTTAAGGACTCAAATACCAAAAGGCAACTAAAAAGAACCCAAAATGTATTGTTTTAAAAAATCTAATGATTTAAAAATCTAGTAATGAGACCATACACTTGATTTTGCCTAGGGAAAGGAGTGACAGTGTAAAAAGAGGGGAGGATGGTGACAATTCAATGCAAATATTCTTTGTGCTGAAATCCATTCTTTGTTTCTATCAATTCTGAGAATTTTTTTCCTGCTCCCACAACTGCCCCGAAAAAGGATACACAAGTAAAACTCTCCTCACCCAGAGATTTCACAGATGGGCTCTGTCAGTGAATACCTGTCGGGATGCTTTCTCTCTCTTTGTTTTAAGGACAGGAATTGTATCATTATGGAATAATAGTAAAATATTTATGTTGTTTTCAAGGGCAGGAATGACTTATTGTACAAATCAATATTCTATGTATATTACAAGTTGTGTGTTGTAATGTGATTTCAATGTTTATAAGGACACAAAACTTTAGAAATGTAACCATTTTTACAAGGATCCCACATCCAAAACTCTTTAAAGAATTTAATTTATTTAGCATGAGAATTCCTTGAGTTACAAAAGGGATCAAAATGCAACCTGAACTATGGAGAGACCACTGAGTGACTGTCCATAATAAAACTGATAAAAATTAGAGACTTAATGATACAGAGTGGTGTTCCAATCCCAAGTGGGGGCTCGGGGAGTCATAACAACAGAAATAAGTATATAAATAATCATTTGTTCAGTGTTAATGTAAACAACTGGAGTGGGCTTCTGATGATGAAGGAAGCCTGGAATTTGGGGTTAGTATGTTTAAGATGGATGGATCGGGAAAATGGTAAATAGGATGACCTGGGTAATTATAGGCCTGTCAGCCTGACATCAATCCTGGCCAAGATAATGGAGCAGCTAATACAGGACTCGAAGAATTAAAGGAGGGTGATGTAATTAATGCCAATCAACATGGGTTTATGGAAAATAGATCTTGTCTAACTTGATTTGGTTTTATATTATACGTTTGCTAGATAAATTTAGTATTGTTGATGTAATATATTTAGACTTGGCATGTTTTGATGAAAAATTAGAATACAAAATTAGCATGGTACAAAATAGATTGATTAAAAACTGGCTAACTGATAGGTCTCCAAGTGTAATTGTAAACAGATTGTAATTATAAAGCAGGTGTGTTCCTAGTAGGGTCCTGAAGGGATCAGATCTTGGCCCTAACACTATTTAACATTCTTATCAATAGGGTGACCAGATGTCCCGATTTTATAGGGACAGTCCCGATTTTGGAGTCTTTTTCTTATATAGGATCCTATTACCCCCCACCCCCATCCCGATTTTTCACACTTGCTGTCTGGTCACCCTACTTATCAATGACCTAGAAGAGAACATGAAATCATCAGTGGTAATGTTTGCAGAAGACAAAAAGTGGGGGAGTGGTAAATAATGAAGACAGGTCACTGATAAAGAGCACTTGAAAAGCTGGCACAAGCAATGTGTATTCTAATATAGTTAAATGAAAATGCATACATGCTTTATAGCGATTGAGCTCCTGGAGTCTGTCTATTTAGCTTAACAAAGAGAAGGTTAAAGGATGACTCCATTACAGTCTGTAAGTACTTGCACAGGAAACAAATATTTGATAATGGGCTCTTCACTCTAGAAGACAAAGGTATAACAAGCTCCAATAGCTGGAATTTGAAGCTAGATGTATACCTTTTTTCCAGTCGGAATCTATTCTAACAGTGAGAGTAATTAACCATTGGGACAATTTATCAAGGGTTATAAAGGTGGGTTCTCCATCTCTTGATATCTTTAAATCAAGATTGGATTTTTTTTAAAAAGAAAATATGCTCTAGTTCAAAAGGAATTATTTTGGGGAAGTTCTATGAGCTGTGTCAGAGAATTGACTAGATGATCACGATGGTCCCTTCTGGCCTTGGAATCCAAGAATCTATGTGGAGTAAGCAGATAGAGTGGGAATTCGGAGTAAGTAGGTAAAGGATCCCTTAAAAGTCTCCCATGATCATCATCCAAGAGGCTGATATTTCATTTAGCATTTAGCTTTTTTCCCAGAAAGTTTCCAATAATTGTCTGTGGGGATATTACCTTGAAAATCTGAGAACATGAGCACTTCTATTTTTATATTTAAAGGGTGGCATGAAGCTGAAACCCTAGAAATAATAAAATCATAGAAATGTAGGGTTTGAAGAGACCTGAAGAAGTCATCTAGTCTAGCGCCCTGCACTGAGGCAGGGCCAAGTATAACTAGACCATCCCTGACAGGTGTTCATCAACAATCTTAAAAACTTCCAACAATAGGGATTCCACAACCTTGCTTGGAAGCCTATTCCAGTCCTTAACTATCCTTAGAGTTAGAAAGCTTTTCCTAATATCTAACCCAAATTTCCCTTGTTGCAGATTAAGCCCATTACTTCTGGTCCTACCTTCAGTGGACACAGAGACCAATTGATCACTGGCCTCTTTATAACAGCCCTTAACAGAGTGAAGACTTATCAGGTCCCCCTCAGTCTTTTCTCAAGCCTAAACATGCCCCCCCTCCTTTTTTTTTTTTAAACCTGTCCTGAGAAGTCAGGTTTTCTAAAATTATTTTTGTTGATTTCCTCTGGGCTCTCTCCAGTTTGTCCACATCTCCATTAAAGCATGTTCCAGATGAGGCCTCTCCACTGTGGAGTAGAGTGGGACAATCAGCTCCCAGGTCTTAAATACAACACTAATACACCGCAGAATGATATTCCCTTTTTCACAACTGCATCACATTGTTGACTCAAATTCAGTTTGGGATCTGCTACAAAACTTCCAGATTCTTTTCAGCAGTACTACCACCTAGCCCTTTATTCTTCATTTTGTAGTTACACATTTGATTTTTTTCCTTCCTAAGTAAAGTACTTGTTACTTTTCTTTACTGAATTTCACCTTGTTGATTTCAGGCCAAGTTCTCAGATTTATCAAGGTCATTTTGAATTCTAAACCTGTCCTCCAAAATGCTTTCAACCACCCCAAGCTTGGTCTCATCCCCAAATTTTATAAGCACACTCTCCACTTCATTATCCAAGTCATTTAGTGGACCCAGGACTGGACCCCACTAGATACATCCCCCCCCAGTCTGAAAGAAAAACATTGATAACTACTCTGAATATGGTCTTTCACCAGATTTGCACCCACTTTATAGAAACTTAATCTAGACCGCAGTTCCCTAGTTTGTTTATGACAATACCATGTTGGGCTGTGTCAAATGCCTTACTAAAATCAAAATATATTATATCTATAGCTTCTTCTCACCCACTAGGCCAGTAACTCTGTCAAATGAGGAAATTAGGTTGGTTTGACATGCTTTCTCCTTGACAAATCCATACTGACTATTCCTTATAACCCTATCATCCTTTAGGTGGTTACAAACTGATTGTTTAACAGTTTGTTCCTGTATTTTTCCAGGTATTGAAGTTCGGCTGATTGGTCTAAGTCCGAGTACTCTTCATTCCCCTTTTAAAATGTAAGTACTCTGTTTGCCCTTCTCCATAATAAAGGGGTATGGGATGAAACCTCCTCTATTGTGAGACTTCCCACTCTACACCCTAACAATATATCTAAACCACAGATGGGAGATGTAATTCCCAGCTCAGGTGAGCATACTTGTGCTAGCACCTGAAAATAGCAGTGTGGCTAGCTACTAGAGTACAATCCCATCCAACCCTCCAGGACATACTCAAGCGACTAAGCCCATGCTGCCACAGCCTCACTGCTATTTTTAGATGCTAGCTCAAGCCAGATCTAACAAGTGAATGTCTACCTAAGCTGGGAACTACACCTCCCAGCAGCTCTGTAGACACATCCTAGGGTCTACGTCTTCACCGTGGAATTAGTGTGGGTGATCAGTCCTCAGGCGTAAGCAGCTGGTTGGCTTAACTCAAGTATGAGCCACCACACTGCAAAGCTATACTCCAATGTATCCACTCAACTCCATCTACACTGAGGCTGCACTCATGCTCATTCATATGAGGTACTAGGAAATCTGGAGACACATCCTAAGGTTCTTAGCTCTGCAATACAAAGAGCTGCTCTATGACTCTTTCCCTGTAAATTGTGGGAATTGCAGGAAGGCATTGGAGGAATATCAGGTGAATGCCCATTTAATGGCTGTCTGAATACAATATACTCCTGTTTATCCAAAGACCATGGGGAACACCGATTTTGTTCAGATAATCAGGAGCTTGGATAATCAAAGGGCAGCCTCTTTCTCAAACCCCTCCCCTGAAGCTCTTACCCCTGCAGTCAAAAAGAGCTGGCCTGGGTATAGATTTCACTGTTCTAACTATGTATGCGCAGTAACAGCAAGGCAGCAGACTCCCTGGCACCCAGGCTCCTGCTGCAGCTTCTCAGAGCACACACATCCTCACATGCGGGCTCCTGCAAACCACCTGAGGTAATATGAAGACCACACTGAAGAGGGAGCTGGGTACTGTAGTGCTGCATCAACCAGGGCCAGAGGTACAGCTCCAACCAGGTGAAGAGCAATTCCACGGCAGAGGTGCAGGGAGGTAGCAAGGGATGCAGGAGGAGGGAAAGTGCATGCCAGCAGCTGGGCATGGAGGCCAGGGATTTCACTCAGAGGTTGTATGCCGGCAGCTGGGCAGGGTGGCTTATTGGGGGGTTGCATTCAAGCAATTGACAAGGAAGGGATTCAAATAATAGGGTTTTCGATAAATGGGAGTACACTGTATAAGTTAAGGAATGAGGGTGATCAGTATACCCCCTACCCACACAATTGCCCTCAGGAAGAGATTTAGCAAAGTCTGCAGAACCTAGCAGATATGACTGGGCCGCGATTAATCGCAGTTTTAATTGTGCTGTTAAACAATAGAATACCAATTGAAATGTATTAACTATTTTGGATGTTTTTCTACATTTTTATATATATTGTATTGTGTTGCAATTCAAATCAAAGCATAAATTATTTTTTATTATAAATGTTTGCACTGTAAAAATGATCAGTAGTATTTTTCAATTTACCTCATACAAGAACAGTAGTGCAATCTCTTTATCGTGAAAGTGCAACTTACAGATGTAGATTTCTTTTTGTTACATAACTGCACTCAAAAACAAACAATATAAAACTTCACAGCCTACAAATCCATTCAGTCCTACTTCTTGTTCAGCCAATCACTAAGACAAACAAGTTTGTTTACATTTATGGGAGATAATGCTGCCAGTTTCTTATTTAAGTCACCTGAAAGTGAGAACAGGTGGTCGCATGGCACTTTTGTGGCTGGCATTGCATGGTATTTACATGCCAGATATGCTAAACATTCATATGTCCCTTCATGCTTCGGCCACCATTCCACAGAAGAGACGCTTCCATGCTGATGATGCTAGTTAAAAAAAAAATAATGCATTAATTAAATTTGTGACTGAACTCCTTGAGGGAGAATTGTATGTCTCCTGCTCTGTTTTACCTGCATTCTGCCATATATTTCATTTTATAGCAATCTCAGATGATGACCCAGCACATGTTGTTCATTTTAAGAACACTTTCACTGCAGATTTGACAAAATGCAAAGAAGGTGCCAATGTGAGATTTCTAAATATAGCTACAGCACTCAACCCAAGGTTTAAGAATCTGAAGTGCCTTCCAAAATCTGAGAGGGATGAGGTGTGGAGCATGCTTTCAGAAGTCTTAAAAGAGCAACACTCCGATGCGGAAACTATAGCACCCGAACCATCAAAAAAGAAAATCAATCTTCTGCTGGTGGCATCTGACTCAGATGATGAAAGTGAACATGTGTCAATCTGCACTCCTTTGGATCATTATCGAGCAGAACCCATCCTCAGCATGGATGCATGTCCTCTGGAATGGTGGTTGAAGATGAAAGGACATATGAATCTTTAGCGCATCTGGCATGTAAATATCTTGCAACACCGGCTACAGCAGTGCTGTGCGAACATCTGTTCTCACTTTCAGGTGACATTGTAAACAAGAAGCGGGCAGCATTATCTCCTGCAAGTGTAAACAAACTTGACTGTCTGAGCGATTGGCTGAACAAGAAGTAGGACTGAGTGGACTTGTAGGCTCTAAAATTTTACATTGTTTTATTTTTGAATGCAGTTATTTTTGTACATAATTCTACATTTGTAAGTTCAACTTTCATGATAAAGAGATTGCATTACATTACTTGTATTAGGTTAATTGAATAGGTGAATACTATTTCTTTTGTTTTTTTACAACACAAATATTTGTAATCAAAAATAAATATACAGTGAGCACTATACACTTCGTATTCTGTGTTGTAACTGAAATAAATATATTTGAAGATGGAGAAAACATCAAAAATATTTAAATAAATGGTATTCTATTTTTTTTTTTAAACAGGTGAGATTAATTTTTTTAATCGCTTGACAGCCCCAAAAATAACCCTTTAGAAAAAGTGGCTGTTGCCTCTTGCTGATCACTTGGAGGCTCTATAAAGATGAGAAACCTTGCTTGAGATGAACTGTACAAAGAGCAGAACAACTGCCTTCAGCTTGCCAAAGAGAAAATATATGCAATCATTCAGACAAGAAACAAAAGGAAGGAAGATAGAGTGAACGCGCCATTCATAAAGATGTAGGGGACAAACTGCTTGTGACAAGAGACATAGTACTGGTGCAGAGAATACAATGAGGATCTACTTAATTAATAGAACTCTTCATGAGGTCACCACCCATTGTGTGAACCAATCATGGATGACAATGACCTGTCCAAACATACAGCAAGCTACACTGCTGAAGAGGCATCTGGAAAAGCAGCAAATCAAAGTCACAGTAAAAGTGATCAAATCCTTCAGAGGTCAGTGTATGCTGACTCATATGAGACCTGTGTGCAGTTTGGAAAGAGAATAAAGTCCCAAGGGACTAGAGAAAGTCCATACTGGAACAGACATAGATACAACATCTATATTCTATCGGGGGGGAGGGCATTTTAGGAAAAGGATCAATTTGGTTTTAGAAAAGGAAAAGGAACAACAGGTGGTACATTCATCCCTGGACAGCAAGTGGAAAAGAAGTTAGGGAAATGTCAAGCACAGATGGGCTTTTCCTTTGGAAAAAAAATCAAGAATGTACTTAGGTGGGTACTGGTGAATCTGCTCTAATCCTATGGGGTACTGGTGGACTTTGCCCGATGATGATGAGTTGGTATGATAGTTCCATGACCAACGTGCAGCACCCTTCTGTGTAACAGAGGGTTTCAAGGTGAAGGTTGGGGTTTACCAGGGATCGGCACTTAGTCCATTACTATTCATAATTGTGATAGACTTCACAAGAAAACAAATCCAAATGGAAGGTGGTACAAAGTTGATTTATGCAGACTATTTTGTGCTAATGGCTGACAGTGAGGAAAATTTGGTCCAGATGATTGATGCCAGGAACAGGGAACTAAAACTATGGCCTCAAAATGACTAAAGAAAAGATTGAGTAATGTAGGTGACTCACACAGAACCAAGCCAAATAAATAGCAATATCGAGAGCCAGCACCTAAATCAACTTTCTTCATTTAAGTACTTTGAGGGCTGGTTAGAAGCAAATGGAGAAATCAACAGTCAAGGCTTAGTGCAGGGGGAAGACTGGTTCACAATAAAAATGGGGTTGCTTTATGATAAACAAATGCCCAAGCTACATAAGGGACAACTATACAAAACCATTGTAAGACCAGCTCTTCTGTATGGATCAGAGACATGGGCGACCAAGGAGTGGCACTTGAAAAGACCTGAAGCCATTGAAATGAGATGTTGAGGGCAGTGAGAGGGGTGACATTCCTGGACCACATGCAGATCATCAGGAGTGAGACTGGTATCAGACAGAAACTGCAAGAGAGGAGGCTGAGATGGTATGAGCATGGACAAAGGACTAGAGTTTGCAGTCAGAGAACAAAAAGGACAACCAAAAAAATGGTGGCTAGACTGCATATGGAAGGATGGAGTGGAAAAGGGGGGAGCATTGGACTGGCAAGCCTCAAAAAAACTGATCTGGTGAACTGTCCTCAGCTAGCTAGGAAAAGGGGAAGACGACAACGATGAGGACTATCAGCACTCAAGTGGTTTAGCCAGTGTCCACACCGCAAAGTGGGCGGTTATCAGCTTTAGCATAAGCAGCACTCGGGCTTTAGCCTACACCCTGAGATAAACCAGCCAGCTTGAATGTAAAACATCTAAGCAATACTTGTGAGAGAGGGTTGTATGTGTGGACAGGAGCTGAATTGGCGGGGGGGGAATACCTGAGTAAGGGCCTGAGTTAACTCGACAACGAAGACAAGCTTTAACAAAGTTCAACTTGTGCAATTGGGATGAGCGACAACGTGGTATAGATTGGTGGGGCGCTAGCTTAATTATTTGTACATTTCTGGTACTCAATGCAATTTGACAAATTCCAAAAGGCAAAAAAAATTCCCATCCAGAAACATATTGATGAGCTCCTGTGGTGAAACATTTCTGTTCAGAGATGGTTTTGCCATGTCCAGAGAGACCATGAAATCCACACAAAGGCAAACAAATTTCCCAGACTCTCCTTTCAGTGAAAGAGAACTTAAGCAAGAAGCTCCTAAATCTCCATCCAGCACTTGAGTGACATACAAGGTTCTCAAATGAAGATAGCGATATTTCTAGAAAATGATCACTGCACTGTCTATAGACATGGTTTGTAACTCTTAAAACCTATGATTAAATATCTGCTCTCTTAAAGCTATTCTCATCTGGAAATGGATTTTTTAATACTCTCAAATGCAATACAAATCACTGTCTTCACACAAGAAAATATATATTAAGACATTTTCAATCTAGCAGCACCACCTCAGAACATGGCTAGCACACAATGAATGTACAGTGATATTGGCATCAACTCCAATAGCTAAAGCTGGCATAAATCAATATAAAATTTCCATTGGGCTTATTTAAGTTTTCAGAAGGCTACAAGGTTGGAGCACTTATCAAGCCTATGAATGTTAAAATTACAGTATCTGCTGCACTATATGTGAAGCTCAGTACAGTAAAAGCTGTGTTATCCAGCACTGTACCAACCAGAAAGCTCTATAAACCAGTATTTCTGATCTTCATTGAAAGTCCGGTTTATAGTCCATTTGGCACAGGGCCGGTAGGCTCCCTACCTGTCTCCGCGTGGCTCCCCAGAAGTGGCAACATGTCCCTGCTGCTCCTAGGTGGAGGAACAGCCACAGGGGTTCCGTGCACTGCCCCCGCCCCGAGCGCTGGCTCCGCAGCTCCCATTGGCTGGGAACTGTGGCTAATCGGAGAGTTGGGGGTGGTGCCTGCGGGTGGGGACAGAGCATAGAGCCACATCTCTGCCTAGGAGTGGCAGGGACATGTTGCCGCTTGTGGGGAGCCGCCCGAGGTGAGCGCCACCTGGATCTGGCACCCCGAAACCCCTCCAACACCCCAACCCCGAGCCCCCTCCTGCACCCAAACTCCCTCCCAGAGCTCATGCCCCACACACACCCCAACCCTTCAGCCCCCTCCTGCACCCAAACTCCCTCCCTCTTAGTTAACTGGAATTTTTGACTTACCGGCACCCCCAAGTACCCCAACATGCCAGATAGCAAAGCTTTTACTGTATTTGGTTATCATAACACGAAATGCAACTTTCAGGAACTATATCCATTTTTAAATACACATACAAATTGGCAAAGCTTCTCAAAGCAAAGCTCTTGGTCAATTTTTAGTCATAAAGTGACCAAGGATTACTGCCTGCTTTAATGACTAACTCTCTGGTAATTGAATAACCTATGTATTTAACAAAGTTAGCAGAAATGTGTATTTTATATTGGGGCTGTGTATAAACGGGATAGAGTGGCCTCTATCTGTCAAGTGAGTACTTACAGGACAGCAGTTAGTACCTGAATGCATTGCAAATTGACAGCATGCTGCATCCATATGGACTTAATTGGTGTCCACAAGAGCAGAGAAGATTGCCTACGTGCAATGTATTGCAGGATCAGGGCATCAGTGATTAGTTGTAGAACACATTACTGTATGCCACCAGAAAAGTGAAAGAAACAACTGATGTTTTCCTTTCAGATACTTCCTCAATCTGTTAATCCCCATTTATAAGGAAATGGAAATGTACTTCAAAGCAGAGAGCATTACTGGATTCATTATCCACCTCTCCTGCACCCCAGTAGAGTGACAGTTATATCTTCTTCAGACCTGTTGGACTTTCATGCCACCTTTGACTCGCTACACTTAACCTATTCTCACTTTGTACCTCCAATTGCTATTGGCAGGCAGAAGCATTCTGTCATTTGAAACTTTGTTTGTACCCATCTGTTTGCATGTCCTTTGGATAATCCATTCCACCACAGCTTGCCGATTCCAAGACAGAATTCCAACTACCATGCTGTTCGTGCCATTTTTTATTAGTGTGTGCAAGGTACATGTGCATGGGATTGATTCAAAGGGAATTTAAAAGCAAGGGCTGTAGGGAAACACACATATTCTCAGCCCATCTTTTCTACCAAGTGTTTCTGCCAAGACAATGTTAAAATGTTAGTGTAAGAAGAGAAAATCAAATGTTGAATGTTATTGATAGAATTGTATCTAGGTTTTTATAATCTTTTTTGAACTATACATTTATGAGCATTTCTTTTTACCCATGTGCTTTCTTTTAACTGAAACATCAAATATATAGGAGCACCAAGATACTACCATACCATAGACATTGTTACAGATAAACATTAGGAATGGATCTCATCAGTGCTCCTTCCAGTCCAGTATCCTGTCTCCAACAGTGGCTAGTACTAGCTACTTTGGAGGAAGAAATGCTGCAGAATGCAGTCACATAAGATAACTCGCCCCCAAGGTTCCTTCTAACCCCCAGTAGTCTAAAGTTCACTTATGCCCCTAAGCTAGGAGTTTATATCCCTTCCAAAATTGTTAAATATTTACTTTTGTAACACTGGTCACTCTCATTCAGAGACATACCTAATCCTTTTTTTAATCCTACTCAAATCTTGGCTTCAATGATACCTTATAGCAGTGAGTTCCACAAATTAATTTTTTGGGGTAAAAAAAAAAATCTTAATTTGCTTTCTTTCAGTAATACTGAATGACCCCTTGCTCCTTCTTATGAGAAATGATGACTTGAAGGATACAATCTACCTTCTCTACATCATATTTTATTATATGCAACTTTAGGATGCAGCTAAACCGCTTCTAAAGTAAACAGTCCTAATCTTTTCAATCTTTCTTCATATGGAAGTTTTGCCATGCCTCTAATCTTTCTCATGGCCCATCTCTGAACTTTATCTATAAAATAGAAGTGTATAGGGTTTAACTGAAATAAATACTTACTCCAATTTAAAGTAGACTGTAATTAGAAAAAGATTTTTTATAATTTGGATTACAGATACTAGTACAGCAATTTAACATAATTACTTATAATTAAAATTATTCTCCCTAAAGAAAATAAAATTGTTTTAGTTTCTCTCCATACACTAAATTTAGATATAAACGGAGTGGCTTACTCATATTGTTTACTATAATTATTGCAGTACTTCAATAACAACTTTAATTCCAATGTTCACAATTATTTTAAAGTTTTAGAACTTTCAAATCAAATAATAGTTTCTGCTGCAGAAAGGGAAAATCTTTCCAACTCCCATTCCTTTTGTACTTTTAACATGACTCATAAATTTACATTCCTGTGAAGGTTTGTGTAGGAGTGAAGGCACTTATGTATTATCAAGGAATCTGACATTATAATCCCAAGAAGTTACTACTTATAGAAAAAAATAAAACAGTTCCCATTCTTTTCTGTACATGCTAAGTGTATTCTATTAATCTAGCCAAAAAAGTTGCACTTAGTATTTTAAAATGTATTTTTAAAACTATACTTATCACTCAGCTTTAAAAACAGCAATGAAGTTCCTTGAGGTTTCCAATGTCCAGAACTCAAATTGGAGTGGAAAAATCTTATTATGTGCTTCCTTCTCCACCTTGGGCAACAGTCAGCCTGAAAATTCTCCCCACTATATAGATACATACAGGGATCCTTTCAACGAGAGTAATCAATGAATAAATTAGCCTCACCTTGGAGTTATGAAACGTCTCTCCTCCTCTATCATTTTCTTTAATTCAGTCTCATTTTTACCTTCACATCTTCTCTTCTTCTTCATTCTACTGACTCCCCTGTTCCCCCCAGGTTCTCAATACCACCACTTTCTCCCCACTACCAAATGCAGGCTGAGACACCAAATGACATTTAGATACATCAGAGGAATGGTGGCATGTAATATTGCTAGTTAAAAAACAGAAAATTAGAGGTAAGCTATTTTTTGAAAACGTCTAATAGATTTCCTTATTTCAGTAAGAAAGTGGGTCAGGACTGTAAAGGAAAAAAACTACCTCACCAATTTGCTTATTAGACTATATGTAGTAGCCAAAGATTAAACGGCTAATTAATTCCGCTTCTCTCCTTTCTTACTCAGGACATCATTTTCCAAGTTGCTTAACACTCAAAAAATTGTAGTCTGTCCTTGAACATGGAGCATTGCTTGAGTCATTTCATGGGACAATGCCTTTACTAAACCATGAATGGTGAGCCAAATGTGGCCCACAACACAAATAGATGCACATCTACCTATAAGCAGCAATCCAATAGTGAGCAGAAATTGGGGATAAAGCCAAGAGCATCAATTACAGGGGTATAAACAAACCGAACCATTCAAATGCGGATGCCCACAGCTGAACTCATTGTACAGAGGTGGTAAAAGAATAAAGAGATTAGTTCCATTCTTGACATTTTTTTCTAAGGGGGTTACGAAAAACACTGTGGCACTGAACCGAGAGGCTGTAAAAGGAAGCTAATGTAATGAACAGAATTCAGCTTTCAACATGTGGCTCTAATTAGAGCATTGGGTCTAAGGGGAAAAAAACCTAGAAATGTGCAAGATCCCAAAGTTTGACATGTGGGTCAGATACAACCTGAAGGTTCGGGAGCATTTCCAGTGTTTATCCAGACTTCTGGAATTCTTGGTGTGGGTCAGATCAGGAGTTCCACAACAACTACTTCCCTTGATATTTGGGGATTTCTGGTTTTGTCTGAGACTGGGTGCAGAAAATGCTGAAATTAACCAACTTTATCTTTTGAAAGAGATACAGCCAAAATTCACACTTAACAAAATGACTGACCTCACACTTGGTAAAGCAACCCCCATCCTTTCCTGTATTTATACCCACTCCTGTATTTGTCACTTCATGCATCTGATGAAGTGGATTCTAGCCCACGAAAGCTTATGCCCAAATAAATTTGTTAGTCTCTAATGTGCCACAAGGACTCCTCTTTGTTTTTGCTGATACAGACTAACACAGCTACCACTCTGGAAAATGTGTATGTTATTATCTGTGTACCAGGCTAGTGAAGAAGTTATACTAGACTTGAAAATATTTCCTATTTGAGTCATGTCTGTTCAGACTGGTGGCAATTTTTAGTATTGGTAACAATGTAAAGCCAATATGTATGCAGATGATGAAACTACATTTTACTTTCCTTATGAAACAAATGAAATTACCACCAAAATTCCAATTTAAAAATGAAATGTGATTATATGCTGTATAAAGCAGAACCCGTTGTTATGCACAAAAGATGTAGTGTTCGGTCTCCACGGTCATACAACCCAGTACTTTCCCCTGTTTTGACCAATGCATTGCAATGAACATACACTTTCCGTGAGCACTCCACTGTGAAACAAACCATTTTCTTGAGAAGTTACAGCTAATTCAAAACCCATCAGTGTGGAAAGATTTAGAGAAAGTGGATAAAAAAAAATAAGACTGATGGTGGGAAGACATGGCAACAAAAGGCATAAACTCTACATATGGAGAGGATGCTTTAAGGCGGTACAAAGCAAATTAGCAGTAGGAGCATAGATAAAGTTAAGAAAGCAGTAATTAAAGCAAACCTCCTTTGAGTAATATGCAGTAGGCTGTGGAATAGGGTCCCAAGAGAAATGGAGGAAATGTCATCATTTGAAACACAAACTAAAAATTGATGATCTATGGTTTTGGGGGAGTGGGGGAATTCAGTGCATCCCCCGGACAATACAGGACACCCTTAGAGTTTTTCTCCATCTCTTACTTGAATGACTCAAAGAAATCACCACAACTATAGTTCTAATCCCTGGGCACCTTGCTGCTATTTATTCTGACATTAAGTAAAAGCCATTTATTCCCCCTCATTGCTTTCTATCTCCTAATTATGTTTTAATTCATGACAGACTTTAACCTTTCATCCCGTGGTTACTATGTTTCCTTCAGAACCTCTCGTTAGAGTCTTGATCCAAAAGAGTTTTAAAAAAACTAAAATTATATCCACTGGTTCTTCTTTCTACTGCTTGTTTAGCAGCTGTCTCTAATGTATTCAAAAGGAGTCTTGATTTACACTTTAAAAAGAGCATGCTGGTTTGTCTTTTTTTAAATCACCCTTTATGGGGCACTCGATGGCTTGTGACTGGGAGTGTTTCACATCTGAGCCATGAGTCCAAGTTGGTGATAATTTCTGAATTAGACACACAAAGCCTTTTGATTACACCAAAAGACCCCCGCCACAACCAATGCCTTTGTTAGCCGTTTCAACAGAGAATCTAAAGACTTAATGGAGCACAGTGATTAAACTAGCCCCTCACTTCAGCAAGAGTATTTCTGTAGGTGAGCATGGAGGAACATACATTGCTTGTGTGCGGTACCTCTTCTGTGGATAACTAGAGAACTTGAGTCTCATTCGGTCCTAATTCAGCATCTCTCCCAAACATTAAAGTTGCTGTTTTTATCTAGCTGCATTTTAACTGTAATTCTTCCCGTGGTAATTTTCCTTACAGCAGGTATAAGTTTCACTGGTCTGGAATATCCAGGAGAGTGCGGGTGTGTGTGTTTAAGTGCCTTCAGCACATAAGAAGGAAAAAGCTTGCTGTACAAGCAATTCCTCCTGTGGTTCTGCACAACAGTAGTTCTCTCCCTGTGGCACTGACAGCAGTATACAGCTGACTATGAATGATTATTTATGTGATGCTGCAAATGCAGTCTAGGAAACATACACTTCAGTATCATCCTGCTCGTTTGGGCTGGAGAGAAATAGCAGGACATTATCAAATGTTATTCCTATGGCTCCTCATCAAATAAAAATCTGAGCTATATTAGCGAAGCTGTGCCCAGTAAATTTCACTGTGTGTTTAGCGGTCATGCTTCAGCTTAACAAAGTTTTGTTCTAAATGTCAATGCAAGGTATACAGTGGTAGGGATAGTTTCAAGAACTCTTCCCCCCCCCCCCCACCGCATTACTTGTAGCCTGATATGATATGCAAATATTAACTCTCAGCTGAAGCTTATCAAAAATTTTAATGAGAACAGTTTTCCATTGGAAAATGACATGATGAAACAAAATTTTTCATGAAACCATATCACCTTTGACAAAATTCTGTTTAGAAAAAAAATGGGGGGGAATAAAAAATGTCAAAAAGTCCCTTTCCAACATTTTCAAAATGAAATATTTCAATTTTTTGTTTCAAAATATACTTAACTTCACATAAAAATAAAAATGCTTCAACTGACCCCTCCCACACCTTTTTTAGTCATTAAATAAAAAAAAATTAAGATTTAAATTTTTGGCTTTTCATCCCTATTCAGGCTGAACTTTTAATTGAAATATCAAGTTTTTTCATGGATGGAAAAATCGTTTTCTAGCTAGCTCTACTATGAACAGAGGTTAAAGCCTGTTGCTTTATGAAGGAACCCTTAACATTCAAGGTTTGTGTTTTTTCCCCCACTTCTGCTAACTCCCACATGAAAGTAATTAAAAACAAAATCACTGCAATTTTTTCAGTGCAGATTTTTGGAAATGATAGCAAACATTTTTCATAGCCATAGCTAAGCTATGTGCTGTTTTGTTTAGTATATTGATTTAATTATTACAAAAGAAGATGACAGTCTAATTTTGTCTGCTGTGATACAGCAGCAAAGCAAATAAATTGTACGTTCTGTTTTAGTCCAACTATTTTCTATAAAAGCCTTCTCACCTGGAAATAATTTGGGCATTTAACTTGTACAGCATTGCAGTTTACTATAAATGACCTGAATAATGTCCTGAAAAAAAAAAGTACAACAGCTGCAAGCTCCTATTAAAAAGTAAATAAAAACTACATTTCTCATTTGTTTTTAATCTGTTCATTCTTGATCATTGTTATGTATGAAAGAAGGTCAGAAAAAAGTACACATTCTTGAGCAATTTCTAAATAAACCAAGTATTAAAGAAAAAACACTGGTTTCATCAGCATTTTCTTCTTCCAAATGTACCTTATCAAATTTCTATTTATGAACAAAACTTAAACAGCCTATCCATTTTTTAATGGATAAAGTGAGTCTTCAAGGAAAAATACCAGAAGTGTTGTAGACCTGTGCTTATAATTTGATTCAAATTGATGTTCTTTTAATCAAACCATTTGTATAACTAAAAACTTGACTTTCCAGTCCCAGGAATGACACAATAATTTTGGGGAATGTTATCTAAATAGAAATGGTAGATGCATGAGGAATTATAACACGGAAAATTAAAATATGAAATTTCTATGTCCTTTTATCATTAAAGGAAATAAGATTCTATATATTGTCCTTAGGGTTCAGTTGAAAAGCAATAAACGAGCTTCATCTCAGTCGTTGATTTCAATTCAGTTTAGAATTACCAATAATATCAATTAACTTCATGCAGCAAAATCTTAGTAAAAGGCAAAGTCCATCCATATGCCAACCCTCAATACCAACAGAACGTTGTTTTTTTTAAAATGGCACTAGTTGGAGCTTCTTTGAAATCTCTGATGTGACATATGTGCTAATAACTTTATCTCCATAAAATGTATCAGATCAGAATATTAAGACAGCACTAACTTAAAGTGCAAATTTGTGTTGCATAGGATAAAAAAAGATATACTATTTTCTATCCTGACCCTCCCCCCCAAAATCACTTATTAATAACAGCATAGCTTTCAACTGGCTGATTAGCACTTACAGTCCAATTAAAAGGTTTAATATCTCCTAATACCATAAACCATTCTGTGAAGACAAAATGTCTCAAGTATTCTGGAAAATATTTCAATGCACCATATGTTAAACATAATAATAATAATATATTGATCAAAAAATTCAAGACAATTTTGTTTTAGGAAAAGAAGCTAGGATTCTTTTTCATGCCATATGGAACCAAAGTGTGTCAAACCAAAATCTGGGTAAGTCCTCCTTGATGGAGTTTGTGTTGGAGGGAAAATGTTATGGTGTCCAAAGAAAACAATGCCTTTACAGTCTCTGACATTAAGGATTAAGAAAATAAGGTGTTGCTTTCAAAAATTAGCCTGCTATGAGGCTGCAGTCCTTTTGGACATGTACCTTAATTGTCCTCCTAATTTTATCTTGCAATTTATTAAAGGAGTTAATTCAACAGACATTCATTAAACAATGTTTCTTTATGCTTGTACATGCTACTATTGCCATGGTAGCGGGAATGGATTCAACTAACAAAAGAGTTTAATGGAGAAGCAGTTTTACAAATCTTGTTAGAACGCTACATGGAAGCATTCAGGAGAGAAAAGCCACTTAGGTTGTTTCTTGTCTGTGGAAGCTCAAAGCCCCTTAGGCTATACTTTGAAGTAGCAATGTAATGTCTCAATAGCCAAGCCAACGGTGTCCTCTTTCAGGCTAAGAGAGCGAATCCTTCCTTGAAAAGGAGAAATGTTAAGGCCGTATGACTATTCTACAGTACGAAGTACATATTGAAGACAACACCTTCAGTCAAGATGTATCACAGCATGAAAAAACTACTTCTGTTAAATCTTTGTATCAGATTGTTTTCAATAAGCCTCGTTAACGGTACATGCATCTGTTTACATGCCCCAAATCCTAGACTTTAGAATGAGCTAGTAGGCAGGAACTCTATTTTCTTAAACCTTCAGAGAGGTTCAGGTTTGGTTTGCGTTCCAAGCCTGTTTTAATTCCATCTGAACCATTTCACCTGTCTCTAATTAGAAACGTTCAACTTCTAAGTGAAAGGCTTCTGATTGCTAAATTGGAAAGCTAGCATTACTTTCCCAGCTTACCAGAGACAAACATTGAATTCTGAATTTTACAAGCCTGTGCGCTAAATTTTCATGAATACTGTCTTGTGATATAATTAGGGCTCTACCAAATTCACGGGCCATTTTGGTCAATTTCACAGTCAGAGGATTTTTAAAATTGTAAATTTCATTATTTCAGCTATTTAAATCTGAAATTTCACTGTGTTGTAATTATAGGGGTCCTGACCCAAAAAGGAGTTGTGGGGTGGTCACAAGGTTATTGTAGGGGCAGTTGCAGTACTGCTACCCTTACTTCTGCGCTGCTGCTGGCGGTGGCGCTGCCTTCAGAGCTGGGCAGCTGGAGAGCAGCAGCTGCTGGCCAGGAGCCCAGCTCTGTAGGCAGAGCCACTGCCAGCAGCAGTGCAGAAGGATGGCATGGTACGGTATTACCACCCTTACTTCTGCGCTGCTGCCTGCAGAGATGGGCCAGTCAGTCTGCAGCAACGATCCAGCTGCCCAGCTCTGAAGACAGCGCAGAAGTAACGGTGGCAATACCATGACCCCCTGCAACTCCCTTTTGGGTCAGGACCCCCAATTTGCAAAACTCTGGTCTACCCTCTGAAGTCTGTATAGTACAGGGTAAAAACACAAAAGACCAGATTTCATGGTCTGTGATACGTTTTTCATGGACGTGAAATTGGTAGGGCCCTAGGTATAATGGAATTTCCGTATTAACAAATCCAACTAAATTGTAATGAGGATACTATAAAATATATTCACTAGGCACTACTAACCTAAGGCCAATGTCAGTTCACTGATGCATGCAAACATCTCTCATTTAAATCAATGGGAGACATGGATACCTATCCAGGGCTGAATTTTGCCCTTGAAGCATTATTTCCCAAGGTATTCCAGTTTCAGAATGGCACGTATTTTCTGGCATTTTACTGATATTCATAATCTGTCAATGATGGCAGCGGTGATGCGAACTTCCAATTTATCTTTGAAGGTCTAGTTATTGACCAGTACAGTATGTTTGCTTTGAAACAACCTATGTTGTACTTATGGAATTGAACTGCAGATGTCTGGGTGTGGACTGAACAACCTACTCAAAAAAAAATTTAAAGGGTCTATTAGTAGTAGTTACTCTATTACAGTAGCACTCATGTTGCTAGGTATTGTCCACAAAAAAGGAAGACAATGAAGCCGAAGTATTTGCAGTCCTAGAAGGCATACAACATTTGAAGGGGAAAGGAAGCTAAAACATACAATCAACTTTACAAATATATTCGTAAACTATTCACAACTGCTCCTTATTACTTGGTCAATTTCTTGAAAGTCTCATGACATAAGTGGGTACAGAGGGAGAATTTGAAGGTGCAGAGGGACTCATTTTGGGGATGGGTCTCATGTATTAGACGTGGAATGAAAGCAAGCATGAAGATGACAGCTAGCAGGAATGAAGTTGTGCATTCAAGTTTTTGTTGGCTGACCTGAAGAGTTTCAAACTCCAGAGCACTACTAACTGATCAGAGAAATTAAAAGCAGAGTTACTGAAGGTCAAATTTAGATAGGCGTTGAGCTTCTTTCCACCCCCTCTCCATTGCAACAAGCTTTGAAGCTGCAGCCAACTGTTTAAATGTTCATTTCCATAATTCTAAAAGACAAAAGTTCCAGCCTTAAGACCAGCACCAAGCACCAACATACTTAATGTATGTACATTTTCTCCTCCTCCACCCCCAGAAGTTCCCTCTAGTTCTTTTCAGATTTTTTAGCTGGCATGTTAGAATACTATGATACTGAGTCTGAACCAAAATTTTCCATGATTGTAAAAATTTGTGATTAAACAGATGTCAGCAAATATTTAATGGAGTGTAAGTAGAGAAGCAGATGGTGAAATCTATGGAGTTCAAAGTGGCTGTGTTACACTAAAAAGCAAATTTGAGGAAAAAAGTATTGTACTGAAAATATTAACTATCTTCAAGATTAGTTTAAACAAATGTAAAAAAGTTCTTACTCAAAAACACTTATTCAGAAGGTTTATCATCAAGTTTGAAATAGAGGTATCTGCGTTATAAACTTCACACTATTATAGAAAAATTGACTTTATTCTGCTCTTGTGGATGTTACAGAACACTGTTCTTATCAACATCTGCATTCCCAAACAAAATAATATACATCATAGATGGAAAGCATCTGACTAAAACAAGTACCTTGACATAGCACATGTGTTGTCCACAATGCTTAAAGTAAGGCTGCAAGTCTGTCATGGAGGTCACGGGTTCCGTGACCTCCGTGACTTTTGCAGTGGTTGGTGCAGGCTCAGGGGCTGCCCAAACCAGGCAGCCCCTGGGCTAGCAGCAGCAGCTTGGGTGTGTGGGAGGGGGCTCAGGGCTAGGGGCAGGAGGTTGGGTAAGGCATTTCTCTGTGCCTCAGCTTTCCCACCAGTAAAATGGAGCTATTTAACTACCACTGTAAAATACTTTGAGACCTACCAATGAAAAGTGCAACATAAATATTTATTATCAGTATATAAAGTGATTTCTCTCTCGACATCTATGGCACCCCAGTAATATTTTTTCCTATGTGACAGACTTGTTTTCATGATTTTTAATCCTGCAAATTGTTGAAACAATGTAAATAGCAAATTCAAATTCATGACTGAACCCTAAATCACTAAGAAAGCAGAACAGGAGGAGATCACTATTACACACACTGTGGTCTCCAACATTTGGTATTCAGGGAAGTCCCTTCTTAATATTGATCGTGAAATCTAGACCATACCTTGAAGATAGAGCTATCTAACTCCCCAAACTCTGATCCTGGAAATGGTCTCTATTTTATTAGGGGCTTGATTGTGAGGCAGCTCACAATCACAGGGGTATAAGCACAAGGATATAAGACATACTCAAACCCCTGCCTGGACTACCTGCATCACCAGTCTGTGCATGAGAGTAGAGGGATAGCTGTGGCTGGAGGGCTGCTACTCCCAGCCTGCATAGTTTTGCAAGCAGCAGGCAGAGCCTTGGAGCCATCCTCTCAGTGCACTAGCCAGCACAGCTGAGCAAGTGATGCGAGCTTACTTAGCTGTGCCATTGTACACAGCCTACTTCCCCTCTCTGGAGCAATGGGTAGCTGGGACTAAACTTTGGCCCTGGTCTACTCCTAGGGCAGCACAACTTGGGGCTTATGGTAACTCCCTGATCTAGCCCAAAAGCACACACTTACTTACAGATGTTAAAGAGCACAAACAAGTTATTAGCTGGACACTTTTGATCTCACATTTTCATGCTGAAATCCCAGCAGCTACTTCCAGCCTTGTGTAGTAGGTTGCATCCTGATTCAGAATGTATTCCATATTGTGCATGGACCTGAGATACTCTACTCCTGTGTTGCTCCCTCCCACAAATTTATTCCAAGTATTGTGAGTTCAGCCCCTGCTGTAGCTAATCTTGTCAAGATGTCAAAAGCTGCAGTTCTGTCTCAGTCTAGGGGATGCAAAACAGGAGCTACAACCTCACACAATGCCCTGTATCCAGGGCCGGCTCCAGCTTTTTTGCCGCCCCAAGCGGCGAAGAGAAAAATAAAATAAAATAAATAAAGCTGCGATCGGCGGCACTTTGGCGGCTGCTCTGCCGTGCCGCTTCATTCTTCGGCGGCAATTTGGCAGTCGCCAAATTGCTGCTGAAGACCCGGATGTGCCACCCCCTTCCAAGGGCCGCCCCAAGCACCAGCTTGCTGCGCTGGTGCCTGGAGCCAGCCCTGCCTGTATCCCAAGGGAAGAGGCACTAAACTGGAACCGAGACCACATGAGTTCTAAGTCCCAGCTCTTCCACTCCACTATTATGAGCCCAGTCCTCTTCTCATTACCTTACAGGAGTAACTATTCCTCACCTATTTTATAGCTGAGATAACCAGGAGCTTGCATGATGTCACTCCGGGCAGAGCTAGGAGTAGAACAAATGGTTCTACTATAACAGAACTAGGTCTCATCCACTTTGCCACACAATCTTTCAAAAGGAACATGCCTGCACCTAAGGTGTTTCTCTAACCCCTACCAACCAGAGTATGGCTGTCATGCTTTAGTGGCTAGATCACATACAGAAGTTTACAACTCTACTGTTACTTCCATGCTGAAAGATCTAGTTCTTTGATTCTAGTGGTAGTGGCTTATGCTTTTACATACAGAAGGCCACAGTTAAGATGACCGAGATAGGAGTATTGTTACTGTAGTAAGAGGAGGCCCTAAGAGATAAACCTTGGTATCAGAGGCCTGGTATGAGGCCTAAGGCCTGAACTAAAGTAATGGTCAAGACTTTGCTAACATAAAGCAAAGTTAAGCTGTGAGCCAGAGGCAGGCCCTGCTCACAGAAGCTGGCAAGGAAAGGGCTGATTCTGCAAAAAGATACATACCTAAAAAGTACTGAACACTAGATATTAGAACACTCCTATACTGGAACATTCCACAGATAACATGGAACAGGCCGACCCATCTCAATGACAGGGGCAAAAGGGTAAAATGATGGATAGAGTTGTTTTGATCGAACCAACATGTACAAGGTGAGAGGCAGCACCTTACTACGTAGGGAGGTTGTACCTTGCTACGTGAAGGGGTTGCACCTCAATACGTCAGGAATGATGTGTAACTTGTTTGTACCCGTGTATAAGAATGTATCCCTGGGGTGGTGTCTTTGTCCGGCCGAGGGGGCAGTGGAAAGTCCTGCCACTGAGCTGAGTCCATTGCCGAGTGGCACTATCTAGCAGTATGCCCGGTAGACTAAGTAATCTATGGGGAACTGAAATTGTGTCAGGATCGCAATAAACCTGGCCGAGTTGCCTTTGTACCTTACTAAGACTCTGTGGTTATTGGGGGTTCTCGTCGGGTTTGCTGTGTCAGCTATCTGCGCAGAGCTGGGGCAGCACACAGAGGGAACACACACACGCAGCCGAGTGATATCAACAGGAGAAAGCAGAAGCACCACCCCGGTAGCATCTCACAACAGTTACATTTGGCAATGCTATCTGTCACCCTTAAATGGCAATCTGCTCCCAGAGCCAGGAAAAGAAACCAAGAATCCTGATACCCAGAGTTCTACTGCTGTGCCACAAATACTTTTGTAATCCACCTTTAAACTGAGTTTTGTCTCCCTGGCTAGGCTAGTTTACACAGAAGATAACAGCATACACTTCCCCCTCAATCTTACAGCTGAAATTGAAGTTGTTGCTGTGGATTCGAAAACTGTTAATGATTTTTTTTTTTTTTAATATAAAGGACCCTTGCAAAATTGTTTGAATTATTTTACATTGCAAAACATTGTATTTTAAGTGGTGAAGTTGGGTGTTGTGTTAATATTTGTTTACTGTTGCATTTTTAGTGTTTGTAGTTTGGATAACAGAATCTATCCCTTTAAGAACAGTGTGAAATCTTCTGCAACATGCTTCAGACTGAGACACCTTGTCTGTGTATCAAGAGACTGGAAGACTCTACTCCAAAAAGATCAGACCTTGATTTAGTAAACATGTGTTTCCAGAAAGCAAGTCTCATTCTGGAAGATTTTTAAAAAGTACTTATAGGGGATTTGATATCTCAGGACAATGCTAAGGCTCTATAGAGCCATTCACCTGTAGGTTGCCAATCAGAATCCAGCCCAGCAGGTTTAAAACTTGTTCCCACCTTACAGATGTTTGTTAGCCCCGTATGAGTTAACTTTGGAGAGCCTCAGTTCTAGGAGGAGTCCCAAAGTCAGAAGACGGGGCAAAAAAACATGAAGATACTTGCTTTTTGAAAACCTTGTGCTTTTTATGCCAATCTCCTGGTTTTTGGAGGTCTGCCTCAGGATTTTTCATACTACTTACCACAAGGTCAGGGCTAGAAAGGGCCTGTAGTCAAGATGGAGAAGGCTCATCACAGAGCAAAGAGATACTGACTTTTATTTATGTGCTGAGATCATTTCATGTAAAAGTTTATTTCAAACTACTTAAAAAAATCTGAGGGTGCAAAGGGTTAAAATGGAGTCCAGATATTTCAGAAAGTATTACAAAAAGTGTTTTACACTGTACTTTATAGGACCTATATAGTTCCTAAATCTCAACCTTTTAAAAAGTTCTGCACCAGATTATTCATGGGAAATGAAAAGTTGGCTCCTATATCTGTGTATGAATGGCTGTTATGCTTGATAAGGTCTTAGTCTCAGTGAATGACCAATGTATTTGAAAGTTAATGTTACCCAGAATTTTATTAAGTGATTTAGTGTTTTTATAGGTACCGCACTTTCAGCTTTGGTGACTGAAGTCCTCTTTCCACAGAGCAAAGTACAGCACAGGCAGGAGAAAGGCAGACTTCTATACAACATTGTCTATTCTACCTCTTGCAGCGGCTAAACTATTGTATGTGGGAGTGGGGAGAAAACTGGGTTATTAAAAATGGGTGGGGGAACCTAGTACATTAAATGCTACCATTGGAATTATTAATGGCATGTGAAAAATTGTAAGGCTTGTTTATTATTAGGCTAAAATTAGGTGACATTTTCTTAAGAGTTCAAAGACCAGATTTTTTTTAAAACGGTATTTAGGCACCTAACTCCCATTGAACTCACTGGGAGTTAGTCACCTAAGTACCTTTAAAAACCTGAGCCTAGGTGACTTACACAGCACAGTTTTTCAGTGGAGTCTGTGCTTCTTTAAGTCACTTTGAACTGTAGTGCATATTGAAAGAAAAGAAAATATATGTTCATTTAAATGCTATGAAGTTCATATTCCAATGTGCAGGATACGATGACCTTCTAGAGAAACTAGTCACTCATAGGTCACAGTGTATGTTGAATTACAGAAAAGTGACAGCTTTTTAAAAAAATGTCAGCTGTAAAAAGAGCAAAAGGAGTTTTCTTCTCTCCCCATAACTGAAGGTTTCCATACAAAAAAGTACAACGCAGCTGAAGTTGCCTGAGAACAGCTTTACCTGCACTGACATTTCATCAAAGACAAATAACAGAGGTTTAAATATGATCCCACACTGAGTGGTTAGTACCTGCTATTCCAAATGCAAAGTTAATTACTGTAATTAAGGTACCTTTATACACTATCCTAAGAAAATAATGCACACTAAATTACCCAAGGATTTTTCACTAAAAGCAAAAATCTACTGTGTATTAGAATAACTCAAATTACTCTCATTTGAAGTCCTGCTTTTTATTTTTATTTAGTATATGGAGAAGACGCACGATAGCACTTTAAGGGTAGAATAAATAGCTTCTTTTAGAACATACATTAACATAAATCATATATTATTAGTGTTATAAAGATATCCCCTATTTTTATCATTGATTTATGTATTTATATACCTTGGCTTACATTCCATAAACTGATAAAGGAGCAGCAAAATAATGTGAGTCTACTGATCCAAAGCAAAGTGTCACTGTCAAGCCCTATACCTTAGCTCTCTGGATGTGACTCTTGGCTCCACAGCTCATTCATCATTCCTTGACCTTGGAATGATGTGTAAGTAGGTAGCCACAAATCACATCTAAGTCATTTCTAACATAAGGCTAGGGTCTTCACAAAAGATAGAAGCAAAGATGAATCAGCTGCCTGTGACCAGAGTCAGGCATCTTGAAAGCATGCACATGTTGGTCAAAATGTTTTAAGAGTGCCTTTAGAACAAACAAACTATCATTCATCTAGACAGTGATGTTAAACAAGGACAGAAAATAAAATGTGTGTGGAGGATGGGGGATTCTTCTTTAGTTTACACCTACTTAAAGACTCCTATTAGTTGCTTTTCTTATTAGTATATCCACTCATTAGGTCCCTTAATCTAAGTTTCACCTCAGACTCAGTGGGTCAAATTCGGTGGAACTGTGTAAGGCAGTGTAAGATACATATGAGTAGGTAGTGATAAGTGTAGAAGCAGTTGTAAATTACACCAGCTTAGATTTGTCTCTGAACTTGCTCTGTCTTTTAAAACAAATATATCAATGCCAGTCCACACACATTATGGAATAACCAATCGCCAAAATTTCTGCTCTTCATTCTTAAGTTATAGGAGAGTTCCATACGCACTAAAACAAATGTGAAATGTAAAGTTTTTTTTTTTTAAATCATTAACATGAAAATACCCATCAGAATTTTGTAAAAAGAAATATTTTCTTCCCCAAATTGAGAACTTTTGTTCCAGGTTTCACTCCTGAGTGTTTTTTTCTGGCCAAATTTGCATAACAGCTGAGAAACAGGATTAATAATTAAGTGATGTCAGTTTTAACTAAAGTTTCATGAATGGTAATTCTCAGATATAGTGCCCATTGATCAATGTCTAGATGCTTTTCCATGGATCCTAAAGAAATGTAGCATAATGCACAGCAAATTGATAGAGCCCAGCATTTAAATCACTAGAGTACTGACTTACTGCATGAGTAATGATCAAGTTCAAAGTATATCATATGAAATACCCATGTTTTCTCATCAAATAATGTACTTAAATATTTAAAAACATGCAATACCAGATAGGCTTTCAGTCACTTCTACGGTGTTGCTGAAGCATTCATTATCTCATTGCTCACATTTGCATCTCTGTCAAATCTGCTTTTGCACTAACCCATTCCCCTCAATATTTTAGCAGTCAAGAAGTAAATATTGTACTTAATGCAACCAGTGATCTGGAATTGTACTTGGATACATTCAAACAGTAGCAGAGCAGCCAATGTGTGCAAGTATAGACAAGCACAGAAAGTCATTTAAAAAAAACCTATGCTGCAAAAAAGTAAGCTTTCATCTCACAGGCAGAAACCTCAGATAGCATTCTAATATAGCAGCAACAGAAGAAGGGAAACAACTTTAAATGTAAGTATTTCTATTATTAGTTAGGTAATGGGATCAGATTGTTAAAGCAGAACACACCTGTTTGCACAGTCTGGGCATGAAGGAGATTTAGAGAACCGTTAAGTAACTTTACACAGCAGGATTGTTGCAGAATGGGAGGAGAAAAAGTGCCGGCTCTTAACCCTCCCTCCTCACATAGGTGCTGGAACGAAGGGTACTCGGGGGGCTGCTGCACCTCCTAGTTTGAAGTGGTTCCCATCATACACAGGGTTTACAGTTTGGTTCAATGGCTCCCAGTACCCCCACTATACAAACTGTTCCCAAACCCCTGCCTCCTCAGCTCAGTTACTCGTGTCCTTCTCATAGCCTAACTGTAGAAGTTATGGGGGGGGAAGGAGAGCACAGAAAGGGTTCAGTGAGAGGTCTTGGGAGAAGGTAGGACGGATGGCATCACGTGACAGACCTATTGAGAGGGGTGGCCCTGAAGTATGGGTATGCATAGCCAGCCTGTTGTCAGCGTCACCAGCCCATTTGGCGGGGGGCGGGGGGGGGTGCATCTTGCAGTACCAGAATCTGTGAGGATTATGAAAATTGGGACAATTCATGTTTTTTGTAAGACTGACAGAGATGCTCCTGAAAACAGGGAGAGTCAATTTTTCAGGGACACAAGGTGCGGATATGATGAACACAGGCATATCAGACCATTCTAACAACTTTATAAATGTTATCTCCATCTTTGTGAGCCATAAATTGTATTCTAACTCCAAGGGGAAGGTTTATCAAACTTCCCCCAGGGAGCTATAATCTGTGGGAGGTGATTACTGCAAATTCTGGAACAGGTAAACAATTCCAGAAAAGGACCACTCACCAGGGATTTTTGCATATACAAGGTCAGACCAAGTAATCGGAGCCAGAGGCCAAGGGGACAAAGACTGGCTTTTAGTATAAAGACTGAGCTTAAATTGAATAAGGGGGTTCTTCATCTGCAAACTGACATGAACCTTTTACCAAAATGGCCAACTCTGCTGGAAGTGTTAAGGAGGACATTGACAAGTGACCAGACATCCAAGTGGAAGATGGGTGACTTCTGGTAAGCTTAATATGCATTTAGATCTTTCATTGTTTTATGACATTTTTGCTGTAATGCTTTTTCTCCTGAAATAAACGTACTTTGGTTTGTGCAGGCTGCCTAGTCACTGGTAAATCCACACTCATTATCCTTGGAGAAAGAGGGCAAAGCTGCAGCTGCTGAGGTAAGATCAGACCTGCTGGGATAATCACAGTGATTTTCATGGGAAGTGCAGACCTAAATCCCCAGTCTAGAGGGACCTTCCTGTAGAGAGGTGACAGCTGAAGCCTGAGACCTAAGGGGCCATCCCTGCAGCAAACGACAGAGGAGTCGAAGGTGCAATTATCTCAAAACTGATAACAGTAACCCGAGCAATAGATGTGCATGATCTTCGTAGGCAATGATCAGCAATACAGCAGCTATTCCACAATCAACATCATGGTAATTCAGTCTTGTCCAAACTTGCCAGCTATTGGTTATGTTTATAGTGACATGCCACTCTAGCACAGGAGGAAAAGCAGTTTGTTGCCTACAAAGCACAATTTTACAGTGAGAATCCTCTCTTTCTCAGGTGAAAGGCAGAAGTTTCTAGCTGAAAGCCAAACCAGCTTCACTTTATGAAACCAAGCGTCTCAGCTGAGTTGTGGGCGGACACACCTAGTAACCAGAGCCAGAGCCCACAGTCACAAGACCGGAATCAGGAGTCAACTGGGTCAAGATACCAGTGGTAGTCTGACACAGGAGACAAAATGGAGATCAGAACCACAAATCAGATGCTGGGAGTCATGCCAGGTCAAGATACCAGAAAATCAAAGCCTGGGGAGCAGAAAGCACAAGGCACACAGTTCAGAACAGGATGCAGCCCAGTTGTTCAGACAGCTTCCTGTTCCTACATCTGGTTTAAGTGGGGACAGTGGGACAATCAGCTACTCCAAGAGTCTGCCAATAGGACCTCAGGGGTGGAGCCTCAAACTGGCGCTGGGCTTCATGGGTCGCAAGCAAGCATGAGAGAGTTGGAGCATGGCCACTCTTGCGAACCTGGGTTCAAGACCTGTGGTCATGACACCAAGAGTCTGATTTTTCTTCAGTGGTATAACTAAGATAATCATTGATGTAAGGGGTTCCCTTCCACACACTCAGCTGCTAGTTGCTACAGACAAGTTAAAGGCAAGTTAACTTGATGGCAAAAATCAGAAGTATTTCTGTTTTTCTTAAATATATAAACAAATTTATCATCATACAGATCTTCATTATTTGAAAAAAATTCAGTCAGTCAGGGGAAGCTTAGTTACAAGTAAGAGCCTGAAAAGGTTTTAACAAATGCAGGCCTTGAGCCTGAAAAGGTTTTAACAAATTCTATCATTGCGGAATATCTCTATACAAAAAGAAGTGATACATTCCTTTTGGTAACTGTGCAGATTGCCTTTTTGGTGCCTGTGTGGCTTCCTTATACCAAGGGCCAGATTGTGGCCTGCACTGCACAATAGCACAATACTCCTGTGCATCACTTTCAGCACTAAAAGGGCAGCAGACTCCACAGTACCTGTAAAGGGTTGGGAGCCCTAGCACACACCCACAAACACCAACACAGAGAGCCTGGCAACAGAGCTACAACAGTACATCAGGGAGCATATGTTGTGCTGGGTGTAGACCCAGCATAGTCTATTTGCTCCTTGTAGGAGTGGAGAGAGACCGTTTCCCTCCAGTCAGCTCCAGGGTCAGCACAACAACGTTCTGCCCTTTATTCTGGGCAGATGCAGACTACCAAATCTAGTCCTAACTAAAAAACAATATGACAATAAAATCCAAGAGAACCCCATCACATCTGAATTTGAGTTATCCGGTGCACACAATTAGTCTTACTTACAGAATGCAAAGTTTAGAAAGCTTTTTACAGTTTGATAAAACACTGTCATGGTAAAAATATGTACTTTATTCATAACTAAAACCCATGTTCATATTTTATGACAAGGTAGCCAATTGTAGAACAGTCCTATTGTTCAGCTAAGGGTGGCTCTTAGCAGTTTTAGCCAAATAAGCTTCTTTACTGCCAGTAAACAAACTAGTTAACTGTCATTTTTGTAACATCCCTATGACTAATTGTGATGACACCTTAATATGACATTTCTGAACAGCTCCCTATTAAATACTTACACTGATAAATGTCAAGTTATTGTTTGAATTACATTGCATGTTCAGCCAGTCCACTGTGTATACAGTACAGAGCAGTACATTGAAAAGACAGTTTTATCCTCAGCCCAGAACAGTAACAATAACCAAAGGTTTTATGGGAGTTAAATCAGTCAGTGTCATAGTTCAGCAAGGAAAAAAAAAATTGAATAGGAGACCAGAAAAGATACACCAATAGGCCTTGTGTATCCTGGAACTTGCCCTATTCACAGCCATCGGTATAGTTGTGCTGACACAAACTTCTAGAGTAGACAGGCAAATATGCTATAAGACATGTACCAAGCAGTCAACCCTAGTTTCAAGAAAAGTCATACAGCACTGGTGCAAATCATGCATTCTGACAGTTCTGCCTGCCTGGCTAGCCGCTTGCCTCAGTGCAGCCACACTGGGATTTGGCTTCTGACACATTATAGCCCCAGTGTGGACAAGGTCTATCATGTAGGAAGCCAAAAATGTGACACTTGCGCCATTTGGCAATCATTTACAGGCTAAGGGTCCAGGTGAATAATACTGAATATGTATTTATGAACATTCATTTGAATAGAAATGGAATTCATTTTCACAGTATTCACAATCTTCCTTTGTTCATATTCACACAACTTACTTCTCAATAACATTTGTAGACAGGGACTATCTCATGAATATTTAACTGGGATCTTGGGTCTAATTAAATATGGATTATTATAATACTCCCCTTCTTGCTGAAGCACAAGGCAGAGTTCTCTCAAATCTTTTCAAAAAGCAGAACACAACCAAATACTTTTGTTTTTACAAATAGGTCAATCTGTCTTTAAACTGAATGTAGCCATACAATTTCCCATGTAACAGAAGATCACAGGGAACATGATGCATGGAACAGCTCTTCCCTTGACACTGCCTGCCCGTACCTCTCAGCTGTGTGGAGTGCAATTGCACTGTATGTAGAAACCACAGGAGAAAAATGACATTTATGCTGTTGGGAAAGGGTGGTACACACCCACCAGATGAACAGATGGAGAGCAATCTCCCTCACCCCCACTCTACACTGTTTGGGACGTTAAGGTCCCCTCTGCACTCTGTTAGCCAAGGCGGCGGGCGCGGGACCATATGGTCCAGAATATTTGACTTAATTCTTTTACAGGTAGCCATTTTTGCAATAAAAATGTATAGTAATTCTGCAATGGGCCAATAACTCATTCATCTATTTCAGCAATATAGGATAACGAAATATGGGAAATTATATCAAAATCTGTTTGAATATTTCATGTTCTGTTATGCTCTTTGACTGTCTCTTTCACTAGCTCCAGTAACAGAGTCTTTGCCTCTGTCATGCATTCAAATGTCTTTACAAAATTCACTAACCGTAACACCAGCAACATTGTATTATGGTTGACAGTCATCTTTGAGCCAAAATCAAGCCACATGAATTTTTATTATTAATTATTATTATATTACTATTATTAAAGAAAACACTTTCAACAGCCTTGTTTTGTCCTAAACAAATTCTGAATACACTGCTCCAAGTTTGACTCCGTGAAGATCAATTAAACTTTCTAGATTTCTACTTTAATTCCTGTTACCTGCTCATCACCAAAAGGTTTCTCTCCAAAGACCTTATACAATAATAGGATGGCATATCAGACATTAGTTTTTGAATAGCAATGGAAAGGGTTAACTTTTGTTGGGTGTAAGTAGGAGCCACTAGTTTAGTAACTTGTTATTCCTTTTTTTTAAGATTTAAAGATTTTCTATAAATACCAGGCCAAATCCTCAGCTGCTATAAACTTCCTTACTCCATTAAAGTCAATGGAACTATGCCAGTGAACACCAGCTGAGAATTTGGTAAGTCTTCAAAAAAAAATAAAAAAAAAATACATGCATGCATATTATACGTGGGAAAGGAAACAAGTCATCGCTAGTATCTGTGTGAAGAGTCTGGACTTTTAAATTTTGCTGGTCTGCAGACTTTGCTATTAGTTTTGATGTGACCATGGGTAACCCTGAAACATGCAAGTTTTACACTGAGCTAAGGTACATTTTCAAGGTCATGTGCCATTATGGAGGTTTTTTTAGGGAGAAAAGTAAATGAACATTTATGTCAATTATACTTTCTATTGTGCAGTCCAGAAAAGGGTGATTAACTATGTATCAAAATTTTACCTTATTTTGTTGTGGGTTGCAGAAGTTAAACCAAGAGAAAGCTCAGCTCCTCTGCTACTGTAAAATCAAAGGACAAGCTGCCTGTTCCTGGAATGGGAGAAGCCCTGCTCTCTCAGATTTTCCCTTCCTCTTTGGCTGGTAAAATGAGAACATGAAAATCTGAAGTGAAAGCAGTTAGGGACTGGTGCCGGAATATGAGGTTTCTTGGGCCCCCAGACTGTCTGCTGGCGGGTGAATCATCAGTTCCTGATAGGAGAAGAGGGGTGCCAGCTTGGAGTCCCCAGATCCACCTGTTCTCCTCTAAATAGATCACTATTTGGAAAAAGAACAGGAGTACTTGTGGCACTTTAGAGACGAACAAAATTATTTCAACATAAGCTTTCGTGGGCTACAGCTCACTTCTTCAGATGCATAGAATGGAACACACAGACAGAAGATATTTATACATACAGAGAACATGAAAAGGTGGAAGTACGCATACCAATTGTAAGAGGCCAATCAATTGAGATGAGCTATCAGTAGCAGCAGAAGAAAAAACTTTGAAGTGATAATCGAGATGACCCATAGAAGGTGTGAGGAGAACTTAACATGGGGGAAAAAAATTCAATTAGTGTAATGACCCAACTATTCCTAGTCTCTGTTTAGGCCTAAGTTAATTGTGTCTAATTTGCATATTAATTCGAGTTCAGCAGTCTCTCTTTGGAGTCTGTTTTTGAAGTTTTTTTGTTGCAAAACCGACACCTTCAAGTCGGTCACTGAGTGATTAGAGAGGCTGAAGTGTTCTCCCACTGGTTTTTGAATGTTATGATTCCTGATGTCAGATTTGTGTCCATTTTTTCTTTTGCGTAGAGACTGTCCAGTTTGGCCAATGTACATGGCAGAGGGGCATTGCTGGCACATGATGGCATATATCACGTTGGTAGATGTGCAGGTGAACGAGCCCCTGATGGTGTGGCTGATGTGGTTAGGTCCTATGATGGTGTCACTTGAATAGATATGTGGACAGAGCTGGCATCGGGCTTTGTTGCAAGGATAGGTTCCTGGGTTAGTGTTTTTGTTGTATGGTGTGCGGTTGCTGGTAAGCATTTGCTTAAGGTTGGGAGGCTGTAAGCGAGGACTGGTCTGTCTCCCAAGATCTGTGAGAGTGAGGGATCATCTTTCAGGATAGGTTGTAGATCTTTGATGATGCGCTGGAGAGGTTTCAGTGGGGGGCTGAAGGTGGCCACTATGCAAATTTTTTTAAATGAAAAATGGCCTTTTAAAAAATTCTATTAATGGTTTTTAAAGTCCAATGTTTCAGTGACACCTCCCCCAACCCTTGAAATCGAAAGTTTTGGCTCTCTTTCTTCCCTCTACATTTTCCCTCTTTCATTTCTCCTTTTCCACCCCACACCCCATTTTTGTGGAAAAAATGTGAAACATAGTTAAAATTTTTCATCTAGCTCTATTTGTTTGAATACAGTGCCAGAAGCTGTGTACGGACTCCCATTTCTGTCCCTATAAATGGCATCGTTATAACTTAGACTTGAGCAAAATGAAAAATCTTTTACTGATATCAAAACAAATTAAACTGGGAAGCTTGTGGGATACTTCTCCATAGGGTTTTTTTTTGGTGGTGGTGGTGGGGGGGGTAAACACCAATACAGTCCTCTGAATTTCAGAACCTTTCCAAATAGTGACAGGTTTCAAAAAAATGAAAAAGTTCAGTCAGCTCTACACACAAAGGTCTGTTTTGTTGGGTGATGAGTTTGCTTGAGGAGAAATCAACTTCTCTCAGATTCATTTCTTGTATCGTCCCCATTCTCTTTCTCCTGGTTCCTCAGTGAGAGATCGCAACCTCTCAACTCCATTTTCATTTCTTCCACCATGAGTGGGGAGAGTTTGTGAAATGCCTCTTATAAGCAGAAACATGGAACTCATACAGTTGTGTTCCTTTGAAGAATATGATACAAAGAAGAGAATTTGAAAAGTCAAGGTACATCAGATTAGTTACCCTATGTGTCTGATTTTATATGCTGTCAACTGCCTTCATTGGACCCGCATAAAAAACCCTGTTTCTAGAAAAACTATACAATTCTTATTCACATACATACTTCAGAAAACGCTAATTATAAAAATACATTGGGCCATATGAAGCATTTCTAACGTAGAGGCAAGTCATGAGGACAATAATGATCCCCAGGATCATATCAGTAGATAGACTTAATGTATCACTTTACAACTCTCTTATGTTTTATTGCATCTCTAACTCAGTAACATAAATTGCAGTCAACTCTTCAAGGATATCTCTTATTGAAATTGCATTACACAAGATAAAAAGGAGACAAATGACACAAAATAACAGCAATCTCCAAACCACATTAATCAGATAAGTCATACTTCAAAAAGTGAGTAATGATGCTGTGCTCAGCTTGCAGAACAATGAATATCTGAAAATAAATTAGAATTTCAAAATGCCAGTTAATATTCTCATTCGTTTTAGAGCCATGTCAACAGATTAAGTTATTTATTTTTAAAGGACATATTGGACCTATTTTAAAGGATATGAAAAAAAATCCATATATTTACAGGTATAGGTTTCTATTCACCAATGACTTATACTTGATGTAACAACGCATTCAGGCTTGTGGATCCACTGAACAAGTTGCAGTGTGCTGTAAATGTAGAACACACAAAAATTGCACTGTGACAGACACAAGGCAGGGGGGGAAAAAATCAACTAAAAGGTGCCACTGTTGAATACCAGTAGCTCAACTGGTCTAAGCCTTAGATATTGGGTCATCTTTCATTTAATAAAATAAGAAATGTGAAGCAAATAGTTATAGTCACTGTGATCCGACTGTGCAGAAATCCAGTTCTCAAGACTGGAAATGCCTTTGAGCAATAAAGTATTTTTTTTCTAATATTTATTGTTTTAATTATAATTTTTATCCCTTTCAAACCCACTGCAGACAAATTGGCAGCATGAAATGAATTATCCCTTGAGTTTCAGAGTGAGTAATAATCTAGTATATTTGGTTTTGTATTCCAACCCTGATATAATGACACATAAAGGAAAACCATGAATAAGGCTGGCAGCAGTACAATCAGCTCACTTGCCTGAACCCATAATAATCATCTGTATTAATAAAAGTGAAGAAAACTTGGAGATTGCTACTATTTTATTGTGTCCTGTGCAAAACTATTTCAAGTAAGGAATTTCACACTTGGGGCCTGATCCAGACAAGCTTTAGCAGTTGATGACAAAAATTCTATGGCTCAGCTATTCCAGTGACTCCTTTTTAAATAAAATCTATAAAAGTTGCATTGGATAGCAGCTGGGATACAGTCTGAAATGAACAGTACCGTTAGTCATATTTGGTGGGGATGTTCAGTATTTTAAAATTGAAATTACGAACAGATCCATTTACTGTGTTTCTCGGGCTCCCAGATAAATTAGATCTATTGTGGAATAATACAAAATTGCTCATGCACCTTCCAATCGCCAGGTGCACCTTGCCAGAATTTTAGAAGAAAGAGTCCCTTCCACCCCCTCCCAACATCTTCTGAATACAGGTTGTTCAGACAATGGAACAGCTCACAGATAATCTGAAACGGGCCTACCATTTCTAGAATTAGAAAAAAAAATACAAAAGACAAACCTGGGAAACAGAAATTTGGTTTGCCTGTGGAACTTTCTACTATCTTTAGTATAGTAAGTGGCACTTGGAAATGACATCAAGGAACTTTAATGAACATGCCCACTGATTACCTAGACAGCCTAATGAGGGCTTGGATTTTCAATGGCTGAGTTAATTTAAGTGAACCAAAGAAGATTAAAAGATCATGGTCCTAAAACCTTAAACTCTTCTCTGACAACTCTAATCCCATCAGCCAGGGAAAGCTGTTTACTGACCCTGAGCCTAAGAGATAGAGGTCTTTGACTAACATAGTTTATGTGACTATCCCTGGCTAACAAGAGTGAACTCATCACCAAGGGGATAAAAAAAACAATAAGGAGAGAGAGAGAGAGACCAACCTGCATGAACAATGCAAGGATTTAATCTATTCGCAATAGAAAGTAGTAGACAGTAGGGAAGAAATCCACAGTTGTGGATGTATAAGTAAGTGCCTTTGCCCATCATATACACCAAGAAAACACAATTTGCATACATGTAGTGGACGTACCCTGGAAACCATTCATTCAGTGTAAACATTATGTCAGTATATTACAATCAGCCACAGGGATTCCTTCCAAGATACAAAACCTTTCACTGTCAATGAAGCCCAGGTTGATGATGAAAGAAAGTAGTTACAGTTTTATTTATTTATTTTTCGTTGCCTGTAAGGAATGAGTTGGTGGTCTCTGCATATTTCTATTAGACAAGCCTCTACTTTAGTAAACACCTTGTTGGTTTTCTGATCAGAAGATCCAAGGACTCAGCCATGGAGACTGACCTACAGAATCACGTCACTTCTACAGATGGTCCCTGCACAAGGTAGAAACACACCGGTGGGGAAACTTGCAGTGCTTTTGTTGTTGTTAATGGATAATACAGTAACCACATGGGGACCCCAGTCATGGATGAGGGTCCTATTCTGATAGGTACTGGGGGGGGGGACAAAGAAACGGTCCCTGTCCCAACAAGTAAGTGCATGCATGCCACTGCTCATAAGCTTGCTGCCTGAATAAAAAGGCTTCAGTCTACAGAGCTGGCAATCCAGCACATTTTTTTTTTTTTTAAATGAAGAGACCAAAAGGTAAAAACGTCTCTGACCTCAGTATCAAACAGATATGCATTCTCAATAGGATATTCAAAAAGTGATGCTACAGTGGACATTGTAGTGGTTTTCATAGAATCATAGAATATCAGGGTTGGAAGGGACCTCAGGAGGTCATCTAGTCCAACCCCCTGCTCAAAGCAGGAACAATCCCCAACTAAATCATCCCAGCCAGGGCTTTGTCAAGCTGGACCTTAAAAACCTCTAAGGAAGGAGATTCCACCACTCCCTACGTAACCCATTCCAGTGCTTCACCACCCTCCTAGTGAAAAAGTTTTTCCTAATATCCAACCTAAACTTCCCCCTCTGCAACTAGAGACCATTACTCCTTGTTCTGTCATCAGGTACCATTGAGAACAGTCTAGATCCATCCTCTTTGGAACCCCCTTTCAGGTAGTTGAAAGCAGCTATCAAATCCCGCCTCATTCTTCTCTTCTGGAGACTAAACAATCCCAGTTCCCTCAGCCTCTCCTCATAAGTGATGTGCTCCAGCCCCCTAATCATTTCTGTTGCCCTCTGCAGGACTCTTTCCAATTTTTCCACATCCTTCTTGTAGTGTGGGGACCAAAACTGGACACAGTATTCCAGATGAGGCCTCACCAATGTCGAATAGAGGGGAATGATCACGTCCCTCGATCTGCTAGCAATGCCCCTACTAATACAGCCCAAAATGCCGTTAGCCTTTTTGGCAACGAGGGTACACTGTTGACTCATATCCAGCTTCTCGTCCACTGTAACCCCTAGGTCCTTTTCTGCAGAACTGCTGCCTAGCCATTCGGTCCCTAGTCTGTAGCAGTGCATGGGATTCTTCCGTCCTAAGTGCAGGACTCTGCTCTTGTCCTTGTTGAACCTCATCAGATTTTTTTGGGCCCAATCCTCTAATTTGTCTAGGTCCCTCTGTATCCTATTCCTACCATCCAGCATATCTACCACGCCTCCCAGTTTAGTGTCATCTGCAAACTTGCTGAGGGTGCAGTCCACCACCATGCTCCAGATCATTAATGAAGATATTGAACAAAACCAGCCCCAGGACCGACCCTTGGGGCACTTCGCTTGATACCGGCTGCCAACTAGACATGGAGCCATTGATCACTACCCGTTGAGCCCAAGGATCTAGCCAGCTTTCTATCCACCTTACAGTCCATTCATCCAGCCCATACTACTATAACTTGCTGGCAAGAATACTGAGGGAGACCGTATCAAAAGCTTTGCTAAAGTCAAGGAATAACACATCCACTGCTTTCCCCTCATCCACAGAGCCAGCTATCTCGTCATAGAAGGCAATTAGGTTAGTCAGGCATGACTTGCCCTTGCTGACTGTTCCTGATCACTTTCCTCTCCTCTAAATGCTTCAGAATTGATTCCTTGAGGACCTGCTCCATGATTTTTCCAGGGACTGAGGTGAGGCTGACTGGCCTGTAGTTCCCCGCATCCTCCTCCTTACCTTTTTTAAAGATGGGCACTATGTTAGCCTTTTTCCAGTCATCCGGGATCTCCCCTGATCACCATGAGTTTTCAAAGATAATGGCCAATGGCTCTGCAATCACATTCGCCAACTCCTTTAGCACCCTCGGACGCAGCACATCCAGCCCTATGGACTTGTGCTTGTCCAGCTTTTCTAAATAGTTCTGAACTATTTCTTTCTCCAGGTGAGGGCTGCTCACCTCCTCCCCATGCTGTGCTGCCCAATGCAGTAGTCTGGGAGCTGACCTTGTTCGTGAAGATAGAGGCAAAAAAAGCATTGAGTACATTAGCTTTTTCCACATCCTCGGTCACTAGGTTGCCTCCCTCATTCAGTAAGGGGCCCACACTTTCCTTGACCACCTTCTTGTTGCTAACATACCTGAAGAAACCCTTCTTGTTACTCTTAACATCTCTTGCTAGCTGCAACTCCAAGTGTGATTTGGCCTTCCTGATTTCACTCCTGCATGCCTGAGCAATATTTTTATACTCCTCCCTAGTCATTTGTCCAATCTTCCACTTCTTGCAAGCTTCTTTTTTGTGTTTAAGATCAGCAAGGATTTCACGGTTAAGCCAAGCTGGTCGCTTGCCATATTTACTATTCTTTCTACATATCGGGATGGTTTGTTCCTGCAACCTCAATAAGGATTCTTTAAAATACAGCCAGCTCTCCTGGACTCCTTTCCCCCTCATGTTATTCTCCCAGTGGATCCTGCCCATCAGTTCCCTGAGGGAGTGAAAGTCTGCTTTTCTAAAGTCCAGGGTCCGTATTTTGCTGTTCTCCTTTCTTCCTTGTGTCAGGATTCTGAACTCGACCATCTCGTGGTCACTGTCTCCCAGGTTCCCATCCACTTTTGCTTCCCCTATTAATTCTTCCCGGTTTGTGAGCAGCAGGTCTAGAAGAGCTCTGCCCCTAGTTGGTTCCTCCAGCACTTGCACCAGGAAATTGTCCCCTACACTTTCCAAAAACTTCCTGGATTGTCTGTGCACCGAAGTATTGCTCTCCCAGCAAATATCGGGGTGATTGAAGTCTCCCATGAGAACCAGGGCCTGTGATTTAGTAACTTCTGTTAGTTGCCGGAAGAAAGCCTCATCCACCTCATCCCCCTGGTCTGGTGGTCAACAGCAGACTCCCACCACGAGATCACCCTTGTTGCTCACACTTCTAAACTTAATAGAGAGACTCTCAGGTTTTACTGTACTAAACTAGAAACATGGCTTTAATTGGGTGGATTAATCTGGAAAAGCATTTTCCCAGTACGTTTCCTGGGTGGTTTCAAATGATACACTGACAAACTAGAACAAACACATATGATTGTATCACAAATAACTAAAACAGAGGAAATGAAAGACTTACCTTGAATATGCCTGATCTCGGTCTCATGCAACAGCGTGCAGGCACTAAATGAAAAAAAATATTGAACAAGTCTTAATCTTTGGAGATGCAAATTATTGATTGAGCAAATTGAATTTAAGACCCAAGGAAATCCAGCCCAGCCATTTAAGAATGCCCAGCTTTACCTGTTCCCATTTGTTCTATTCCATAACTACTAGAAATAAGCATGTTTTTATTATTTTCCTACTCTACAAACCTGAAAGTGAGTCTGAAAAAAAAACTAACACTAATTTCAGTATAACTGTAGTGTGAAAAACTATGTAGTTATAACAATTACCAAAATCAAAACATTTAGAAATGTGGGTCCATGTTGTCAATAATATGTTGTAATTCATAATTGCTCTCTGAAAGTGCAGAGCTAAAAGCATTAAAATGAGCCTAGAAATAAGCCGACACTCAGTTTTGCTCAGAAACAAATATATTGAATCAAAAAGGACAAATAAATAAATATGCACATTATTCAGAGTAATAGATCACAATGGCTTTTGGAGAAGATGAAGAAAAAGAGCTCTTCTAGGAATTGCTATCAAGAGAAATCACAAAGATAAACAGTTTCCAGATTTGACACTTTGGATTCGCAAAATTTGTAGTATCTGTTTCAACACCTATTGGAAGTGATTAAGTATTTTAAATAAATGAGGACAAAATTCAAATTAATATTTGTCAAGATAACAGTTGAGTAGCATAAACAGTCTTATTAAACCTAACATCTTAACATTAGCCATTCTGAATATTTTGGTACAAGTTTATGCACTGCTACATATCAATGACAGCCATCTGAATCTCAGAAATCTTGGCATAATGAATAAAATAACTTCAATACCAACTTCTCTCCTACATTCCCAAAGCACTTTAGAAATATAAAGCACGTTTACAAAATTGATTAATTACTTTATTCACAACCAAAATGCAAACCCTTCTTGGATGTAATCTATTATTTACTATTTACTGTTTGAACCCTGCGCATCTGTTTACGCCAGGAATTAAAGAAGAACAACATATCCAATTTAAACATCAAGGTTAATTTAGGAGGGCAATATGTAATTAGCCAAATTAGAATTTGGTTACAAGAGCAAGGCTATCACGCTTCCTGAAAATGCATGGGATCTAATTACCACAAGTGGTCAGGATCTCTATTTTACATCCCATCCAAAAGATGGCATTTCCAGCAGTACAGGTTTTCCAAGTTCCTAATGCCTTGTTGGGGCATAGTTTCACCAGTGACTAAGTAGTAAAGATGCCAACATTGAATCTTCAACACCACTTCCTGTCTTTCTCTTGGAAGTTTCCCATCCCAGAGGGATGTAAGTATGGTGTGGGGGGAGGGGGGGGAGAGCTATGCAACTTTGTAATTTATATGCAGCCCAGAGATAGGACAATTATTCTCCACATAACTGCAATGCAACCAATACCTGGAATACTGCATTCTATTATAGGCAACACATTACAGACAAATAGGCAAGTTACAGGTAGATCCTGAGAAGAACAAAACCAATAATGGTGCTGGGAGAACTGATTTACAAGGAAGGATTAACAATTTAAATGTATACCATGGCTAAGCAATTAGTAACTCACAGATATGACATTGGCCTACAAATATGTGAAGGGTCTTAACACCAAGGAAGGAAAGGAATTTAGTGTGATGGATGGAGGAAACTAGGAAAAATGGACATCAAACTTCTCAAAACATTGAGATGTATTATTCTGTGGAATGAACTCCCAAAAGCAATAATGGAACCACCATCATATTTGACTCTTAAAACTTGACTGGATACAATCTTAGAAAATATATTATAGTGAAAAATCCTCAGCTTTCAGGGAGATGGACTGATGATTATATTGTATAAAACCACAGTTGTAATTACCACCTTACAGCATGTGAAAACAAAGTCCTTGTCCTTATCTAAGAGCGGAAGGATTGTCTTGTGGTCAATCCACAGGATAGGGACACGCGGGTGTATTTGCTGACTATCACAGATTTTCTGTGTGATTTTGTGTAAACCACTTAATCTCTGTGTCAGTTCTGCATCTGTAAAATACTCCCCTATATCTTACAAGGATGTTTTATCAAGCAGAGGTGGATTATGGATTTGTGGGGCCCTGGGCCAGAGCAAGTGGGGGGCCCCCCCTTCCCCTTCCACTTGCAGTCCACCCCTTGGCGCTCCTGCCAGGGAGCCAGGTCGAGATGTGGAGGCGCCCATTTCTCCAGGGCCCCCTGGTAGGGGCCCCATTGGCTCAGTGGCTAATCTGCCACTGGTTGTGTGTATAAATTAGGGCTGCCAAGCGATTAAAAAATTAATTGCAATTAATATCACCGTTAAACAATAGAATACCATTTATTTAAATATTTTTGGATGTTTTCTACGTTTTCAAATATATTGATTTCAATTACAACACAGAATACAAAGTGTACAGTGCTCACTTTATATTTATTTTTATTACAACTATTTGCACTTTAAAAAACACAAAAGAAATAGTATTTTTCAATTCACCTCATACACGTACTGTAGGGCAATCTCTTTATCATGAAAGCTGAACTTACAAATGTAGAATTATGTACAAAAATAAAATTGTAAAACTTTAGAGCTAACAAGTCCACTCAGTCTTACTTCTTGATCAGCCAATCGCTCAAACATGTTTGTTTACATTTGCTGCCCACTTCTTGTTTCTAGTGTCACCTGAAAGTGAGAACAGGCGTTCACATGGCACTGTTGTAGCCAGTGTTGCAAGATATTCACATACCAGATGCGCTAAAGATTCATATGTCCCTTCATGTTTCAACCACCATTCCAGAGGACATGCATCCATGCTGATGCCAGGTTCTGCTTGATAACAATCCAAAGCAGTGTGGACTGATGCATGTACGTTTTCATCATCAGAGTCAGATGCCACCAGCAGAAGGTTGATTTTCATTTTTGGTGGTTCAGGTTCTGTAGTTTCCACATCAGAGAGTGTTGCTCTTTAAGACTTCTGAAATCATGCTCCACACCTCGTCCCTCTCGGATTTTGGAAGGCACTTCAGATTCTTAACCCTCGGGTCGAGTGCTGTAGCTATCTTTAGAAATCTCACATTGGTACCTTCTTCCCATTTTGTCAAATCTGCAGTGAAAAGGTTCTTAAAACGAACAACATGTGCTGGGTCATCATCCGAGACTGCTATAAAATGAAATATATAGCAGAATGCAGGTAAAACAGGGCAGGAGACACAATTCTCCCACAAGGAGTTCAGTCACAAATTTAATTAACGCATTATTTTTGAACAAGCATCATCAGCATGGAAACATGTCCTCTGGAATGGTGGCCAAAGCATGAAGGGGCATACAAATGTTTAGCATATCTGGCACATAAATAGTTTGCAATGCCGGCTACAACAGTGCCATGTGAACGCCTGTGCTCACTTTCAGGTAAATAAGAAGAAGGCAGCATTATCTCCTGTAAATGTAAACAAACTTGTTTGTGTTAGCGATTGGCTGAACAAGTAGTAAGACTGAGTGGACCTGTAGGCTCTGAAGTTTTACACTATTTTGCTTGTGTTCTATAGCCAAAAAAAAAAAAAAAAATCTACCTTTGTAAATGGCACTTTCACGATAAAGAGATTGAACTAAGTACTTGTATGAGGTGAATTGAAAAATACTATTTCTTTTATCATTTTTACAGTGCAAATATTTGTAATTAAATATAAAGTGAGCACTGTACACTTTGAATTCTGTGTTGTAATTGAAATATATTTGAAAATGTAGAAAAACCATCCAAAAATATTTAATAAATTTCAATTGGTATTCTATTGTTTAACCGTGTGATTAAAACTACAATTAATCATGATTAATTTTTTAAATCGTGATTAATTTTTGAGTTAATCGCTTGAGTTAACTGCAATTAAATTGACAAACCTAGTATAAGTCCAAAAAATGCTGGACAGGCACTCAAATACTAGAGATGAGGACCAGATAAATACCTACACACAATTTCATCTCATTTCTTTGATTCTATACAGACCCAATACCACTAAAAATTGAGAGATCTGATGAGATCGCAGTCCATGCTTGTAATGCTATATCTCACAAAATAATCAGTGTTAGTTTTAAAACATGTTACTTTGGTTCAAAAGATTAGCCAAAATTAACAGTTCAGTAAGTCTTCAGGCTGCCACCTGCTATTTCTAGTGTTTTGGAAAATTACAAAAATTGTTAGAATTATTACATATTGCTATAAAATTCCCTATAAAAGGGACTGATCTGAGAAACCTAATCACTCATGATAGAAAAACTAGTTTCGTAGAAAATTTGCTATCACAATCTTCAAGCTTCAGTTGTTCCCTTAAATTGTTTAAACCTTTATTGAAACAGAAGTTCAGAATGCCTGTAAATGCCTAACAGCATTTGGCAGAAAACATGAATAATTATGTAGATAATGGTGATCTAATAGCTTGCTATGGAGAACAAAGGATATTGATTTTAAGAATATTTTTGATGAGGGAAGGGATTTACATCTCCCTGAATCAAAGTTTGATATAAGAATTGAAGACTGAACTCTAAAGATGTTGGTTTGAATCCCCACCTATTCATGATCCTAAAAATCTGGCAGAGCCATACAATATGAAGCGGAGATTCTGTAGAAGATGCTTCAGCATACAAATTGCCTACTTTCAGGAGGAGAGAAAATTTTTGAATGGAGCGTGAAGACAAGAAAAACTGATTAAGTTAAGAGGATGGCTGACATTGATACTATGCCCCTATTTCACCTGCGCTCTGATGCTCAGCTTTGGCCAAGGAGTGCCCAGAACAGTTTAGGAGGGGAAGAGGTACACATGCCTTGTGCATTCACCTCTCTGCCCCTTACCTTGAGCTGTCTGGGCAGCAGACTGGTTCCAAAGTGTAAAGGCCGACACAAGTGCTTATAATTTACACCAGCCGCCAATGGATCCAAAAGGGCAGGTCCAGTGACCAGGCATCATTGGCATGTTGAGACACCCCTTTGTAATGTCTGCAGTGAGAGAGGATGATGTAGGGGACACTAAGAGGGTTGTGTGCCACATGAACTAATCTGGGGCATCTTCCAGGGTTGGTTACTCCAGCTTTAGTTATTTTGTTCCAACAGAAACGTGTAATTTCTGCACATGCTGAAATAGATATATTAGTGCTTTCCTATATCTACTGCATTGTGCATATTCTTCCACTGTACTACACCAAACTAACCCTGATCACAACTAAACTAACATAATATTTTGACTGCCCGGCAGTAATTCGGATGCAGCCTGTATTTTCCCACATTTGTGAATGTTAAACAATAAAATCAAAAGTATGCCATTAAAATATTATGTATTAACAATCTTTGCTTGAAAATGCTCTCTTTTAAGTAAACATCAACTTTAAGTCAGTTAATACTGCAGTTAGATATTGATATATTTTTGCATTGCATCTCAGAGAAAACTTCCCACTGCTAAAATTGAATGCTTCTGTCCACTAACCAACTGCATTTTATTAATGTCACTAAGTAGGTGTATTTTTAGTAACCAATACCTCATTCGCATATGCTATGCCAGAATCATTGATTTATATGCATGACTTCAGTGATAAGATCTGGTAATATTCTTTAATAACTGTTTAAACTGTTCTAGTTGTGTGCTTCAAACAGTTTTATTCCAACACCTAGACAGAGCTCTTTCCACTTGTAGTATTTTCCAGTACTCAACATGCACAACCTGGCATCCGATAGCCAGGATTTTCCATTATTTTCTTTATTTGATTGTGTTCTAGTTACAGAACTTTTAATCCAAGTATGAACATGCCTGAAGTTCACAAAAGAATCATTATCAAAATATGCTGACTACATTGTTCAACCTTCATACTAAACATGAACATTCAGTCAAAATTTGATATCAGCTCTTAGCCAGACCTTAAATACCAGACAGTAGAAGAAATTACCATTTTTCAGCATATAAAGATATTCCAGTCGGTTACTCTCTCTAGAAGACTATATGACCTTCTCTTCATATTAGCTGTAAATTGCTTAGCACAGTCTTGATGCTATATAATAAGTAAAGCCAATTTTTTTAAGATAAAACAAATTCAATTTGTTGAAAGTTCTTTTTGTCAAATCCTGCAGATTTGGAATCAAATGTAATGTTTTCATTATCAAAGGTTGCCAAAGTGGGACAGGGAGAGGAAGGAGGTGAAGCAAGGAGAGAGATCAGTCAGAACAATTAGAAGCTTACAGTACTTTGTGAGGAAAGAGTGACACTGTGAGCCAGTTTCTACCTTCAGTGACATGAAGCCTAAGTTAGCTAATGGGAAATTGTCTCAAGGGACAAATTCTGACCTTGGATGTAAGTGACTAACTGGGAAATACCTGTATTACTTGTATGAATATGGTGGGTGCCTCTGTGTGTTTGTTGTGAAGGGTTACTGGTTACGGAATTAAATCAAGAGGGGTTGCTAGGGGAATGAAGCAGGAAAGGTAAAACAATGGCCTAAATAAATAACATCCTAACAAACACAATAGCCAGATTGATAGTCATGAAGAGGCCACTCATGGGCACATAGATGTTTTGCCAAGGTTGAGAATATAGAGATCAAAGGCAACACTAGGGGGTCCCCAAGCCTAGAAAAGGTGAAGGTTGAGTGAGTGATCAGAAGCTGTCCAGAAAGCATCAGAGGAAACAGTCACACTGGCTAGGGAATACAAAAAGAGACAGGAGCAGGACAGTCTGTTCCCTCTCAACCACAGATGAGGGTTATCTGGGCAGACAACAATTTACCAAAAACTGGCAAGGAAAGATTAAGATGCATGTCAGAATCCAGCACAAAGTTCTTTTATTGTTTTACCTTTTTTGCTCCTTGGGAAGAGGACTAAATAATACCTGACTTTGAAGATGTTTTTGAGCTGCTTTAAGTCAACTCACTGATCCAGGTCCCCAGAATGAAAAGGCTTGCAAAGTGCCAAGTAAAATTGGATCTGTCTAATTAAGACAATTGGGACACAGAAGGGCTGACACCCAGAGACCCTGTCCCAGAATGGTCATGTCACCTGTTTCCATCCATAGTGAGGTGCAGGAAGCCAGGCCTGTCACCTAAGAGGGTAAACTTGATATTCCTGGGGGAATTCTGCACCACTGCACAAGCACATAATTCATGTCCCCCGCAGATTTCCCCCCCCCACACACACAATTGATTCTGATAGGGAGGCAAAGGGAAGCTGCAATTACACCTTTCATCCACCAGGGCTGATATGCAGGAAGAGGGGGCAGCTGGCTCATGGGCCAAAGCAGGCAAATGCAGAGAGGAAGGGGACAGAGGCTGCCTTCTTCACAGGGCCAGGTGAGGCAGCATGGGATATGCTGGGGGGAGGGAGGGTGTGTGAGAGACACGACAGATAGGGCAAGGTGCACAGGGCTGCGAGGGAGGGTCACAACATTGAGCCAGTGGCTGAATGGGAGTGGGGGTGCAGGGCTACATGGGAATGGGGCAGATATGCTTGGCTGAATGGGGGTGTAGAGACACATGGAGACAAGGGCAGATGTGCCTCAGCCTGACTGAATGAGAGAGGCTGTGGTCAGCCAGGGTCTGCATGAGGGAGACTCCCCAACTCCCTAACAATCCCTCCCCTCCCCCCACAAAAAAAATCCTGTTCCACACTTCTCCCACCTACACCCAACAACCCTGCAGGTTCACTCCCAGGCTTCTTCCCAGAAATTACTTCTCTCTCCCTCAACTCCTCTGTTACCCCAACTCCTCCAAGCCTTTGCATGGCTTGGAGGGGGTGTGAGAAATAGGTTTCTGTACTGTAGTTTAAATGAATTACCACCAAAAGTTTTGTATTAATAGGCCTAGTTAGGAATCTATTTGTCAAAACACATTTCCTGAATCTCTTTTGTTTACAGACATACTTGTTGACACGTATTTTGAAATAAATTACCAAAGTTATTGAAACTGGTATGATTGTTATTTTGACCACACAAAAAAAATGCAGAATTTTCAAATATTATGTGCAGAATTTTTAGGTGCAGAATTCCGCCAAGAGTAACTTGAAAGGGACTTAAGGTGCAGTCCCACCCTGTAACCGTGACACCATTCTTGTACAAGTCGCACTATCATCCACAAATTCTACACATGATGGGTGGGGAAATAGCTTTAATAGAATAGGCTAGCAATTGATTCAAGCTGGTAGCTGAATTACTGTATTTTGAATAGTCCTGCGAGAGACCTAAGTTTGGAACCAACTATTGCTCACTGAATGGATCAAACTTGAGACCAGGTGAGTGGCAGAGCAAAACAAAAGGTTTCTGAAGACTGTCTAGCCTGCATTGTATTCAGCCTCAGAGCTGCCAGCCACTTCAAAAAGTAGCAATCCCACAGAAACTCTGCATTCTGCCATTCAAGCTGGTGGTGAAGTTATGACAGCTGGAGGCCAGGGAATGCATTAGGCAACGCAACCAACACTGATGCTTAGAGGCTGACTGCCAGAACGAGAGGATTTGTACTTTTGAGATGGTTTTATTGTTTATATTTTATAAGGGTATAAACCTTTAATGCTCTTTTAATATTTACTTTATTTTACATAAAGATTGTTATAGTTTATCTGCAATTTGAAATCCATTTCATCCTTCTGATAAACCAGGATTTCAGTACTAGTAATTATAGTATTACAAAATAAAATTGAATGCCTCTGTGTTAGCTCAATATGTCAAAAAGACAGCCTGCACAGCCTCTCAGTGGCTATGGTACATCTACTGTCATCTCTCATCAGGTGACAAATTGGAAAAGTTGTGAATGCCAAGTTTCCTTGTTCTATTAGATCAGTCAAGGGGGTTGTTCTGAAGAACAGTAGTGTCTTAGAGGAGATATACCCCAAAATAGGAGCTGGCACTGTTGAGAAATGCTTGCAGGGGGGAAAATGGTCAGCATGACACCATAGTCTGTCTGAAATGTCCCAAACCACTATGAACTTTCCAAGAGGAAAACTTATGCCTATAACCTTAGTGTTTAGGCATCATTAGAGACAAGGATGAGATCCAGGATCAAATTCCAGGCTCCTCATCTTGTTCTTAAGGACAAAAAGGGTTGCAAGCTCTGCACTGGCTATATAATACTCAAGCCACGGATCAGGGGGGTTAGAGCATGGGGGCTTAGAGTTTAGGACTGTGCTATATCACAAGGTCCTTCAGAAATATTTTTCAGAATGCCGTTTCCCACTACTGAATTGTCCAGAAGATTGTCTCAGTGGGGCATTGTTGTACCTTTGAAAGAAGAGAGTTCCCTTCAATATACAGTGGAGGGTACTTCATGGTAAATTGTATGTCAGAGATAACCTACCAGGGAAGCACATAGTAGCAGGGGCGGCTCTATGTTTTTTGCCGCCCCAAGCACGGCAGTCGGGCGGTCCGCTGGTCACACGGCTTCGGCGGCGTTTCTGCGGGTGATCTGCCGGTCCTGCGGCTTCGGTGTACCCGCCGCCGAAGCCGCGGGACCTGCAGACCTCCCGCAGTCTTGCCGCCGAAGACTGCCTGTCTGCCACCCTCACAATGACCGGCAGGCCGCCCCAAGCACGCGCTTGCTGCGCTGGTACCTGGGGCCGCCCCCAGGAAGACTGCACTGTATCAGAGGAGACTATAGAAGACTTGCTATTATTCTGCTGCTTTAACATCTGTATTTCAGAATCTGTTGGCCTCAAAACTGCAAGTTCCACTATAGCATGGGCAGACATACATACAATTGGCTTTAGGACTCTTTCAGACACTAGTGCATCTAAGGAAGGACAGACATTAACCACTTGTTTTCTTTGAGACCCTGGCAGTTGTTAATGCAACAGTTTTAGATTACTTATGGCAGAGTCATTGTTCAGCCTGTTTTCAGACATAGGATGACTCACCTGAAACTTGAGTTTGAACTATTGGTGCAGTCATTCAGTTGCTTGCAATGGCTGAGAAAAAACAGATGAGTTTGACATTGTAATGGGGGCCCATGGTATTATACTGATCTTTTAGTTCTCCAGACAACAAGTTTGGGGAGTATTGTCGCTATTGTGACTAATTTGGTGGGTTTGTTTTGACATTTTATTTAACAAAGATAAGCAGAGATGAGAGAATAAAAATAGAAATTCGCCTGCTCTGCTTCGATGTTGAAGATCATTGGGTAGCTACTACTTCCTGCCCTAGAAGTTACCTTCTGTCGCTAGTGCTCTGTATATATGGTAGTAAGTTGTATTGGTAACTTTTGGAATGATAGTCAATGGGTAATCATAAAACTGTTACTTCACATTGTTTAGAATAAGAATCATTAAGTGTATAGAAACCGCACGTCCTAGTCCTACTCGACAGGTCCTGACTTGTTTATATGGTACCTTGAGAACTACTTTTAGGACATTTGAAATGTCCTGGTTTTTCCATTTAGTCAATGACAACATTCCTGTTTTTAAGCTACAAAACATTTGTTCCAGATGCCTTGTTATGATGATACAAGAAGTAATTACAGAGAGAGTGCACGCTGATAATTGTTCAAAGCCAAAAGTTGCCAGGTGACAACAGTACAATATGAAGTCTAGTAGGTTGATGATCCAGTCTAGTTTGTCTTAGATTGCAAAGCTCTTTGGGCCAGTAACTATTCTTTATTACATGTGCGTACCACGTTTAACACAATGCAGCTCTGATCCTTAATTGGGGCCTTTAGAGTATGTCCACACTGCAATTAAAAGTCGTGGCTGGCCCGTGCTAGCTGACTCAGGCTCCCAGGGTTCAAGCTAAGGGGCTGTTTAATTGCAGTGTAGATGTTTGGGCTCAGGCTGCAACCCAAGCTTTAGGACCCTACCACCTTGCAGGGCCCCAGAGCCCAGGCTCCAGCCCGTGCCCAGACACCCACACTGCAATTAAAAAAAGCCCCTTAGCCCAAGACCCTCAAGCCCGAGTCAGCTGGCATAGGCCAGCCACAGTGTAGTGCAGTGTAGACATACCCATCTCTGCTACAAATAAACTAACCACCTTCTGTGCAAAATGCCTACCCTGGATGAGCAGAGGGTGTGAAGAGACAGGAAGACAGTACAGAGCAATACTTCCATCTCTTCCATCTGTGGCTGCCAGAACCATAGAGTAGAAAGAAGCGAGGGACACCGAGGAAGATACAGAGCTCAGTCTCTCTTTGATCTGTTCCACTGTCCCAGGTGAATCTTTCTAACGCAGCCAGAACAGATAAAAAAAAAGGAGCCAGAATGTGAACTCTTGAAAGCTCTTTGATAAATGCACTTTTACCTTTTCTAAGGGTTCCTTAAAATATTTTTTGCCACAAAACTGTCTCTATCTATTCTGAAACTAAGGTCACATTACATAGTTAGTTCTAAACAGCAGTAATTCAAACCTTCCAACTGTAGGGCACAGTTTACAGCAAAATAAGTGATGTTAGAAGATGGTGAAAATTAGTACCCTATGAAAAAATGAAAAGAGTTAACATATACACCGCTACCTCGATATAACACCACCCGACAGAACACGAATTCGGATATAATGTGGTAAAGCAGTGCTCCGGGGTGGGGGGGGGGGGGAGAGAGGGGAAGACTGCGCACTCTGGTGGATCAAAGGAAGTTCAATATAACGCGGTTTCACCTATAACGCGGTAAGATTTTTTGGCTCCCGAGGACAGCATTATATCGAGATAGAGGTGTACCTATTCTACCATCATAATTCTACCCCTTCCCACCCCCCCAGTACAAACCACCACCACTACTGCCAGATGATTAGGCACTAGACACATTTTCTGACTCCCAATAAGGTCCAGGTAACGGAGTATATAATAGAGTGTAAAGTCAAATAACTACTATATTTATTGATTAAACAGTGCTGTAGGTGCAACTGGATACTTGTCAAACAGATGATGTTACAAGGGAACTAGAGTGCTGACATTGGAAGGAAAATGCCTGAAGCAGTTGTGGTATTACAACGTTTTTTAAAAATACATAATTTGCTGAGTTTCTGCTATTCACTGATGTGCAGAGGCATTGCTATGAGTACCAATGATAAAAATGGTGGAAACAAAGGAATGATGAAGTATTTCATTGTCTTTCCACTGCAAACTGTAGCATTACCCGAAAATTAAACAAACTTGTGGGGGGGAGGGCAGGGTAGTTACAATAAACTAGCAGTGAAGATATAAACCACCAGATTTAATTTAACCTGTAAAGGAAATTGTAACATTAGGAAAACAATGGTAAAAATAAGCTGTCTGGAGGCCTGAACATGCAAGTTCTGAACTCACTTCCCTCCGAGGCTCATTGGTAATTCTAATAAAGCCTCTTCACTCCATGTGCTGCTAATCAAATTGTCAGAAATCCATTTAGTAATTTCTCAGTATTCACAACTGATTCAGACTGCAAGAGTCTCTCTGTTCAATCACAAGTTGGAATTTACTTTTTTTTAAATGCTGTATCAACTTCATCATGAGTCAGACTGTTAATGATTTCATTTGTAACAGCTCTGTCCTTACAGCAAATTCCCTATCAACTTTATAAACAATGGGTGACAAAGTTAAATTTGGTTTGTTTACATTTGTTTGGAAAATATCTGACATAAGATTATTGATTTGCCTGAATTGTATCAAATTTCAGAAAGCCAATTCCATTAATTTTGTACACTTATTCTCTTCATTGAAGATACCCAACGCATTTGTTGCCTAGGTCACACATACAGCATATATTAGTCAAACACACACTTGTTTATGTAAGCATTTTATTCAATATACTGTTTTATGTTTAATGCAAGTTAACTGTTATGGAAGTTTAAAGTATCTGTATTGTGTAACAAATGCAAATTAATTCAATATGTTGACACCTTTATAAACCAAAACCAGGCATCTCTGCATAGGTTTATAAAAAAAGTTATCAGCAGAGTTAGTGGCTTAAAACATTGCCTCTGTATTATCTGTCTCATGCAAGGACCATCTTTTACAATACTGGAAGGAATCATTAGAAAGTGAAACAGGCATGCATGATTTCATTTGATCACTAGAATTAAAATCACAGAATTCGAAGTAGTGTCTGATCTTTATTAGAGATTATTTGCATTCTAAAAATTCTAACCACTATCTTTCTGAAATTATTTCTGGTGTCAAGAACAATGGGTAGTTTGAAATCCAGCCATGATCTTCACCACCTCCACATTTTGGCATGTACATTGTATTAGTATTTTGTAAATACTTTACTTAATTGCAAACAAATGTACTGACTGGATCCAGATTTGTAGCACAACTCCAACTATTTAAAAGAAAACAAAAATAAACCAGTCCATAAACAAACTCCTTCTTTGTTCATTTTTACCAGCATTTCATAAAATGCTCACATACAAACACAAATATCAGGAGTTATCATCAATTCCTTTTATAAAGGCATATCTTTAGCTCTAGAATATTATCTGGTAAAAAGAGTTCTCAGGGTAACAACAACTACAACCTGGTTCCATAAAGCTTTAAGGCTGTATTCAACATAAATGTTTCTTCCTCCAGTGGACCAGTTCAACTATCTTACGTAATATTCCTACCCTATTGGAAGACGCATACTAAACACAGCACAAGGGGCTAATTCAAAAGAGCAGAGACTCACCCTTATGCAGTCTCAGAAGCTAGTTTAGGATTTGTAGAACGAGTCCCTCTTTCATCTAAACAGCACATTCCCTTAATCCTAAAAATGAAAATCCAGGGCTGGAAAAGTGCTGCTTCAAACATTCTAAGCTGGGAATCATGCCCTCAACTTTTGATGCATGCACAAGGTTTCTTGGCTACCTATACTTATGCCTGTGTGTTAAATTGGCATTCTGCTGGTTTACAGTGTGTTAGGTCAGTTTTTCTAGGGCTAAATGAAAACTAAAAAGGGATTTAGATGGGCAATTTGCATGCTGCTTCCTAGTGCCATCTCTCTCTAATGTAAGGCGTCCTTCCACTGTGACAGCATGGACACATTCACACCACATGTCTCTTCACACTAAGTCAAAACCTGTTATCAATTATGTGCCAAAAAAAGAATATGAACAGTTTGGTGGGGGGAGTGACATGTCCATGGGCTTTTATGACTGCAAATGAGACAGACTGTATTGCAGCAGGCATTTAGGAAACCCACCCGAAGCATAATAATATACACGTAGGATGTGCACTATGGGCTACGCAAGAGCAATGCCTCTAACCCTTCTGCATGACAGTAGAAAATGGCACCAAGGGGTAAGCTAAATAACAAAGCAATCAACCCAACAGAGTATAAAATACTTGTTCACTTACCCCAACAAATGATAAATTTAACGAACACAACAGTTCAGATTCATAGCATTTTAGTAAGGTATTCAAACTTTTTTTAGAAAGGCAAAACACTGTGTTGGGACAGATGAGTCCATCATGGTCCTCACATTTACTAAAATTCTTAGGCTTTTAATATAAAAATTATATTATTCCTGATTATTAGAGGATGGTGTTTATTTTGGTTTCTGGTGACCTCTAAAATTTGTGCAGGCCACCACAAATGACTAACATGCTGTAACTAAAGGTTTGAGTCCCTTTCTACCACATCTAGTGTATGTGCGCACACATACACTCATTTGTGTACAACTTATTGTCAAATAGAACTGTGTTTTACTGGATAATGACAAGCGCAATTCTCCTCAGACTTTATCCCTTTCTATTTTACCTTATTGATATACTCAATACATGCTATGGTTGCAATTTGCAAAGCCATCAATGGAAATTGGACACCCAATTCCCTTAGGAATCCCTTAGCTTGGAATATCCCTGCCTATATTTTTCCATGTGTTCTGTAAAATGTTTTGGTTAAGGAAATATTTAAGTTTATACTTAAAACCAAAATACTGTATATTTTAAAAAAAGATTTATGGCAAGATCTGAATTGACTTCAGTTTCAGAGAGTTATACACAGAGATACCACATGTAACAATCAACAGCTTCAACCACCATTTTCTTCTCTCAGAGTGACTTCAACAAATATGTAAGGAAAACTTTATATTACAAGTATAATTTCAAACAGAGAGCATGACAGATGACTAGTATCTTTTCCTATTAAAATGCTCTGCCACAGTGATGTTCAAGTGTGCCCAGGTATGAAGATGCCTGACTAAAAGGAGCAAGAGGATAATTATGAGAGCATTTTTGATAGGCTTGGTATAGGCATTTGTAAGCGTTTTTCATTATAAGTGTGAACATTTAAAAAAAAAAAACAAAGTAAGGGATAATATTAGAGACAAGGTGAGCAAGGGAATACCTTTTATTAGACCAACTTCTGTTGGTGATAGAGCAACTTTTGAGTTTACACAGAGCTCTTCTTCAGAGCTGGGAAATGTGCTGTGTCACAGCTAAATACAAAATAGTTTAGCATAAATTAACATTTCGAGGGACCATTCAAAGTGCATAAGGCATAATATAGAATACAATAAAATAAATAATAATTTAGGAGGGAAGATTACATGAAGAATTAAATAAATTTTTTCAACAGGTTCATAAATTGGCTTGCCAAAATGGATATCTATCCCATACAAAACAGAATGTGTATAAAACTTATTCTAAATGCAGAGTTTATGTTTAACATACTGCAATACATAATGCTGCTGTTCAATAAGAAGAGGTTCTTTAAATGCATCAGGAGAAAGAGAAAGACAAAGCAAGTGTACATCCTCTACTTACTAGGGAAGGAGAGCTAATAACTGATTACATCAAAAAGGCTAAGCTGTAGAATGCTTATTTTGCATGTCTTCACTAAAAACGCTAATGGTGACCACATACCTCAACACAGTTCACATTAACAACAAGAGGGAAGGAATAAAAGCCAAAATACAGAAAAAAACAGGTTACCAAATATTTAGGTAAATTAGATGTACTCAAGTTGACAGATGAAATGCCTCTTAGGGTACTTAAGGAACTAGCTGAAGCAATCTCAGAACCATTAGCAACCACAGGTGGTGCCTGACCCCCAGCTCTGCGCCAGGCCTTGCCCCACCCCCGCTCCACCCCTTCCTGCTCCACCCCGCCTCTTCCCACCCAGTTCCACCCCTCCCCCGAGCACACCGTGTCCTCGCTCCTTCCCCGTCCCTCATGCCACAAAACAGCTGATCGTGGCGTACCTTCAAGAACTCTGATGACAAGTGAGGTCCAGGAGGACTGGATTAGGGCAAACAAACATAGTACCTATCTTTAAAAAAAGGGGGGAACAAAGAGGATCCAGGAATTATAGATCAATCAACCTAACTATGATATCTAGAAAGATATTGGAACAAATAAAACAATTTTTAAAACCCTATAGTATAATCGGATTATAAGGAATAGTCTATATGGATTTGTCAAGAACAAATCATGCCAAATCAAGCTAATTTCCTTCTTTGACAGGGTTACTGGCCTAGTTGATGCGAGGAAGCAGTAGAGGTCACATATATTGATTTTAATAAGGCTTTTGACACAGGCCCACATGGCATTCTCGTAAGCAAACTAGGGAAATGTGGTCTAGATGAAATTACTGTAAGGTAGGTGCAAAATTGGTTGAAAGACTGTACTCAAAAGAGGAGTTATCAATGTTTTGCTGTCTGACTGGGAGGGCATATCTAGTAGGGTCCCATGGGGTTAGTCCTGCATCGGATATTATTTAATATTTTCATTAAGACTTACTCTCAATTTTGCAACTGCAGGAAGATTCAGTAGTTTAGATAAGACTCTAATTCTAACTGCTTATCCCAACATCTGAACATTTGCTGTTTAGGGTTGAACAAATTTTCCTCTCTCTCTCATTTTTTTTAAAAATGACAGCTTTGGAGTGTGGGGATTAAAGAATACCAAGGAGTGATGATGACTACTTGCAAAGATCTAGCATGTCTTCATGCTAATGTATTTTGCATGACTGCAGAGAGAGAAGCATCCTGTAACAGATTCCTCAGTAAGCTAGTCAGCTGGCTTTTTATGCAAGATATGTTGTATTCAGTCTGTTAATTAATGCATACTGACTCATAAGCAGGGATCAGTTATATTTTCACTTATTTGCTAAAATAATGTGATACATAAATTATGTTCTTGGCATATACAGAAGTGCATTAAAATGAATTCCTTTAATTATATACATGATTACATGGCAGCAGATCAGACAGTTTATCAATAAAAAATATTGATGAGATGTCAGTCAGAATTTTGTATGGTTGCCAGTTGATTTGGCTAGCCTCTTGGTTTTGTTTTTTGTAGGGCGAAACCTTTTGGATGAATGCTATCCAGAACTTCTGTCTGTATTTCCTAGGTATTTTCAAGGTGTCTATCACCAGGTCACCCAAGCATGGTTTCTTAAAAGAAACTGGAGGACTACGACACCAAGTACTTTAAGTCAAACAGGTTACAAGCTGCCTCTTAATATCAAAGACCAAACAGTCTTCTTTCACGGGAAACATAAAAGAAGAGGCTAAGGTGCAAAGAAAAAAAACTACAAGATTCCCCTTGCAAATTTTTCCCTACACCACCCACTCTTGTGAAGAAGCAGAAGCAGATGCAACCTCTCAAAACTACCCAGATCTCAGACCACCACAGAGGAGGAAGCCACCTTTTTTATGGAACCAGAAGCAGGGACAAATCTGGTTGTGCTAGCCCAGCCTCTCCTGACAACACAGCTTCTGCTGGAACAATGCCTTTTCCTGGGTCTCCCCGTGATGACTCATTAGCTGTTCAAGGTGACTCAGGCCAAGACAACATGGCAAATAGTTGTTCCCCCCCCCCCCCCCCGATTTCTGATCAGTGCGTGGAGAGGACACTCCTTCCCTCCTTCTGGGCAGAAATGGGGAGATCTATGTGCATATGCACACGCACACACGTGTGCACGCACCCACCCCTACCTCCAGGAAACAATCCAATGAATTTAGTTGTTTTGGTGATGGGATAATAAAATAGAGGCATAAAAAAATAATCCCAGAGACTGGTAACATACAGTGATCCTGTTGGCTGAGTTACCTGGTAATTGTCTGCATGCACTCAAACCTAATCTCTGGCTTGGTTTTATTGATTTTACTCTTCTATTGTTAGAGGTTATTATCTGATAGTTTAAAAAAAAAAACAGGCCCATCAAGTTTAGCTTAAATACAGATTCTGAAGTCAAAGTTATTTAAGGTGAAAAAAAATCAAAATTCCTATTTAATGTTATTAATCTTGCTAAATTGAAAGTATGCTATTCCGATGCTTATGATTTTGGACTTTGCTCAGACCACATTAAGTTTGCTTCCCACTAATGATGGGCAAACTAGTTTGGAAAAAATATGATGTGACAAAATCCAAAACTTTTTTTTGACTGAGTAGATTCAGCTGAAGAAGAATCTCTCTTTCTTCAGTCTTTGCCAAAATCTCTCTCTCATTTACAGTCTTTGAAATTAGCAAATTCTCACATTTTCCTAGAGTTGAGAGCAGAAACAACATAGTCTCAGATGCCGCTGACCTGGAGAAGCACTAAAATATATAAGTTTTCAGGTATTCCTGCAATTTTATCACGAGTTTTGAGACATTTCATGCTTTTCTTAATATCCCAGATGCTCAAGTCATGTACGAATCTCAGCCTTCATTTATAAAAAATGTCTAGCCCTCATGCTTGTGGAGTAAAACTTGAAAACATCAATCTTAAAGGCTTAAAAAACAGAACGCAAATAAAAAAAATAAAAAAAGTATTTTTCTTAAAAATCTCATATTTTAAGCCAACCTCATTATTTTGGGGGAGTCTAATTTACAATTTTTGAATGCTTGAGTTGGCAATCCTAATAGAGATGGTACACAAACCCAGCAAATTGTGCCAGACCAATCCCTAATAAAATATTAACTATGGATTTGGAATGAAGAAAAAGGGAGAACAATCTAGCTGGCTTAGAAAAATGAAGGGAGGGGAGAAGGAGCAGCATGCTGTATGCATATGCTGAAGATGGACCTCAGAGATGCACAGCAGTACAGTATGTGAAAGACAGCACAGCGTGTACTTAAACTGATGAAGCAGGCTGTCCATTCTCACTAAATATACAGAAAAATTGAAACTTTTAAAAAAAGAAATTTCCTACCAAAGCTTTTTATGTTATGAATAAATGGAATCACTTTGTTCATTCAGTTAATGCTTTCTGACACGGTAGGATAATACATTTTATTAAAACACATTTAAGCCACCACCAACTACCCTGTTAGACATAAGCCTGTTTATAAAAGCTATGATGAGTTTCCTTTTAAACTCCAAGTTGAATAGGATTTGTTAACATCTACCTAACCTGAAAAATGCAGGAAAAAATGAAACTTCTACTTTGATTAACTGCTCCAATTCCCCCCCCACCCCCCCCCTTTTTTTCTCTCCACTACCATCACCTTTATTTTGTAAACTGCTTATTTTGTTTAACTGCATTCAGCATATGCAATCAAAATTTTTAAGACAGGTAACCAGAGCCATAAGACATCCCAGTACTGATTTTCTTTTGACATTTATGACATCATGGGCCCTGGAACAACCTATATATCTCATTGATTTCCATGGGACTGACTTGCATGAGCTGCAAGACTAGATCTTCACGTTTGTATGATATATTAAGCAGTGAAATCCAAAAGAATGCCAACCTTCAAAGAAATTTATTTCTGCAAAGAGAAAGAAGTCATCCACTGCTGTGTGCTCAACCTATGCGAATTAGGGTTGAGAATCCCATGGCAGCCAAAAGGGTACTGGATAAGCACACAAAATAGCATTATGTCCTGGCCAAATTCCAGACTGAGTGAACTGTCTTTTGTCTGGATAAATTCACCCACTGAATACAGTTTCTGCACTTATGAACCATAAACAGACTGTATATAGTATTACTGGGCACCATTCATCAACTGATGCCTTCTGCCCCAGGAAGTGGTTGCACTTAAGTAGTGAATTAAGGGTTGCCTGTGCATCTCTAATTTATAAAGAATTTTGGAATCTTTCCTGATAAAAGATGTTGCCAAAATATGAAATATATGATTTTACTATTAAAAGGTCATAATCTGAAGAGAGATTTGCAAAGTGATATTTTAGTAGTCCAATTTCTCCAAAGAATAAAAAATTTGCAATGCAAAATACAAATTATCATTTTTTTAAAAAAGGGTAGTATCCACTTTACCAAATGAGGGCAAAGACCTTGAGGTGTTTCAAGGTTAAAGTTTAAAAGAGAGTCAATTGTCTACTTATATGCAGTTTTCACACTGCTGGCATGTCTGTCAATTTGGAATACTAGTCTGCTGGGACCTTAACATGCTCATCAAGGGATCTGCCCAACTCACTGAGTTCCCTTGCTTCTGAGATTAGTATCCAGGGCCGGCTCTGGCTTTCTTGCCGCCCTAGGCAAAAAAGCCACCCGCCGCGCCGCCCCCCCCCGTGCGGCAGGGGAGGGCGCCGAACCCGGCTGCAGGCCCGCAATCCCCGACCAGCCGGAGCGCCGCGGGGGAGGGCAGCGAGCCCAATCGCGGCCCCGCTCTCGGGCCAGAGCGCCCCACCGCGCCGCCCCCCTCCAGGCGCCGCCCCAAGCACATGCTTGGTGGGCTGGTGCCTGGAGCCAGCCCTGTTAGTATCTTTAATTGTTTTCCCTAGGATATTCTCTGAACTCATTTCAGTTTGTCTGAGACAAATTTAGTAATCCAGAAGTGCATAGCACACAAAAATAAAAGCAACTTGCAAATACTAAAACAGTTTATACACAAGATACAACTCCCAGACACAAGAGCGAACTTTGTACAAGTACTGTACAATAAGTGATTAATTACATTATCCACTAGTAGTTCATAGGTAAGTAGGGCATATTTCAGTGGTGACCCTGCTTTTCTGATATAATCATTCTAGAATTAATGGAATGCCTTAAGGACAAGGGTGCCACTATCTTAAGTACCAGCAAACAATGTTAAGTCAGCATCATTTTTGATGATTTGGTAAGTCTGAACAAATATTTGAGGAAGTTACAGAAATGAAGTAAGCTTTATATATGTAGTTTCAATATCACTTATATTTATCCTCCTCTTTGCTGTAACAATGTATATTTGATTTAAAGATCTAAAATCCACCTATGGAGAGATGTGCACATATGGGTGCAGTAGACTTTAGATGATCTTGCACAAATACTTATACAATGTGTGCATCAGCTGAAGAGAATGATAGATGTGTCATGCTGAACCTTACAGAAATTAACATTTGTTAATAACTTTCTGGGGGTTGGGGGGCTTGTGTGTATACACACACAAACTTATTGCCTAGTAATTAAAGCACTTGAAATTAAAGAATATCTTTCATGTAGTTCTTTATCTAGAAAAAAGGAAAGCAAATGCAGCAAGTGCAAACTTCCCTATGCCATGTCATCAATAAACCAAAAGGGGATCATATTTAGGGAGGAAAACAGGAATGGTCAATAGAGCCGGTCAGAACATTTTTCTATGCTGTTTCGTCAGAACTGAAATGGATTGCAGAGGTGTATTCGTTTCCACACAACTTTTATCAGGACAATTGAGTCTGGGGTATTGCAGGGACGGGGGGTGAGGGATGACAATGCTTCAGGTTCTACATGTTCATGCCCATGCTCTGCTTGATTTGGAACGATCTGGAGATAAAACAATGAATCAAGCAGAGCAGGGATTTGAACAGCATAAAATCAGGTCTCTCAAGTCCCATCAGGACTAGAAATTAGAGCTTTATACTCTGAAAAGAGGAGCCAATTATCCAAGTTCCCAACAGGATACGCAGCATGTACCTTTTGCTCTAGAAGGTCCCAAGGTATCAGACCTTAACAATACAATGTTATTCTATGTAGAAATAATTAAAGTAAATAGGTAATCTAAGTAATATCTAAACTTTATTAGTTGTAGTTTTCCGTTTTTCTAAATCTGGTACAGTTGGGGTCAAGTTATTACAGGGCCTCATTGTTCCTAATTAAGTCAATGCCAAAACTGATGGGAATTGCTCTATATAGCAGAGATATATAAAAAACAATGCCAATAGTGCTTTATACTTCCCAAATGGTTCTCAGGTATTCTGTCTGTAAAATGTGTCATATCCAGGATATATGAAGATGTCATGAGATGACCAACATAACTTTGTGGCTTCACCACACGAGCCAGCCAGCCCAGATTCACAATGACTAAAGCTCTACTACACAACAGCATACATGTCATAGTGTCTCTGCCTCATATAAAATGTGGATGATTTATTATACAAAACAATAATGACGACAGGACAATATATCAGACTAAGTTTATTAAAACTTTAACGGATGTCAAACATTTGTCTTTATAGAACAGCAAGCATACTCCAGACTAACAAGGCTGGGAGACATTCCAAGTCTTAATTAATATTTTGTTCAGCTTGGAAAAAGTTAGCCAGGCATCGTGGCAAAACATTAGAGCTTTTTTTTCCAGTTAAACCAGATATTTCGCAAAGGCAGAAATGTGTCAGATTTCCAACATGCTACTGACTAGATAATACCAAAAGTAGATCTAGTTGATAGCAGGTAGCACAAGCACACTGTATTGATATTAGTCTCCCCCATGTGAAGGGTTTCAGGATAAATGCCAATAGCCTAATTATTACTGATGGTTTCCCCATGAAAGGTTTTTAGGGGACCATCCACCCATCACTGCAGCCAATAAACAGTGAAAGAGACTCTCCATAGATAACCATCAGTTAAAACTTCCAGCGTGCATCAGATGGAATAATACCTGTAAACCCTCTTTTGCCAAAACGGTAAGCTCCTACTACTTGAGCTTAAGAAAAATCAGTAGCCATGTATAAAAGTACCACTATATCCTCTTTTTCAGCTTCCACTAGAGAAGTACACAACTGAAGATTTGATCAGGTATGATTTCATACAGTAAAAGATCAACAGCATTGACATATTACAACTAGAGAGCAATTCAAACAGCAGTTGCCTCCACAGACTGCCAGAAAGTGGGAAACAACTAAAGTTATGAGTCATATCTAAGCATTGTACTAAGTCAACCTGTTACTAGTTATGCCTTGCATCTCATTTTTTTAAATTGCAGGTCGAAAGTAGCACACAGTTTAACAATATTCTAGCATCAAATTATTGCAAGGGAAACTCATTGTCAAAAAGCAGCAAAGAGTCCTGTGGTACTTTATAGACTAACAGACGTATAGGAGCATAAGCTTTTGTGGGTGAATACCCACTTTTTCGGATGCCCACGAAAGCTCATGCTCCTATACGTCTGTTAGTCTATAACGTGCCACAGGACTCTTTGCTGCTTTTACAGATCCAGACTAACACGGCTACCCCTTTGATCATTGTCTAAAGTAGAAGCAAACCCAACCTAAAGCTATCAAATTCAGAATGTAAGTAAAATTTCTTTTAAAGTACCAGTAGGTACTACTTGAAATCTCACAAGAAAGTCTGTTCTTAGGAGATTTCCAGCCCAATTTCAAGACCAAAGAAGTTTCTCCTTGTGGACTATCAAAACATCAGACTTTGATGATATGGAATAAATATCTGAATCTTTTGAAGCCTTTCTATCACTAGTTTTATATGACCATCACACATTTTTTTCTTCTATTCCATTACTGTATTCACTGCTGGCAACAGGCTATGAGCAAAACTGAAGAGACCACTGAGTGTAATGCTATGTAATTTCCTACAGCTTCCAAACAGATTCTTCTGTTTTTACTTCTCTCAGTCAGGAACTATTACTCAAAATGATTCTGCTTTTTGCCCTAATAAAAAATTAAGCTCATTCGGGGGAAAAAAACAACCCTATGTTTTAATATTTTGGGATAAAGAGATGTGTTAGGAGTTATGGTATATGTTTAAAACATGCAGCATCAAAAGGTGTAGAAGCTACACTGTTCTTGCTTCCTATTTTCAAAACAAACTGAAAAGTGAAGTAAATGTGTATTCTGGTAATTAGGTCACCACTAAGCTTATAAAGCTTGACAAAAAAAAAATCAGATTAAAGCTATCCAAATTACAAGCACAAGTGGTAAATTATTCACAGCCAAAATTATGCCCTCAGTTGCTCCTTTGCAGCTCTGAATGAAGTCAGTGAGCCTATCTAGGTGTAACCATTCCTAATTTACCCCACAGAAAATAAAATACTCCCTTAAAATAGAAATGTAAATACATAAGCACCACAATTCTGACTTGTGATACTTCTTCTTAATGGAGCTCTGAATCACAAAACAGTTCTACACATATGTAGCTCTTCTCAGACACTTTCAAAAAGTGGCACACTCAGTACGCTAATACGGTGGCTTCTCACCTTTGTGAAAGGAAACAGAAAAAAAAAAATCAAAGAAATGACTTTGTTTGAAGTAAAATAGACAACAACTAGGAGCTTTCAAGGATTGCGGTACAGCTAGAAAATTGTTAAAGCAACAGACCAGATTTTTTCCTAGGATGAGACTTGAGACCAAAAAAAAAAAAAAAAACCACACCACACTTATTTTGATTCAGAAATTTAGTTGAGGCCCAGTTGACGCCCCTTTGGACATTTCTGAAGCACTTGACAACTTACGTAGGGTACACCTATTTCGTCACCTTACCACCATGACTACCACCCACTAAGATATAAGGATTCACCATGACACAGCTGGACCTTCTTTTTCCTGAGTCTGACCAAGCCCATTGCGGAAACTTAATCTGAACCAGATGGTATCGCCAACTCCACAGGAGTGTCCTGAGATGCTCTTGAGAGGTAAACCTAAGATTCCTGCTGTCTTCTATAGCTTGCCAATTTCCCTACATTGCTGCTCCAACCACTTTTCTACACCCCGCCCCCCGATTCTCTCTAACATTTATCCATCTCTGAGAAATGTATAAGTTTATAGAACTTACCTATGACCAGTTTTGCAGGCTAAAAGTGATCACAGAGCAGCATGAGCTTGGTGAACTTTGCTTCCACAGACACACCAGAAGAAAATAATAGATACAGAGCCAGGAGAGTAAACCCAAAGTCCAGGAGTGGCTAACTGGGTCAATGTGCTGAGCCTGTTACATTCCAACCAGGGCCCAGGTTGACTGTGGTCCCCTTAATCTTCATATCTTTATTGGTATTTGATGTGTAGTCTTGGATTACTTTCTTACTAAGGACTAATAGCTCATTTATCAGAAAACAATAGTGAAACTTTATAAAGTCAAAGAGAATAATGGCTGATGTGACACAGAATGCAACATACCATACACCAAGTCATTCATTAGACACCCAAAACATACAAACCACAATTTCTCTGCAGAAAGAATGAAAGTAGCACATAAATATGCATCTAAGTAATTCAAAGTTGTCCAGGGCAACTGAAAGGGTTTTCCATTGGAGTTTAATGTTTTCTAGTTATGAAGCTCTGCATTTAATCATCCCTCCTTATTTTAAGAGGCAGTACAACATTGAGGCTGCTCAGGTGTCTGTTCCAATTATTTTACTCCAAATTTTCCCCCTGCCACATGCACATTCCATTCTTTCACAGTATCTACCTTAGTGGTGGATACTTTCCTTTTTATTACAAGCTATTTTGAATAACTTTAAGCTTTGGTTTTTAAGTGAAGCACTTGGGTAGTTTCTCCTTTTTTAAAAAAAAGGGGGACACAATGAGGAGTCCATGACACCTTAAAGACTAAGTAAAACCCCACTTCTTCAGATGCATGGAGACTCCATGCATCTGAAGAAGTGGGTTTTTACCCACCAAAGTTTATGCCCAAATACATCTGTTAGTTTTAAGGTGTCACCAGACTCCTCATTGTTTTTGTGGATACAGACTAACACGGCTACCCCTCTCTCCTTTTTAAAGGAGTTTTTAAACTATGGGGTTCATTTCTGCTGTCCTTACTCAATCAAGACTCTAAATGATCTTAGTGGAAATATCAACATAAGGACCCCAGGATCAGCCCAAAAAGATGAAGACCAAGACTTTCAAAAGTGACTAGTGATTTTGGGTGGCCAGCATGAGACACATTACGAAGGACTGATTTTCAGAAGACACACAACTCAGCAGTTTCTGAAAATCAGGACCCTTTAATGTGTCTCAATTCGGGTACCCAAAATCACTAGTCATTTTTGAAAGTCTTGGTCTTCATCTTCTCAGTCCCTTGCTCATGTTATTTACTTAAAAGGAGAGAGGACTAGCTAGACTTTCAGAGCCTGATCCAAAGCCCACTGAAGTCAAATGGGAAAGACTCCCATTCATTGCAATGGTTTAAGAGTCATGCCCCATATTGTAAATGAATACCACAAAGGAAGTAGATGTTGGCTTTGGGATTTTCTCCTGTTTCTCATTGACCATGTTCTGATATATGGTGTGAACACCTGTGTATTTTGCAAAGGATAATGAAGAAAGTACTACAGATAAATCTCTATTGACCAGAAATCCATCTCTACGTCGTTTTGCATCTATCATAACTACATATTGCACTTCATCTTGTTTAATCAACTTGAACACGAGAAGACGATAGACAAGAGGTGTTTTGACCCCAAATTAGCATATGAGACAAGATAGATGAATAGAGCGTGAAATGGTTCAATTTGAATACTACTGCATTTTATCCATGTGAAGCATCTCCTGGCCAGCTGGAATTGATCAAGGGCATAGCACACTGTTCCAGTAATACAGACTGTAAAACAATGAGTAGGCTGGCTTTACTTGACATATGCATTTAGGAGAAAGGTACCTGTAACACTGCTAGCCTACCAGGGGAATACATCAAAAAGTTCAACGCGATGGCTAAAGACAAAACTGGCAATGATTCATACAGCAGCTCACTATTTCGAGTTATGTGAACTACTTCACTGACGTCATGTACTTGCTGTATATGTTACACAATACAGAAGTAAAAAAAAAAAAAAATCATCAAAAAAAAGCACAGATGCCTCCACAGGAAGACAGAAGCAAATTCTGAAACAAAACTATAGGTATAGGGCAGATTTTCACATGTGGTCTGTACCCATAATTGGGGCCAGATTTTCAGAAGTGGTCAGCACTCACTTAGGCACCTAAGTCAAGAGCTCAGATTTTCAAAAGGGCCCAGCAGCCAAGCTCCCATTGAAAATAATGGGAGTTGCTGGATAATCTGATAAACAAAAAAGCTGGCCACTCAAACAGGAGAAAAACTCTTTTGAAGAAAAACACTGCCCACTTAGTGAGGTGCCCGTGACATACGAGGGTACAATCTAGTCTATGAGTAGCTGTGTCACCCCTGCCCTATAATCTGGGGTGCCCTTTACAATGCATTGCTGCTGTAGCCTCCATCGTGGACTGCTCACAAACAGCCTCCAGCATGCAAGTCACCCCCAGCTATGTCTGAGAGGGTACTAGAGCCAGCCAGCCACCTTGGCTCTTACCACCCTTGGTTATACCGCAGGGTGACTCCAACACACCCCCAGTCTTCCATTTCTGGCAGACTAATGCTAGCTAGAAACCCGGTAGCTCCTTTCCAACCCAACAGGCCACTTGCAGCAAACCACTTTTCTGCCTCTACTACCATTGCTACCTCTTGCTGAAGAAGGAGAACCACAGTGGGGACATTGAGGGAGGGCCTTCTCTGTCCCTGTCACATGATGAGTGTAGCAGAATTATAGTTTCTTCCCTGGCACCCATGAGCATTCACTTGCTACTCTGCCATCTACTAGCAGCTAAGGTTCTGAACACTCACATAGGGTACATCCCTTAATATGTGTGCACCAGCACTTCTATCAGTCAGACCTATATGTGACTATAAAAACAAAAAAAGGTGCCCTCCAAAGTATTGCTAACATGGTGAGAAATGTAAGTGCACATTTGGAAAAAGTCAGACACAAAGTAACAAATTCATATCCTTCACCCTTGATGAGGAAGGCTGTGATACAGCTGTGAACTCCACATGAGTGTACCCCTGCGTATGCCAAATAAAGTCAATGGGGGACTGCCCATGCATTTTATTGCAGGACTGCAGCCAACGATTATTTTTGAACTGGCAACAATAATTTTAAATATTGTCCAAACCATGATGGCCAAAGGGCCCCCATTAAAAACTAAAAATGAAACAAAAGACAGCTTGCAAATTACCCTCAACTTACAGAAAGGCAGGGATCAAAGTCTGAGCCTCAGTCCAAAGTTTACACCTGTCCTCTGTCATGGTAACAGACCAAACCAAAAAAATTGTTCCATGTGCACTGAGTATTATGGAATGATTTTGCAGCTTAGTTTCAACTCTATTAAAAGCAAATACTTATTTCTAATTTTTTCTTACATACTAGCTTTGATAAACTATAAAGTAGAATAACTAACTTCAGATACTCATTCTAATGCCACTGGCAGTGTCTAACAACCTCAAACATTCAAAAATTTAGAAACAGAAAACTAATGGACAGTGCAAATCATCTTCCACCAAGTACGCCCCCCTTCATCAATTACCCCATGCTAATTGCCTAGGATTTGGTTCTTCACTAGTGCACCTTCTACTAAAGAGACAAAACAGCCTGACAACTATCAGTGGATACCTTTATTTTTTTTATATATATTTCATTCATTCTTAAGTGCAGCAGAAGGCAAACCTGCACCAATGCTCATTTTTGGCTTTGCTTCTTTGATCTTAGAAATCCAGGTTTAGCCAGCCTGCGTTTTCAAACACTCTCTGCAAGCATGAGACAAAAAAGGAGCTAAAGCTCATTCATATTCACAGGGGCTGACCAGTGATTTCCCCCTTTTGCTCAAAAGCAGGCAATTCCAAGAACACTTCCACAGGTAATGTGCATGCCTTTTAGAATGCAGAGACATACAATGGAGACCGGTGCATAAACAGGATGAATATCTCCATGTTCAGAAAACAAGGTCAACCAATGCCCCTATTTGTTCTACTAAAAAGAAAAGAATATGCACCATCAGTGGCAGCTACTGGTATATTTATTGTCACTGCACCTTAAACATAAAGGAAATCTATTGCTGGGGAGGGATAGATTTACTGGAGCCAGTTTTCTCACCTTTTCTCTTCTACATTCTGCACATTGTCTTCTCACTAATTTTGTTTATGGCAATGTCAGTATTGCTGTTACCCAATGCCTGCACCTCTTTCCTTACTATTAATTATGTTAGCTCACCAAATGTACAACCACCATCCAATCATAGAAGACACAGTCTTCTGTGTCCATGTTTTGCCATTTTTTAGTGCCCAGAGTGGAGAACATTTTCAGCACACACACAAGCCAAAAAATCCCTCAAACACACACAATGCCAGGTAGGAGAGCCATGTGACACCCCCTAGAAGCTGGTTGGCACCCTGAGCAACTGCCCTCCTCACCCATGCCTAGGCCCAGCCCTGCACAGTCCACACACTGAAGACACATGAACACAAGCACAAGTCTTTGTAGGACTGGGGCCTAAGGCTGTAAAATACAGAGAATTACAAAGTAATCAGGAAAGAGAGGAATAGAAATCCAATCCTCCTGCACACATTCCCATAACTGATCTCTCCTGTGATTCTCCCTTGCAAAAAAGGATAAAACATTTACTAATTGTCCTATCCTCCAAGTTAAATAAAACAATTTAATGGTTATTTTTCCATCTTTTTTGTTCTCTCTCTAAGCTCTTCTGCCACATCTGTATTAAACTTCCAGTCCATACACAGTGAGTACATTTCTGGCATAAACCAGTAAAAATGCCCCATCAACATTTTCACAAAACCAGTAGAAAAGGGAAAATTTACCTGTTGCATATGGAAAAGATATTACCCAGCTCTGAAACAGAGTTTTTCTTGTTACAGTGCTGGCAGCAACAGGTGTCCCTTCCACAGCAACTCCTCCCTGAGGACAGCTTTCATGAATTCCTCCTTGAGCAAGCTCAAGCATTAAAGGAAAGTGCAGGTGCATGTTCTCTACAGTTCTAAGCAGTTTGAGAGAAACTAGCTATTTCCATTTTAAAATAATGTTCAGTTATACTGAAAATAAAAAATACATAAATAGCTAATGTGGGAATGCTTGTACCATAAGCAACACTTTTGTGAGATCTACAAAGTTCTGTCACTTCTCACATTATGCACAGAGCCCCACTCACTCGCCTAAGCTATCTAGAAAGAGATACGTGTAACAGCCTGTCTGTCTGTGGCTTAAAATAAATAAATAAATAAAAGTAAGCAGAGTATTAAGAATACAACAAGGCAGGGAGTTGCAGTCAAATGTAAAAAGGACCAGCATGATTATACTTCTCAGAGTCTGGTTACAACAAACTTCTCACAGTCAAGACTCAAACAGGCTTCCATAAAGCCTTTCAATCACCCAAAAAAAAAGGCTCTGGATAAATAAAAGAGAAATCTATTACTGGCAGGAACTTTCCTAAGTACTACTTTCCTCTTCTTTCTTTCTCTCTGTGCCCCAGAAGAGTTTGTTTCAGAGTACCCTACTACTCAGACCACTTCCAGGGTAATGAGAAATTACTTAATTCACTACAGCTGCCCATGCCCTACTGTTCTGATAACCCCAGCAATTAGTACATGCAGCTGTCCTGTTCCAACCCAGGCAGAGTATGAGTGTTAACCCTTCCTCTGCCATTCCCTGAACAGGCTCTATCCACCCCATCACAAACAGTTAAAAGAAACTGTAAGGGCTTAGGCCCAGATTCTCAGTGGTGTTTAGGCTCCTATTTTCCACTAAAATCCATTGATTGGAGAAATCCTTAGTGTATGTTGCTTTGTAGAAAGGATCACCATCAGCTATATCACCAAGAGCTGTTTTAATGGCTCTTCCAGTAACCATGCAATCTGTAATAGCCAGCCCTTCTGGAAAATATCTACTTCATCTCCTAAGTACTTGAAAAATCCATGCACAGTAAAGTAAACTTGCATGCCAGAGTTACATTTCTAACAGTTTATCTCATCTGTGAGTCTTCACCCAAATCAGTACATATATGGAGAAAGACATATGTCTCTTATGTTTCAGTTTAGAATCCTGCAGCTGTGTAGTCATTCATAGTAGTCTACTCCAGGTGGAGTGGGTGCTCACTGCATACTCCTCACCAGTGATAGAGTATTTTCTGGAAGAAATATTGGCAGTAATATGAAAGTTTATGTGACTCTGCTCCATGCTGTGCTGGTAGAGATCATATGGGCATTGTGTCTTTACATCTAAAGGTAATCCATCAAGGAGCTGAAGCAAATAGATTATTGTTCCATTAAAAAGTTCTTTGTGGATAACAAAGTCTCTGACTTAAATTTTACAGTTGTGTATGGCATTATACTAATTCAACCAGCTTCCATATAAATGTCACAACAAAAAATGTTTCTGGCTCTTCATCAATGAGCTTAACATTATAAGTGAAGGGTAAATTAATCTATGAGAACTTTGTAAAATAAACTTGATTAATATGTGTGAGGACAGGAATGACCATTGGGTTAAGATTGCATAAGCGTTTCAGTTCTAATTACCTGTTTGCATTCACATTAGTTTACAAAAATATTCACCTTTCAGGCTTAGTCTCTGCCCAAAGGAAAATGCTTTTGTAAGTTTAAGAAAACCCAGTTTAGACAGCTTGTGAAATTAATACTCTTTCTGTTGGGAAAAAATTACAAGGTATTTTTTAAGCCATTATATAGCACCAACAGAAAACTTACATTTGGTAGGGAAATAGCCCTCACTGTTTTCTGGTGGAGCTTGATTTTGATGTTGTAGTTATCATCCATTTGTTGCCTTTTGCGCATATGTAATACCTTTTTTTCTCTTCCCCCCCCCGGGAGGATGTTTTCACTATGGAACAGAAGGGTTCCCATTGACTTCAGCGTGCATTGCACTAGGCCCTAAATTTGTATTTAGGCAAGGAAGACTCCTGTGTACAAGCATGCATAGCTAATTAACTGCAAGCTGAAAAATGACCTAAATGTGCATGCTGGTTCAGGAAAGGCCCAACATAAAAACTTTACCACCTCCATTGGTAGGAGCGTGGCATGTGCTACATGAAACAATTATAAGCATACACAAAAGAGCAGATTTATGACTGGATATGTAACTTTAATTTTGTAATTTCTTGACTTGAGTGCTTAACTGTGCAATCTTAATGGTCTCTAAGTATTTAATGAATGCCAATGAATAGTGTATGCAATGTAATAAAAGTTGCTATTATGCAGTTACTATGACAAAGCCCAATTTTTATATTATATACATAATTGCAAAACAAGCTTTTTATCCTGTTTACCATTCTTTGCTCATTCTCAAAACTTTTCTACATTATTGCTTACCTAGTGCTTAAACAAAGTGACCTTTAAACAAGCATACATAAATCTACAATAAAGCTTCTACGCTACCCTATCTCATTATTTAAACTGCACTCAGCCATGATATTGGCGCACCAAGCAAAATGAAAAAGTAGTCAAAGTGAAGCTTTTCTCTTTCTTCCTCTTCCCCTTATCAGAGGCACATATTTAGTAGTTAAACATTATTAATAATAATATCTTACTATGGAAGACCAAGTAGGAGAGGATTTTACATTTTGGTCTGAAGATAACACAGCAGCTGCTTCAGGTTTTTAATGTAACTTTTAAACTCCTTGCTCTGTAATTCAGTGAAGGGGGCTCTATATTTAGCTCCCAAGTGAAATGTCTGCAGTATCTGATATATATAAGGGGTACAGAACAGAAAGAAGGCCCTCAATCTGAGAGTTTTTCCACCTTAGATCTTACAAAGGGATTTAACTTACTCTTGTGTTAAGTAAGGAAACTTTAAAAAAAAACAAACACTCTATTCCTAATACTGATACAGCTAAACCCCTACAGGATTTTCCCTGCTAACATTCTGTTAATTAAATTTTATTCCAGGAGGGTTAAATGATACCATGACTTTTTGCCCTTTGTCTGTGACTTAAAAATGTGACAACAGTACATTCTAAAGCTGACAAAGCTTCATGTGATGTTAACAAACAAATGGTGTGTTTCTTGCAGATTGCAGCACTGATGTGTCATGAAAGGTAAGGGTGTTTGCCACAGAATTTTGCTCCAGAGCATTTCAAAGCAAATCAATTGACCCAATATACATAGGACTTGATGTATGATTTCACCTATACCAATGTAAATCTGGAGCAACTCTGTTAAAAGGAGTGGAGTTACACCAGTGTAAATGAGATCAGAGTCAGGCCCCTAATACCAGTCCTTATTATGGAAGTGAAAATGAGATTATGATTTTAATATATTTAATTTGTGCACTTGAATCCTTTTACTCAAAATTCATTGAATTTATTCATAAAATTATACACTAAAATGACTAGGTAACACTGGTCTACAATTTTTGAGAAGTCGTCTGCTTCAGAGATAAAATGTGCTATTTATTATGTATTTTGATGTGCTGAATTCAAATATGACAATTAAAACAACTGATTGGCTACTGTTTCTAAGATATTTAAGCTTTTACATTTTATGTCTATGTATATTGTGTAGATAGTAGAGTTTTAATCATAAATTGTAAACCTAGGTCTTTTCATGTGTTTATGGTTGCTTTACATGATAATATTTCACCTGTCCTGTTTATGTAACACTTTAAAAATCAGCAAAAGGGTTATATAAATAAAATTTATTATGAAACAAAAGGCAAAAAACTATTCTGTACATAGTTTAGTCCTATTCAGTGTCTACTCGGCGCTTCTTGGCTTGTCTCTTGTATTCATTAAATGGAGCATCTCGTCACTGTCCAGCAATAGTCTGCAAGCATTGATGGGCTCCATTTGCCCTGATAGCGTCTCTCCATTGTTGCAATGTCCTAGTGAAATTGCTCGCCGTGCTCGTCGCTCACTGCTCCGCAGTTCGGTGGAAAAAAATCTAGATGAGAGTGCAAAAAATGTATCTTTAGTGACATGTTGCAACCAAGGCTTTTGTATGCCTTGAGGAGGTTTTCCACCAACAACCTGTAGTTGTCTGCCTTGTTGTTTCCGAGAAAATTTATTGCCACTAACTGGAAGGCTTTCCATGCCGTCTTTTCCTTGCCACGCAGTGCATGGTCAAATGCATCATCTCGAAGAAGTTCACGAATCTGAGGACCAACAAAGACACCTTCCTTTATCTTAGCTTCACTTAACCTTGGAAATTTTCCACGGAGGTACTTGAAAGCTGCTTGTGGTTTGTCAATGGCCTTGACAAAGTTCTTCATCAGACCCAGCTTGATGTGTAAGGGTAGTAACAAAATCTTCCTTGATTCAACAAGTGGTGGATGCTGAACACTTTTCCTCCCAGGCTCCAATGACTGTCGGAGTGGCCAATCTTTCTTGATGTAGTGGGAATCTCTTGCACGACTATCCCATTCGCAGAGAAAACAGCAGTACTTTGTGTATCCAGTCTGCAGACCAAGCAAGAGAGCAACAACCTTCAAATCGCCACAAAGCTGCCACTGATGTTGGTCATAGTTTATGCACCTCAAAAGTTGTTTCATATTGTCATAGGTTTCCTTCATATGGACTGCATGACCAACTGGAATTGATGGCAAAACATTGCCATTATGCAGTAAAACAGCTTTAAGACTCGTCTTCGATGAATCAATGAACAGTCTCGACCTCATCTGGATCATGAATGATGTTGAGGGCTGCCATCACACCATCGATGTTGTTGCAGGCTACAAGATCACCTTCCATGAAGAAGAATGGGACAAGATCCTTTTGACGGTCACAGAACATGGAAACCCTAACATCACCTGCCAGGAGATTCCACTGCTGTAGTCTGGAGCCCAACAGCTCTGCCTTACTCTTGGGTAGCTCCAAATCCCTGACAAGGTCATTCAGTTCACCTTGTGTTATGAGGTGTGGTTCAGAGGAGGAGGATGGGAGAAAATGTGGGTCCTGTGACATTGATGGTTCAGGACCAGAAGTTTCATCCTCTTCCTCGTCCTCGTCTGACTCAAGTGAGAATGATTCTGGTGCATCAGGAACCGGCAGTCCTTCTCTGTGGGGTACTGGGCGTATAGCTGATGGAATGTTTGGATAATGCACAGTCCACTTTTTCTTCTTTGACACACCTTTCCCAACTGGAGGCACTATGCAGAAGTAACAATTGCTGGTATGATCTGTTGGCTCTCTCCAAATCATTGGCCCTGCAAAAGGCATAGATTTCCTTTTCCTGTTCAACCACTGGCGAAGATTTGTTGCACAAGTGTTGCAGCATATGTGTGGGGCCCGCCTCTTGTCCTGATCTCCAATTTTGCAGCCAAAATAAAGGTGATGGGCTTTCTTAACCATAGTGGTTATACTGCGCTTTTGTGATGCAAAAGTCACTTCACCACAAACATAGCAGAAGTTATCTGCACTGTTCACACAAGTACGAGGCATCTCTGCTCACTTTGGCTAAACAGAAATGTGTCCCTTTGCAAAATCAAACACTGACAAATAAGAGAGCATGACACTGTATGATTTCTAGAGCTGATATAGGGCAATTTGTTCAGCAGAGTGATGTAAGCTTCGTTATGATTGCATCATCCATGACTTCTAGGAATAACATGATGCAATTCATATCATGTATGACTTAATACCAGCTTCAGATTGCATCATTCATTGTTTTGTCTAAAAAGCAAGTACTGTCCAAACCCAGTCATAGATTTATTCATAGATCCAGTCAAAGATGTATTTTAGTCATTTCTGGTTTAAATTGAGATCCCTTCCCTTTATAACTCACTTATCCTCCGCCATTCCCAAGTCAAGGGTCATATATATTGACCCAATAGCATATCTTGAAAACTAGAGCCAATCAACAATTTTAAGCATCATTTTCGTTCTCAGTGACCCAGAATTAGTAAAGTTTGACTACATTTATTTCAGAAGCATTTTGGCTGTAGAGCAGTGTAACCTACTGCAGTGTTAATTTTCAATCTTCGGTAGAACTATTAACAATTTCCCAGATTCTTTACAGTTACACAAAATATCCTATAAAGGCTGAATTAGGAAATAGGTTTCTGAGAACTGCTTTAGGTTGATTTTTCTGAAACTATATTATAGCTGGTGAGGCTATTGTCGGCACTCTGCTGTAGGCCTTGTGCCTAATAGTGCACTTGGATGTATTGTTGAGGCAAAGTAACATGCCTTCGATGTAGCTAATTGCTTAAGTAACAAGCTTTTGAGCTGTCTTCCTCCTTTTTGTTGGCATTACTAAAATGGTATAAATATTTAATGAATATTATATTATTATTATTATTTTATTTATTAAAGTTCACTTAATTAGGAAACTAAAAGCTGGTAGAGATCTAACTTGTTAGTTTGAGACTATTCCATGCACTGGGGAAAAAATATTATCTTGTGGTTGAGGAAGGAGGGCATGGGCATTGGGACTCCTGGGTTCCATTCCCAATTTTGCCATCCACTTTTTGTAAAATCCTGAGCGAGCCATTATAGGTACATCTACACAGGTAGATAAAAGCCCTGTGGCACAACCACAGCAGCCCAGGTCAACCTCCTGGTTCCACTGCCCCTGAACCAGTTTACTGTGGTTTGGGGCTTTGTGTTAGGTCACTGCTGGCTCACTCCCATTGTAACAACCACTATTAAAATAGTTATAATCTCACATTAAAGACACAGAAAAGTAAAAACCAATTAAAGGATGTAAAACTTAGAGAACTACATCTTTCATTTTATCAAATCACCATTCTCTCTAACTGTTTGGAGTCTATTACAGGGAAACCCTTGCTGAATCTTCTTGGAGTGCATTACCAATCCTTTCTGAAGGAAAAGGAAAAGTTATGTTTCGGTGATCTTCAGCGGCTGTTGTTTCTGAAGTCCTGTGCTGTTTCTTTGCAGATAAAAAGACAAACTCAGACAGAAGGGGAGAGAAAAGAATAGCAACAACAGATAATCCAGCTTCTGTCTCTGGCACTTGTTTTCTCTTGCAACCTTCCTGGAGAAACATAGTCACAGCACACTCTCTTATCAGCCACTCTGGGTACATCAACACTGGAATAAAATACCCGTGGCACGGGTCTGCTGATGCAGGCTTGCAGAGCTAAAAATTGCTGGGTAGACATTCGGGCTCAGGCTGGAGTCTGGTCCCAGAACTTGGGCTCCAGCCCAAACCCTGATGTTTACATAGCAGTTATACAGCATTGCAGCTCAAGCCCTGCAAGCCTGAGTCAGCTGACCTGGGCCAGCCAGAGGCATTTAATTGCTGTGTAAACATACCCTCTGAGACCCTTTGACCAGTGTCAGATTGAAGGTATACCTTGCCTTGCTGGTCAGAGGCTCACAACTGAGCGACACAGGTTGTCTTGAATAGATAAGTCAGATTCTGACAGGTCAGAAAGGAAAAGGAGAGAGAGAGAGAGAAAAGAGGAGAAATAAAGCAAGGAATGCAAAAGACACATTAGGAAGGGGGTGGCAGCAGGAACCAGAAGATCAAATTCTGAATCCTATGTGGTGTTCAGGATTTAGCTGAGGCCAGTGGAGGTGGTATCACATAGCCCCCTCCTTCTGACCAGATCTGGACAGAACATATTTCTGGATCAGGAAAATAAGGACCCAGCAGTGTCATAGTGCATCTCAGAGTGCATGGGCAGCAGCAGCCATAATGGTGAAGCTTGATCCTTCCAGTCCACCCATCCCTCTGTCCCAATGAGCAACCCCAAATAAATAATGTCCATCCTTGCCCTAATAAAATTAACCAATCGAAACATATTTTGATGACTTCAACTACAATTCTTTCCTTCCATTTCTATAACTCATTGTTATCCCAATTTAGGACTTCAGCAGGAGACTTGAATACCCCTTAACACAGTTGATACTAATACTTGTCTCCTACTTTGCCCACTGTCACAAATTTTGTATAACAGGCTGAGCTGGATTTTTATTTTTAACTTTGAATAATTTAGAATACAAGCTTCTATGCAATAGTGCACAGTTTGAGTTGCCTGTAAAGGGGTCTGGTTTTCAGAAGGTGACTGCTCAGCATTGCCCGAAGGTCTAGCATCATTTGCATGTGTATCATATTGCTGATCTGAAAAGGAGGCATATGCCCCAATGAGGTACACTGGGAATTTCCCCCTGCCTACTGCCTCGTCCTGACTATTAAGAGCAGGTTATCACACTTGATCATTACCCTCTTGCTACTGCCTATCATTACTCATGGGTTTCATAGACATAGCCTGGATGTGAGGACCTAGAGATATGTTGAGTAAGGAGAGGAGAAGGATTAGGGGAAAGTAACCACCGTCAACTTGAAATGATGGTTAGACATCCACAAGGAGATGTCATAGACAGGCCAAGATTTTGGTTTGGACAGAAGAAAATGGGTCTGGAGTAGAAAGGTAGATCTATGAGTAGTCCACATAGATAGTTGAATTTGTGTTTGCAGATGCGATTACCCAGAGATAAGGTTTAGCAGCAGAAGAGAAGGTGACCAAGGACGGAACCCTATGGAACCCCGACACAAAGGTGGAGGGGGATGAGGAGGATCTTAGGAGTACTTAGCAAGGTCAGAGGAGAAGCAGGAAAGGGCAATGATCTCCCTGATGCACTGTGCATATAGAAGTATGTTCAGCCAATCAGGGAATTAAGGGGAAAAAAGCCATATGAAAAAACTCAATCAACCTACTTTGAAACTTGAAAATGCACCCACAAAAGGCTGCACTGGAATTCATGTTTATCTAGATATTGCAAGAACACATCAGACCTCACTTGAATTACACACCCCTACTGACAAATTTGAATGGAAATGATACAGAAGCACTACAAACTTAAAGTAGCAAACTTCCACTCTTTGGAGTTAAGCATAGAGTCAGACTTTAAGGTCAGAAGGGACCAATATGATAGTCTAGTCTGACCTCCTGCACAATGCAAGCTGCAGGCAAGTGACCCATGCCCCACACTGCAGAGGAAGGCGAAAAACCTCCAGGGCCTCTGACAATCTGCCCTGGAGGAAAATTCCTTCCCGACCCCAAATATGGTGATCAGCTAAACCCTGAGCATGTGGGCAAGACTCACCAGTCAGACACCCAGGAAAGAATTCTCTGTAGTAACTCAGATCCCACCCCATCGAACATCCCATCACAGACCATTGGGCATATTTACCGCTAATAGTCAAAGATCAATTAATTGCCAAAATTAGGCTATCCCATCATACCATCCCCCCCATAAACTTATCAAGCTTAGTCTTGAAGCCAGATATGTCTTTTGCCCCCACTGCTCCCCTTGGAAGGCTGTTCCAGAACTTCACTCCTCTGATGGTTAGATTTCAAGTCTAAACTTCCTGATGGCCAGTTTATATCCATTTGTTCTTGTGTCCACATTGGTACTGAGCTTAAATAATTCCTCTCTCTCCCTGGTATTTATCCCTCTGATATATTTATAGAGAGCAATCATATCTCCCCTCAGCCTTCTTTTGGTTAGGCTAAACAAGCCAAGCTCTTTGAGTCTCCTTTCATAAGACAGGTTTTCCATTCCTCGGATCATCCTAGTAGCTCTTCTCTGTACCTGTTTCAGTTTGAATTCATTCTTCTTAAACATGGGAGACCAGAACTGCACACAGTATTCCAGATGAGGTCTCACCAGTGCCTTGTATAACGGTACTAACACCTCCTTATCTCTACTGGAAATACCTCGCCTAATGCATCCCAAGACCGCATTAGCTTTTTTCACGGCCATATCACATTGGCAGCTCATAGTCATCCTGTAATCGAGGTCCTTCTCCTCCTCTGTTACTTCTAACTGATGAATTCCCAGCTTATAACAAAAATTCTTGTTATTAATCCCTAAATGCATGACCTTGCACTTTTCACTATTAAATTTCATCCTATTACTATTACTCCAGTTTACAAGATCATCCAGATCTTCCTGTGTGATATCCTGTTCCTTCTCTGTATTGGCAATACCTCCCAGCTTTGTGTCATCCACAGACTTTATTAGCACATTCCCACTTTTTGTGCCAAGGTCAGTAATAAAAAGATTATATAAGATTGGTCCCAAAACCGATCCCTGAGGAACTCCACTAGGAACCTCGCTCCAGCCTGACAGTTCACCTTTCAGTATGACCCATTATAATCTCCCCTTTAACCAGTTCCTTATCCACCTTTCAATTTTCATATTGATCCCCATCTTTTCCAATTTAACTAATAATTCCCCATGTGGAACCATATCAAATGCCTTACTGAAATCAAGGTAAATTAGATTCATTGTGTTTCCTTTGTCTAAGAAATCTGTTACCTTCTCAAAGAAGGAGATCAGGTTGGTTTGGCACGATCAACCTTTTGTAAAACCATGTTGTATTTTTTCCCATTTACCATTGACCTCAATGTCCTTAACTACTTTCTCCTTCAAAATTTTTTCCAAGACCTTGCATACTACAGATGTCAAACTGACAGGCCTGTAGTTACCTGGATCACATTTTTTTCCCTTTCTTAAAAATAGGAACTATGTTAGCAATTCTCCAGTCATACGGTATAACCCCTGAGTTTATAGATTCATTAAAAATTCTTGCTAATGGGCTTGCAATTTCATGTGCCAGTTCCTTTAATATTCTTGGATGAAGATTATCTGGGCCCCCCGATTTAGTCCCAATAAGCTGTTCGAGTTTGGCTTCTACCTCTGATGTGGTAATATCTACCTCCATATCCTCATTCCCATTTGTCATCCTACCATTATCCCTAAGCTCCTCATTAGCCTCATTAAAGACTGAGGCAAAGTATTTGTTTAGATATTGGGCCATATCTAGATTATCCTTAACCTCCACTCCATCCTCAGTGTTTAGCAATCCCACTTCTTCTTTCTTTGTTTTCTTCTTATTTATATGGCTATAGAACCTTTTACTATTGGTTTTAATTCCCTTTGCAAGGTCCAACTCTACATGGCTTTTGGCCTTTCTCACTTTATCCTTACGTGTTCTGACCTCAATAAGGTAGCTTTCCTTGCTGATCACTCCCATCTTCCACTCCTTGTAGGCTTTCTGTTTTTTCTTAATCACCTCTCTGAGATGCTTGCTCATCCAGGTTAGTCTACAACTCCTGCCTATGAATTTTTTTCCCCTTTCTTGGGATGCAGGCTTCTGATAGTTTCTGCAACTTTGACTTGAAGTAATTCCAGGCCTCCTCTGCCTTTAGATCCACAAATTCTTCAGTCCAATCCACTTCCCTAACTAATTTCCTTAATTTTTTAAAGTTAGCCCTTTTGAAATCAAAAACCCTAGTCACAGATCTATTTTTGTTTATCTTTCCATGTAGTTGGAACTGAATTAGCTCATGATCGCTCGAACCAAGGTTGTCCCCTAGAACCATTTCTTCTATGAGGTCTTCACTACTCACCAAAACCAAATCTAAAATGGCATCCCCTCTTGTTGGTTCAGCAACTACTTGGTGAAGGAGTCCATCAGCTATCGCATCCAGGAAAATCTGAGCCCTATTATTATTACTAGCACTTGTCCTCCAGTCTATATCTGGGAAGTTAGTCTCCCATGATCACACAATTCCCATTAGTATTTACTTCATTAAAAACATTAAAGAGGTCTCTATCCATATCCAAGTCAGATCCTGGTGATCTGTAGCACACCCCAAGCACTATCCCAGGGGAGGCTCTAGTAGCTTTCTTCCCCAATGTGATTTTAAGCATTTAGTACAGTTCCAGATTAAACAAAACATCAATATTTTGAAGAGAAGAACATGCTAAAATGACTTGTTCAAAAAGTGGGCACAATGAAATAGTAATTTCTTATTGAGGCATTTACTTTCTTTGATTCAGATCCACTTGTCTTTACTGATTGGGTTTCCCATGTAAGACAGGCAGCTCATTTGCAAGCAAACAATTTGCATCCAAAGTCCTCAAATAGGGACTTTCATACTGATATTCTTGAACATAACTCATGTCTAATTAACAATACAGCAATGTAATTAAAGTAGCCATTCTGCTTTCACACCTTTTCTATTAACTATTCTATATCTTTGCAAAACACAATTGTAGCACCAATGACAATCCCTGTTAAGTGAGTTCAAGTTAACTTTATAATAAACAGTTCTATAAATTATGGACAGAAAAGAATTCCTAGTTATAAAACATTAAATAAAATTGATTGACTACCACCTAAGCAAAAGATTGTGTGATTCTCTACCGTGGTTGATAGCCTGGTTACCAGTCCTAACTTCATTTTCTTCCATGTCATTTTTAAGGACTCAATTCAGCAATCCATTCCTGCTCACAGAAGCACCTAACCACATACTTAAATCTCATTTACTTCAATGGGACTTAAAAGTATTGACTGGGTATGAGCTTAAGTATGTGCTTAAATACCTACCTGAACTGGGGCCTTAGAGCTGCTGTTGTCCTGTAGATGGACAAAATAGTCAGTTTTGGAAGTTGGAATATTGATTTATTGATCACTACAAGTGAAGGCTAATTAGACTGCACTTAGTTCAGCTTGCTTCAGTTCTGGAAGAGCATGTTAAATCTTATTTGTCACTCATGAAAGCAGTTAGAGCAGGGACACAATGCTGGTGACAATACCATTTAGAGATTAATTGAAGGATATGCTGAATATGACTAATATAAGTAAAAGCTGCATGGAATCATAATAATTTCTGAGGCAGACATCTTAAAGTGTGCTTCTAAGAGAATCTTTTTTAAAATAAACCAAAATGGCCCCATCATGCTCAGACATTTTTCCTATATGTATCCAGAGTTTCTGAACTTACTCCAGGAATTAAAACCAGCTTTTACCATCATTTACTGCTTTAGCACTATAGAGCCAACAATTAATAAGAGAATGAGCTAGCTTCTATTCCACCTTCTGCATCAAAATTATTTAAGAATTAGTGATATTCAATAGCATCAGTGAAAATCCAGCAAAGACAACAGGTTAGCACAGGTGTAGCTTAGGAGGCAGAACTTGGCATGCAATATCTCAACTACAGACAACAGTGTGTGAAAAGGAAAGTACCCAGATCAATTTCTAGAGCCCAAACAGAGTTAATGGAGCTGGCAGCTTATTTAATAACATCAACAAAAGTTTTAACCCAGCACATTCCATATCAAAACTGGGACACAAACATGGAACTCCAAAATGCTATTTTATAAAGTCACCTTTCAGAGCAAGCCCACACAAATTGTGTGGGTGTTTGCTTTTTACAGTTTGTCAGATAAGAGGGTTTTTAGTGTTGAACACAAGTTTCTATGCACCATTACACTCCAGTGATTAATTTTTCCATTGGAAATCTCCACCCTTTCCTGCTTTGACACTTCTCCTTGACAGTTCTGATCAATCTTCTGCAGAGTAGCTTATTCCTACAATATGCTCCTTGTTTGGGTTTAAGTCCGAGGCATTATTCTAAACCCCTTTTAATCAGAGGTCCCTCTATTTTACTATATTTTTATCCTTGTATAAATCTTACTTCTATTAGAGAAGAGAGGGATATTTGTGGTGAGTAGCACCATCACAAGCCAAATATCACTGGGAGACCACTTCTAAACTTCAGGAATAGCCTCTGGCAAGGCTCACACTTATCTGCAAATCCTCAGTTTCAAGTATTATTATCGGCATTCGGAAGTGAGGTTTACAGAACTCTCTTGTCTACCCAGCCAGGTCAAAGAAATGTCCTAATTTCTCAGGCTGATTTGAGAGATATCCCAGGACATCCACTGCCCAAACTCTTAATTTTAAAAATACACGGTACATGTTTTCTTTCCTACTACACAGGATACATCAAGCTTTCTTATAGCTGTTTGCAGGTTTTATGCTTACTACATACACTTTTCCAAAAAACAACCATCCATTTAATGCCAGGTGCTGTACCAACAACAGTTGAAACTCCTTTTTACCTAAAAACAAGGGTAGAAGAGATAGTGGTAGTAGTGGACCTTCCCCATGCTGCCATACCAATGTGCCTCAACCCTGATGGATAGCAACCATAGACAAAAATCCTACTAGTGGTGCTGCTAGGTTCCTCCCCGCAGCAGAGCCGGCTCTGGCTTTCTGGCCGCCCCAAGCAAAAAAAAAACAAAACCGCGGCGGCCAGAACGGCAAAGCAAAAAAAAAAACCTGCGGTGCGGCCGGAGCCAGGGTGCAGGGGGACTCCCTGCGTTGCAGACGTGCCCCAGCTAGCGGGGGGAGGGGGAGGGAGCAGGGGGAGAGAGAGAAGGGAGGCGGCCAGGGCTTCAGCAGGGCTCTGCCACGCGGCCCCTCCGGCCGTGCCCCCTGCCGGGAGGGCTCCGCACCGCTCCGGTCGGCTGGGAGGGAAGGACGCGGGCTGCCCTGCCGGGCTCACTGCAGGGCGCTCCCGTCCTCTGCGCCGCCGCCCCCTACAGGGCGGCCAGAGCAGAACAACAACAACAAAAAGCGGCCGTGCCGCCCTAGGATTGGGCGGAATGCCGCCTCCTACAAGCTGCCGCCCCAAGCACCAGCTTGCTCGGCTGGTGCCTGGAGCCGGCCCTGCCCCGCAGTGGAGAGGGAAAAGCTGCCCAGTTTCCACTGTCAGATGTTTATTCTGCTGCTTGCCTGCCTCCTGCTTGCTCCAACTCTAGGCAGACCCAGGAGCAACACATAGGAAGGAAGTCACCTGTCTAGAGTAGAAGCAGACAGCAAAAGAGTGTTGAGTAAGGGATAGACACAACAAGGGTTAGGATGGGGGGTGGAAGCAGCAGGGACTTGGGTCTGATGAGGTCAGGCAAGAGTAGAACTGCCAAGGAGTGAGGAGGAAGGAAAAAGTAGATGATATGAATGGACTGTGTGGATGGGTTTCAAAAGGGGCAGAGCTTGTGAAGGGGCACTTCATTTATATAGCTAATTTATGCCTGGTTTCCCATCAGTATATTGTTACGGCCCTGGGAATACCCACAACATGGGTGTGAGAAATGACATTAAATCTCCGAGCCAATCCAGTCATTCTGTTTTGTTGGCCAAAAATGCCAAGAAATCGTGTAAGTTATACTTATCACAGAGGAGCCATGTATGCAGTGGATATCTATCTTATAGGAACTGAGCTGACATTACCAACTCTTTATGCACTGGTACTCAAAAGCAACACAAACATGGCACTGCAAAAATAATCAATATCAACAATTTCACATGGTAGTTTCCAGTTGCTATTGAGCTACGTTTGATCTGAACCAGAACTAAAAAGCACGGGATTACAGTAATAATCCCCTATCCTCTTAGTATGACTCTAACCATTTTTCCAATTTAAAGTTAGCCTGCACTATGTATTTACTGATGTGGATAGTTTTCATATAAATAGTTTTATTAAGATTAAAGCTTCCAAGAGAATTGCATGGCTCAGGAAACAGGTAATAGGACATAGAGCTTTTCACCTCCTGGCTGCTGGATGAAATCCATCCCAGGTAAGTAAGGACAAAAGTTGCTACCATCTGATTGTTCAACAGACTAATTAATGGTCTCAGCCTAGTTCTCAGGGTAAAAGGCATCCACATATTGACATTAATTCTTGCATCATTGGCAGTCCCAAAAGAGAAGACGAGTGCTGCATGGGCCATGGTAACTGAATTCCCCGAACTCCCTCATCAATGGAAATGGTCCCTCCAGCTGAGCACTGACAGCAAGCATTAGTAGGGCAACATGAGGAGGCTTGTACTGTAGATGTCCACGCTGAAACTCTTTTGTGGTTAAAGAGAGGGCTTCAGAACTATTCAGCCAGTGCTTTACACAAGCAGCAAACTAAATCACCAACATGTGAACTTATTTTAAAAGATTAAAACCCATATTTTGTAATATGGTTTTATTAACCGTGTCTTACAAATGTGCAGTCAGTAAATGTGAATGTCCTTAGCTTGCAAAACTTCAATTAAAATAAACAGGCTTCTATAGAGTGCATAACTATATTTGCAAATGAGAATCAAGTTGTATTTATTTTCAAGCAATGTACAAGGGACCAATACAAAATAAAGCCAATAAAGCAAAAGTAGCAATCTAATACAGTAGTAGTAATCTAGTAGCTGGTCAAATGTTACTTGATTATCACACCATAGTTTAATAACACTTAGTCCTTTCTGTGTAACTTTTAATACATGGAAACTGAGACTATTTATTTTTCCCTGAGATACAATGTGAAAATCATTTAAAAATTAACAAAATGACCTGTTCCTACAAATACTGTAGAGTTGAAAGAGCTAAAATCTGTAGCGATTTATAGCCTGTCCAATCCCATTGACACATAGAATTAATATCCCAGCAGGCTTAAAAGAGCTAGGGTAAGACTGGAAATTTCATGGATTTCATGCCTGTCTTGCTGACAGAAGTTGGGTATTTTTCTACTGGGAAGGGCATCTTCTCAAAGAGAGTAATGAAAACAAACACTTTCATTTCTCCCAAGAGAATGAGAATTTACAATATCGTTTAGTCTTCAGAGCATCCCTGAGTCTGATGAGTTTAGGAAGATAAAGTGAGTTTTTTATAATAAATACGACTAAATTAAACAGAAGTTGTAGGGAGTTTGGGCTGTAATTTCGAACCTGTAACAAAGAAATGTCTGTAGGCACAGATGGAAAAGAGACACTGGCCAAGTGGATGAAGACTTGAGATATCATCTACACTTGAGGATTTATATGGGCAAAATCTATTACATGAGCACATGGTCGTGTGTTGTCTGTCTTAAATATTATCAATTTCCTTATTAGGGATTTCTCAGTGGTAACAGCTCCCACCTCATGGACTTGAATTCAAATATATAGACCAATGTACTTAAACATCTTTGAGAATCTGGGCATTAGGGTTCAAAATAGTAGAAAGAATCATTTCCCCTCTATCATTTTGAACCCTAATGGCCAGGTCCTCAAAGGTATTTAGATGCCTAACTCCTATTGAAAATCAGTGGAAGTCGGGCACCTAGGTACCTTTGAGGATTTGGGCCTCAGAGCTACCAGTCCATGTTCTGCCTCAGACTATCATCGGCAGTCCCTTTGCAGTAGTTGGGTCCTGACAGGTCCATTAGCAGCTACACAAACAAGCATTATGAAGTGTTTGAGGCATGAATGCCAGAGAGTTGCTGTAGAAACAGCTGGATAACTTAAGAACAGGACACAGTCGCAAGACAGGTTATTTGGGGGGCTATCAATATGTGCTTCACCTTTTGAACAATGACAGTGAAATGGCTTTGAGGACCACAGAACAATGTCTGGGGTGGGGTGTATTTATTTGCTTTACCTACTCTCCCCAGGCAGGAAGAGATTGCCATCCTCATCCTGATGCTGACCACAAGGTGCATGAGATCCTGAGTGGGAGATAAGACTCATTCTCCACCAGGTTAAGTGGAAAAAGGTGAAAAAGTTCCAGGTTCAGTTGAGCTACTGATTTGTCTCCAATAGGGATGATCCTAAACACTCCTCAACCCTCAGCTTTGTGAAAACTTCAGTTGACTTCAAACAGAGCAGAAGGGCATAAAATTGTATGCCAAGTCCCTGCTTAGGCAGAATCTCTGGTGCTGAACTGCTGTCAGCATGCAGCGATAACCATGTTGAAAGTCCACCGATGCCAGACAGTTAGCTAGGCTGTCTGAACAGATACCAGTTAGAATTTTGCAACGGTGACAAATATTTTTAACACTTTAAGTTTAAGATGGGTTTCTTCCTCGTGACTTTTGCGGTACAGTGAAGTAAATAAAGTAATTACCTGTGATTTTACTCTGCTGAGCAGGGATTAACAGTTAGCTGGATGCTTTGCAAGTATTTAAGTGAAACTTGGACTTGGAACAGCACTCCTGGGGAGTATAAGAAGTCTAGAAGCTACTAAAGACCCTGGAACACTGCTCAGTAAAGCAACTGATGAACCTCCTCTGATCTAAGCACAAAGGATCTCTTCGTTCTTACATGGTTGTAAATCAGAAGTTATTCCAATGAAATGTATGGAGTTCTGATAGTATAAATTTAGCATGAAAGGAGAATCAGGGCCCTTGTCTGAATTCTTCATAAATGAGGGTGTGACGGTCCACGCTCCTGGGGTCAGGGCAGCGTGGACTATCAGTCACAGTCAACCCGCCCGGGATGAACCAACCTTATGAGCCATCATATCGCAACAACGCCCGGCCAGAAGGTGAGGGACAACCATCAACCGCTGCCCCAGAAGATGTGGGCCACGGTATGACAGGAATTGGATACGATGCTGGAGATGGGCGTGGTCGAGGAGTCAAAGAGTGAATGGCGCAGTCCAATCGTTCTGGTCCCAAAACCCTACGGGACCCCCCAATTCTGTATCAATTTCCAGAAGGTGAACGCTATCTCGCGGTTCGACGCGTACCCAATGCCACGGGTGGAAGAACTCCTAGAACGACTCGGGGAAGCGAGGTATTTGTCAACCCTAGATTTAACCAAAGTGTACTGGCAAATCCCCCTTACACCAATTTCCCGGGAAAAAACTGCCTTCCCAACACCATTCGGCCTCTTCCACTTTGTAACCAGGCCGTTCGGGTTACATGAGGCCGCAGTGACTTTTCAGCAGCTGATGAATAAGCTCTTGCTACCTCATGACCGATACGCAGCGGCGTATATAGACGACATTGTGGTCTACAGTAACAACTGGAAGGACCACCTCAGAGACCTCACGGGGGTCCTCCAGGCCCTCAGAGCAGCCGGACTCACGGCCAACCCGGCGAAATGCCATCTCGGACAGGAAGAGGTGACCTACCTCGGGTACGTCGTGGGGGAGGGAAATTGCGCCCCCAAATCAATAAGGTGATAGCCCTTATGGATACACCCACACCCAAAACAAACAAGCAGGTGCGCCAGTTTTTGGGACTGGCCGGGTACTATCGCCGCTTTGTACCAGACTTCGCATCCCTGTCAGACCTGACGAAGAATTCTCAGCTGCGACAGGTACTGTGGTCCGATCCGTGTGGCAAGGCCTTCAGGATTCTGAAAGAATGGCTCACGCAGGAACCGGTCCTGCGGCACCCCGATTTTACAAAGGAGTTCATACTCCAAACGGACGCTTCAGAGGTAGGCTTAGGGGAGTGCTCTCCCAAGAATGGGAGGGGGAGGAACACCCGGTACTGTATCTGAGTCGCAAATTATTTCCTCAAGAACAACACTACTCAACGATAGAGAAAGAGGCCCTGGCCGTGAAATGGGCTATCGACGCCCTGCGCTATTATTTACTGGGGAACACCTTCAAATTGATCACTGACCATGCCCCCCTCAGATGGATAAACAGCATGAAAGACACAAACCCCCGAATCACGCGCTGGTACCTGTCACTCCAACCATACAACTTCCGCATGTTTCATCATCTGGGTAAGGCTCACGCTAACACGGATTTCTTTTCTAGACAGGGAGAGGATGACGGGGAGACGTACCGCCCCCAGGGGTCCTTCTTAAGGGGGGGGGTGACGGGGCTGGCTTACCCCGCCCTAGCCCAGACAGGGTTAAGCCCCAGGTGTTGACAGCGGAAGTCCCGCCTCCCTGGCAAGACTGGGCATGCTCCAAGTGCTCTAGTAGTATAAAGAGAGGGAGACTGGCTCATTCTGGGCTGGAGGCCGCAGGGGAAGGACCTCGACATCTCATGGGAAACCCCATCACAGACTCTGGTATGAAGTGACCCAGGGAGGGTGTCGGAGTGGTACCTCCCACCCAGGGAAACTCAGCGTGTTTCGGCAGGACCCCCCGCTGAGTCAGTGGCAAGCAGCTACACCACTGTTAGGGCCCTGGGTTGGGGCCTGGTGGAGTTGGGTGGGCCTGGGCCCCCCTACCGGGGCAGCCACACCCCAATGCTATAGACTCTGGCCACTAGGCCAAGCTACCCTGTGCCAAAGGGTCACTTTATGGACCCGAAGGTGGTGCTATAGACTGCGGCCACTAGGCCACGCTGCCCTGCGCTGAAGGGCTGCTTTATGGACTGTGACTGATAGTCCACACTGCCCTGACCCCAGGAGTGTGGACCGTCACAGGCTGCTTTACGGACTGTGACTGATAGTCCATGCTGCCCTGACCCCGGAGCGTGGACCGTCACACGTGGTGGAGAATGTGGGCAATGCCCGGGACCTGCTGAAAGGTCCAGTGCAAGGAATCTAGACGGTGGGAGCCCCACCGCCATCTAAGATGGATACAGAGAAGCTTCTAAAGTGGTTGCTGGAGAATCAGCAAGAGCAGGCGGCGCGACAGCAGCAGGCTCACATGATGCAGCAGATGGCCAGCCAGCAGCAGTTGCAGATGACTCAGCACCAGGAACAACAGCAGCAACTCCTTCGAGAGCTGGCTGCCCAGCAACAATTGCAACAGGAATGCCTAATCCAACAAGTGGCAACTCTACTGTGCATGCCGGGAGCTCCAGTCCCCACACCTACAGGAGCGGGATCTGGAGAGGCTCCGGTGGGGCTGCCAGTTCGCCTCACTAAGATGGGACTAGGCGACAACCCCGAGGCATTCCTGGTCACTTTCGAATGGGTCGGTCGCCACTGCTGCTCGGTGGCCCCCTGAACACTGGGCCACCATGCTAGCCCCTTATTTGACAGGACAGGCACAGACGGCCTACCATAACCTTGATCCCTGAGAGGCTTTGGAGTAACCCCAGGTGGAAGCGGCCATTTTAGACCAGACCAACATTAGCCCTGAGACGTACCGCCAGCGCCTACATAAAGAACAGTATCCTCCTGGGGCTCAACCTTGGGCCGTGGCCCAACGGGTACGGGACCACGGTTGGAGATGGTTGGAGCCAGAAGGCTTGACTGGGCCTCAGGTGGCGGAGATGGTGGCGCTCGAACAGTTCACCCAGATCCTCCCGGCAGGAGGGAAAGCATGGGTGCAACGTCACCGGCCAGCGACCTTGTCAGCAGCCGTGGGCCTGATGGAGGACTACTTGGCGGCCGAAGGAGCCGAGGCAACCCCAAGGAGGTCCGGAACCTGAGCAGGAGAGACGGGCCAGACAAGGCAAGCCCTCAGGGAGCGGAGGCTCGGGAATCTCCGCCCCACACCCACTAAGCCTCCCAGCCCCGAACCCAGGCACAGAGTTCCGCGGACTCCGATTCGAAGGGAACGGCCCCTACAAGAGGGGCAGAGCCCGCCAAGGGAAGGCCTTGGACCCTCGGAAGGCCGGAATCGCTGCTGGGAGTGCGGACAAGAGGGACATTTCCAGCGGGAATGCCCCTTCATGGATTGCAACTATGGGCAAGTGTGGGTTGCCGGACACAGAGCCCGGAAAAGGGGGCCGGGCAAATTAGTGATCCCTGTGTGGGTCGAGGGGACCCCCACGAATGCTCTTGTGGACTCGGGATGCAGTCAGACCCTCTTACGGGAGGGGCTGGTCCCGGATCTTAGACTCTCGGGGAAAAAGATACACCTACAATGTGTCCATGGGGACATCCGCCCTTACCCCACAGCCTGGGTGAAGATCAGGATTGGCCAGCAGGAGGAAGTCCTCCACGTGGGCGTAGTCCCCAGATTGGCCTACCCCGTAGTGCTGGGACGAGACTGGCCAGAATTTAGGGAGATCCTCCAGCAGTATCAACCACCCACTGCACAAATGGAAGGGGCTACATCTCCAGGAAGGGGACTCCTCGGACAAACACCGGAGGCAGACCCCGGGGAAGGGACGTCTACGGTGGGGAAGGCACCTGCTAACACCCGACATCCCTTTGTGGAAGACGCGCAGACAGAGCTGGAACGGGATATTGACTTTGTGAGGGAGCAGAGAGAAGACCCGACTCTGAGTAGGGCCTGGGAGCAGGCCACCGTCCCCGGCCCTGGAGAGGACACCTCTCCGAGACCTCCGCAGGGGCCTCGGTTTGAGATCCAGCGGGACCGCCTATATCGGGTGGTTCGGGAACCACAGACACCGGAGCCGCTTCGTCAGTTGTTGGTTCCCCAGAGGTTGCGATGAGGCCTCCTACAGTTAGCACATGCAAACCCATGGGCAGGACACCTGGGGCGGGAAAAGACCCTTCAGAGGGTGGCCCGCCAATTTTTTTGGCCCGGCATTCACCAAGAGGTCCGGGAGTATTGCGCATCTTGCCCGGAGTGCCAGCGGGCCGGACCGAAGGGTGTACCCTGAGCCTCATTAATACCCTACCCGTGGTCGGTGTACCCTTCGAACGCATCGGAATGGACTTGGTTGGACCCTTAGACAGAAGCAAGACAGGGAACCAATTTATTTTAGTGATCGTGGACTACACGACATGTTACCCCGAGGCTGTTCCCCTCCGTGCAGCCACGGCGCCGGTGATTGCCGCCGAACTTGTGAAGGTCTTCACTAGGGTGGGGATACCCGCGGAGATCCTGACTGACCAGGGGACTAACCTATCCTCGAAACTGATAGCTGAGCTGTGCCGCCTCCTGAACATACGGACACTCCGAACGTCGGTTTACCATCCACAAACAGACGGTCTAGTGGAGTGTTTTAATGGTACCCTGAAGTCCATGTTGCAGAAGTTCGTGGAGGAAGACCCCAGCCATTGGGATACACTATTGCCAGCCCTACTGTTCGCCATAAGGGAGGTACCCCAAGCATCGACCGGGTTCTCACCCTTCGAACTTTTGTATGGCAGGCAGCCCCGAGGAATCCTGGACCTCCTGAGGGAAGACTGGGAGGCACAGGAGTCACGACTACTTGAGACCACTCAGTATGTGCTATGCCTCCGAGAACGGCTCCAAGCCTTGGAAGCTTTCGCCCGGGAGAATCTGCTGTGGGCCCAAGAGACACAGGAACGGGTATATAAGCTAAGGTAAGGAGTTTTGACCCGGGGGATCAGGTGTTGCTCTTGTTGCCCTCGGCCGACTCAAAGCTCCTGGCCAAGTGGCAGGAGCCTTACGAGGTGATCCGATGGGTCGGGCCCGTAGATTATGAAGTCTGGTTACCCGGACGACGGAGGGACACTCTGACTTACGACATGAATCTTTTGAAGGCATGGAAGGCCAGGGAGGCCTTATTCATCATTCCATCGCCCCTGGACCCAGAACTGGGACCACTAGTTGGGTAACCTCTAGACTCAAGGCCGGGTACACTTGGGACCGGCCTCACCACAGCACAGCTGGAACAAATATCGCAGCTCATAAAGGAGTTAAACAGAGAAGATAGGATTGGGGGCCCCAAACTCTTCAAATGCAGTTCATATTAAACAATTAAAACTTTCTCCGATGAAAGTACCTGACTGGACTATTATAGAAGGAAAAACAGCAAAAATTCTGCCATGAGAAGAAGGAACATTTCTTGGGAACTTGAGAAACAATATCTTATGTGGCATGAACATGAGCTTGAACTTAGTTCAAAACACATCTAAAAATGAAAGGATTCTCTCTGTTTCTGTAAGAGTACCAGCTGAAATGCAAAGGGATGTCTTGGACCACCCTCCCCATGGAAACGAATGAAGGCTTCATTGGAGAGTTGGACTAAGAGGTAGCTTTCCTGGATGAACCAGAAGTTCTCCTCACCACCTCCACTATGAACAGAGAGGTACCCAGAGGGAACCTATGGAGACAATGCAGTCTTGATGTTGTAGACATGAAATATCCTGATGCATTTTATTAAACCTTGAAAGATCTTGTTGAAAATAAAGCCATGTCTCCAGATTACTAGGAATGTTTGCCTGATATACAGTATCAGATGCCAGAAAGGCCATATTAGAATGAGAATACAGGGGAGGCTCTTAACTTTCTCACCTTCTCACTCATATGCAGTATTACCTTGTATTTGTTAAGGAAATTCTGAAAATATTGCTGTCAAACTGAAAGGACTCAATTATCTAAGTTAACTGGCAAGTTTAAAGTCCTTCCACTGTTGTACAGGTCAGGGGTAGTTCTAAGAAAAATGTGTCTAGTGTGTGGACTTTCTGACTCTTTTGCTGGGTTATAATCTGTACATTGCATCAGTCCTTTTTGTACTGCATACAGTACATCTGTATGACATATGTATACACACATGCCTTTAGCTTTGTGAGTGAAAAAGGAATTTGGAATTTGATACTGAATTGTTACACAACCAAAATTTATCCATCAAAGTATTTTTCCAGTTTTGTAGGGTGATTCTGCTTTTATGAGGTGTTTGTTTCTTTATGTTTCTTTCTTGATAGATTAATCAGCATTTTAGAACAGCTGTCTTAGACATACTTATCTGATGAAGACAAGAAAGGCTTTTTTTAAACAGTTGAGTCACCAAGAAGGGACTTTCCAAGTTGAGCATTAGTGGAGTATGATTAAGAGACAAACATTGATTTTTTGGACTCTGCATCCTTTTTGGTCTGTACTAACATACATAAATAGACCTAATAATTGAGCCATGATCACTCTGGAGAAATTAGTCCTTCTGCTTTGCCAGAACAAGGAGTAATAAATTTTTAAAAAGTAATAAAATATTGAAAGGCAATTAACATATTGTGCTAAATTCTATCCTCTGATACAGATGAGTTGAAGAATACTCCAGGGATGAAAACCTTCATCCAATTAGTTCAGTGAGAAAACTCCCATTGACTTCACTGGGCCACAATTTCACGTCAGAACTCTAGTAGCATAGTATCTAAAATAGTCCAGAAAGAACTCTGTCCAAAATAAAATCTAAAAATATTATCAGGATTGATGCATATAAAAATGACAGCTTACAGTACACAGGTCTGCAAACGCATGGAATCATAAATTAGAAGTGGAAAAGACACATGACCACTGAGTTCAGAACTATTCACAGTTTTACAGATTCACTTACTAGTGTGTGGTCTAATATAAACAGAAATGTCCCATGCAAAGAGGCCTTCAACTTTCATTCAGGGACTTCTCTGCTGTTTAAAATATATGACTATCCAGAAGCTTTGGGCTCTCAAATATTCCCTGATACTTATGACTCCATGAATCATGCTAAATTCGTCTCCATCCTTGATATTCACACCCACCAAATATTTTCAGAAAACTGTAACCACTTTGCATCTTCATCACCATTAGGCACCCTATCTAGCACATCTCTAGCTCTCTTTAATTTTTCCCTTCAACCCTAAAATTTATATAATTCTTTTCTGAACTCCCTCCAGTTTGCCGATAACTAGCTTGCAATGTGATGCCCAGAAAGGAATGCAAAAAACCAGGGTTGAAATCCTGACTCCACTAAAGTCAATGACAGTTGTCCTCCATACTATGAAACCTCTGCATATGCATCTCAAAATTGCATTGGCTCTTTTTTTCTGCCATATACATGAAGCACTCTATATGCAATAAATGGCATAAAAGTATATTGTATATGTAATTAATAAAGCTACTCACCACGGTGGTCAATTACTGCTTTCTTGAACATACTTTTTTTTTTAAACCCAAAACTATAATGCTTAGAATACTGAAAATGGCCAGAAGCAGTTCATATTCTATAATTTTTGTCAGCTTCTTGCATTAGTCAAAACAGGTCACTTTCACCCTTGCATGTCTCTTTTTTTTTTCTGAAAAGTCTGACTGCAAACTATCAATAAGCACTTTTCCAGCTGGGACTTTTCCAATCACAACATAAAATACTCAGAGCAGTGAAGCTTACTCTGCTGCACTGAACCTGATGTTAGATAAAATTAGAATAGCAGTAGGCAGCAAATGCCTTCAGTGGATGACTACTTGGATAGCATAGACACACCAAATATTACAGAAATATATTACCCAAGGATCAATGGTATTTATACATCATCTGCCTAACATCCTCCTATGTACTTGTAGTGCAAAATCTAGATTACAATGTGACTAACAAGCATAGTCCCTACAAAACTAAATAGTGTGGCTTTGGCATTTATTTATGCTGTTAACATCTTCTAGGTCCAGGATGTTCAGGTTGATATGTTTTCAATAACTAATGTATTTTAAGTAACCCCCCTTCCTCCATCCCAATCTCCACACACATTTCCACACAGTCTTCTTTGGTAAATAATCACTTGACATTTGACAGAACCAAGCAGAAGGCAAACCCAAGCAAGAAAGCCCAAAGGAGCTGACTGTCCATATTCTTGTGACTTATGTGATGTCAAAATTGTTTGAACACGATGGAATTTCTGAGTTTTTCTTTTCCAGTTTGCTTTTATAAAAAAATTAGTAAATTACATACATAAAACTACATTAAATTAATGTTAAGGTTGCCAAGTCAAGTACTCTAAAGTTAGGAAATGCCAGAATTAAGGTTGCTCATGCAACTTTCAATTGCCGCCCTTGTGTGCATGAATTAGCATAAAGTCTTTAATTAGAATCATAGAATCATAGAATATCAGGGTTGGAAGAGACCTCAGGAGGTCATCTAGTCCAACCCCCTGCTCAAAGCAGGACCAATTCCCAACTAAATCATCCCAGCCAGGGCTTTGTCAAGCCGAGCCTTAAAAACCTCCAAGGAAGGAGACTCCACCACCTCCCTAGGTAACGCATTCCAGTGCTTCACCACCCTCCTAGTGAAATAGTGTTTCCTAATATCCAACCTAGACCTCCCCCACTGCAACTTGAGACCATTACTCCTTGTTCTGTCATCTGCCACCACTGAGAACAGCCGAGCTCCATCCTCTTTGGAACCCGCCTCAGGTAGTTGAAAGCAGCTATCAAATCCCCCCTCATTCTTCTCTTCTGGAGACTAAACAATCCCAGTTCCCTCAGCCTCTCCTCATAAGTCATGTGCTCCAGACCCCTAATCATTTTTGTTGCCCTCCGCTGGCCTCTTTCCAATTTTTCCACATCCTTCTTATAGTGTGGGGCCCAAAACTGGACACAGCACTCCAGATGAGGCCTCACCAATGTCGAATAAAGGGGAACGATCACGTTCCTCGATCTGCTGGCAATGCCCCTACTTATACAGCCCAAAATGCCGTTAGCCTTCTTGGCAACAAGAGCACACTGTTGACTCATATCCAGCTTCTCGTCCACTGTGACCCCTAGGTCCTTTTCTGCAGAACTGCTACCTAGCCATTCGGTCCCTAGTCTGTAGCAGTGCATGGGATTCTTCCGTCCTAAGTGCAGGACTCTGCTCTTGTCCTTGTTGAACCTCATCAGGTTTCTTTTGGCCCAATCCTCTAATTTGTCTAGGTCCCTCTGTATCCGATCCCTACCCTCTAGTGTATCTACCACACCTCCCAGTTTAGTGTCATCTGCAAACTTGCTGAGAGTGCAGTCCACACCATCCGCCAGATCATTAATAAAAATATTAAACAAAACCGGCCCCAGGACTGACCCTTGGGGCACTCCGCTTGAAACCGGCTGCCAACTAGACATGGAGCCATTGATCACTACCCGTTGAGCCCGACGATCTAGCCAGCTTTCTATCCACCTTACAGTCCATTCATCCAGCCCATACTTCTTTAACTTGGTGGCAAGAATACTGTGGGAGACCGTATCAAAAGCTTTGCTAAAGTCAAGGAATAACACATCCACTGCTTTCCCCTCATCCACAGAGCCAGTTATCTCGTCATAGAAGGCAATTAGGTTAGTCAGACACGACTTCCCCTTGGTGAATCCATGCTGACTGTTCCTGATCACTTTCCTCTCCTCTAAGTGTTTCATAATTGATTCCTTGAGGACCTGCTCCATGATTTTTCCAGGGACTGAGGTGAGGCTGACTGGCCTGTAGTTCCCCGGATCCTCCTTCTTCCCTTTTTTAAAGATGGGCACTACATTAGCCTTTTTCCAGTCATCCGGGACCTCCCCCGATCGCCATGAGTTTTCAAAAATAATGGCTAATGGCTCTGCAATCTCATCCGCCAACTCCTTTAGCACCCTCGGATGCAGCGCATCCGGCCCCATGGACTTGTGCACGTCCAGTTTTTCTAAATAGTCCCGAACCACTTCTTTCTCCACAGAGGGCTGGTCACCTTCTCCCCATACTGTGTTGCCCAGTGCAGCAGTCTGGGAGCTGACCTTGTTCGTGAAGACAGAGGCAAAAAAAGCATTGAGTACATTAGCTTTTTCCACATCCTCGGTCACTAGGTTGCCTCCCTCATTCAGTAAGGGGCCCACACTTTCCTTGACTTTCTTCTTGTTGCTAACATACCTGAAGAAACCCTTTTCGTTACTCTTAACATCTCTTGCTAGCTGCAACTCCAAGTGTGATTTGGCCTTCCTGATTTCACTCCTGCATGCCTGAGCAATATTTTTATACTCCTCCCTAGTCATTTGTCCAATCTTCCACTTCTTGTAAGCTTCTTTTTTGCGTTTAAGATCAGCAAGGATTTCACTGTTTAGCCAAGCTTGTCGCCTGCCATATTTACTATTCTTTCTACACATCGGGATGGTTTGTTCCTGCAACCGCAATAAGGATTCTTTAAAATACAGCCAGCTCTCCTGGACCCCTTTGCCCTTCATGTTATTCTCCCAGGGGATCCTGCCCATCTGTTCCCTGAGGGAGTCAAAATCTGCTTATTACATACCGTATTTTCCACAGGACTCTGGCCTCATTCAGTTCGCAGGATAGACCTGCTTTAGGGGATGAATCAGGATTTCGTAGTAAAGGGGTATCCCTACATAGCATTTTGGAGAGAGTGGAAGTGAGCCTCCCAGTCCAGGTAAACAGACTTGGGCTAGTGGGACTCACACTAGCCCTCTAAAAATAACCCAGGCTTCAACTTCAAAGTGCTGTCTATAGAGCTATTTTTTAGAGAGCTATTGCAAGTCTCACTAGCCCGAATCTGTCAGCCTGGGCTGGGAAGCTTGCTCCCTGTAGCCTATATTTAGGTTGAATGGATATAGTTGTATTGTTGGCGGATCAGTTGCCAGCTCAGGCCAAGGCTGTAAGTGTCAGCTGAGCACTGACAAATTCATAGCTGGAAGCCAGACCAGTTCACCTATATATTAGTATTGTTCAAGATAGGTAGGGTGACCATATTTCCTATGCTGAATATGGGACACCTGGTAAAATTACTCACATTCAAGCGAGTTCAATAGCAATCAATCAGAACTATGCAATATAAACATTCAAATTAACATCAAGTTGACTGAGCCCATTAAAAAGAAATACTGCGTAGTTGGATTCTTTTTATTTACCTTATCTTTAAGGCTTTAGGGTTCATATGGGGAGAGGCGACATACACACCCCCATGGGGAGAGACACACCCACACTCCCATAGTCCTCTCTCACACGGGGGTGGGGATGACCAACCAACCCAATCCTCTCTGCCCCCCAGGCCTGGCTGGGCCCCCAGGACGGACCCGTCTCTCCTTGTACCTGGTGCCGCATGTTCCCGAGGCAACATGTGGGGGGACACAGGTTCACATGCCCCCCACTTCAGATTTCTGCCAGGGCTCAGACCAGAACATGGCCAGCACTAGCCTTTCGGCACTGTGTGGGAAGGAAGGGACGGGAGCTGCTTCCAGCCACAGGGGAGAGGAGGAGGGATGACCTGGCCCATGTCTTTGCAGAACTCATCTCTTCCCCCCTAACCCTCACTCCCCTGTGGCTGGAAGCAGCTTGTCCCTTCCTGCCCACACAGTATTGAAAGGCAGCTAACACCTCCAGGCTGCTGCTGGCCACTGACATAACCCAGCCACCTCCTGTCCCCCGGCTACAGCACAGGCAGGAAGGGGTTAAGCCGGGGTGGGCAAACGTTTTGGCCTGAGGGCCACATCTGGGTATGGAAATTGTATGGCGGGCCATGAATGCTCATGAAATTGGGGGTTGGGGAGGTGGGGGGGGGTGAGGGCTCTGGCTGGTGGTGCGGGCTCTAGGGTGGGGCTGGGGATGAGGGGTTGGATATGCAGGAGGGTGCTCCGGGCTGGGACCGATGAGTTCAAAGGGCGGGAGAGGGATCAGGGCTGGGGGAGTGGATTGGGGCGTGGAAGGGGGTCAGGAGTGTAGGATCCAGGTGGCGCTTATCTCAAGGAGCTCCCGGAAGCAGCGGCATGCCCCCCTTCCGGCTCCTACGCAGAGGCATAGCCAGGAGTGTGCGTAGGAGCCAGAGGGGGGACATGCCACTGCTTCCAGGAGCCATGGCACGTGCGGAGCGGGGCAAGGCCGCAACCTTGCTCCCTGGCTGGAGCACCGGAGCAGCGCAAGCCCTGGACCCCACTCCCGGACAGGAGCTCGAGGGCCGGATTAAAACGTATGAAGGGCCGGATGCTGCCCCCGGGCCATAGTTTGCCCACCCCTGGGTTAAGCCCTAAGGATGCATTGTGCACCAGGGCCCAGGGAACCTGACTGCAGGTGCTTCAGTAAACCCAGTCAGAGAGGTGGCTCAGCAGGGGAGGGTGCCTGGGGGATGGAGCAGCCCCGCACTCTCGGAGGGCAGGACCCAGGGCGGGGCAGGAGGGGAAAGAGGGTGCTAAGCCCCTGCCCAGGGGACTGCTGTGGAGCCTGCAGGGTCAGGGCATGAACAGACTGGAAATTGCTCCCCTTCCGCCATTCCAGAGCTTAGCTGAGGGGTGCAGAGGCTTCCCCGTGCCAGCGCTGTGCGGGGCTCCGGCACACACAGGGCTCGGCTCCTCCTCCTGGGCCGGAGGGTCTTGGGCTTTCCCAGGGTGCCGGCCAAGCCAGAGGCAGTGGGGGGAAGGAAGGAGCCTGCTGGCCAAGCTGTTGGTCAGCTGAGCACTCCAACCAAGGGCTGGTTCTCTGCACAGCGCGGGGTGCGGGATGCGCCCTGCCAGGTAGGATATGGAGGAGCAGTGGAGCTAGCACCTGCCTGCACTCACCAGCCACTGGAGCTCACAGCCAGAGCCGGCTGGAAACAAGATGGAAGATGGGGCCCTGCTGGCCAAGAGCCAGTATGCAGCAGGGGCTTTGCTGACGGACCAGCAGGGGGAGCGGCCAGCCCCGCGTGCTGCTTTTTTGCCCCACCAGTAGCCTTGCACACCTACCTCCATCATCAGCCACTGGATCCCCCACACTCACCACTGGTGGGCAGGCAGCTGGCGAGCAGGGATCCGGCCAGCAGCAGCACCCGCCAGTACTGATGGTGGGGAAGACAGAAAATACAGGACAATTTGCCCATTTTTAAGAAAAAGTCAGGACACCTGCAGGAGGGCTTAAATATGGAACTGTCCCTTTAAAAACAGGACATCTGGTCACCCTAAAGATTGGCGTTAGATTTGTAAGAATGTGTTCAGTCTCTATAACATGTTTGTAAGTTGCTGCATGCATTCATCTTATTTGTAATGTCTGTATCCAATGATACAAGGTAAAATATAAGTTTGCCGTAGGACTGTAAAAGTGTCTGCACTGAACTTGTGAACCTAGGCAGGAAACGTGGTTTCCCTGGCTATCAAGAAGGACTATCAAAACTAAATGGGTCATTGCCGGACAAGAACTTTGTTGATTGTGCCCTCCATCTATGAAGAAGTTACATGCAGGAAGTGTGAGAATACTTACAAGGGGAGATAGATTCAATGTTTGTAATGGCTCAGCCATTCATCTATCTCCCCTTGTAAGTATTCTCACACTTCTTATCAAACTGTCTGTACTGGGCTATCTTGATTATCATTTCAAAAGTTTTTGGTTTTTTTGTTTTTTGTTTTTTTCTCTTACTTAATTGGCCTCTCAGAGTTGGTAAGACAACTCCCACCTGTTCATGCTCTCTGTATGTGTGTATATATATCTCCTCAATATATGTTCCAGTCTATATGCATCCAAAGAAGTGGGCTGTAGCCACAAGTACTCCTGTTCTTTTTGTGGATACAGACTAACACGGCTGCTACTCTGTAAACTGAAGCAGAAAGCGTAAGGATTACCCCAGAGGTCCTGCCTGAAAGACATTTTGAACTGACAGTTTACGAGATCACCTTTTGGAACCATAGACTGTAACTCATTTGTGCATATATGTTGTCTGCTTTAACATGTAAATAACTCTCATATTTCTTTTCTTAGTTAATAAATCCTTAGTTTACAATAAAATTGGCTACCAGCATCATCTTTATAGTGAGATTTGAGGTACAAATTGACCTGGGATAAGTGACTGGTCTCTGGGGACTGGAAGCAACCAGAATATTTTGTGATTTTTGGTGTAAGTGACCATTTATCACTAGGTCCATCTTGCCTGGGTGACAAGATAACTGGAGTGCCAAAGGGGACTATCTGTGACTCCATGGTAAGACTGGTATAGGGCTTCAGAAGTTCATATTTGTTACTGGGTTGGTGAAATCTAATTATAGAACATACCATCAATTGGGGATATCTGCCCTACTTTTGGCAATCTGCTCTGAGGCTGGCAGACAAGGTCGTGAGCCACTCCAGACAGTGTGATAATAGTAATCAATAGTTCTGTGTTAAACCACAGCAGGGGCAATGCTAGTGAGGGGCAGGAATGGTCACATGCCCCTCCCCAGATGCCGGGGGGGGGCACATCCCAGAGGGGACGGGGAGTTACAGCTGTGCTCAGGTAGGTGCCTCAGGTCAGGAGGAGAGTACCTTGCCTGTGCTCTGAGGCTGCTTGCCCAGCCCTGGTGAGCTTCTTTCTTGCAGTAATGGGACAAAATGGCAGGGCTCAGGGGCGGGAGGAAGGGAGAGAGAGCAGGGAGGAAGGGGGGGGCTGCTGGGGACACTGGGGATGATCGTGGGGATCATGGGAGGGAGAACAGGGGGCAGCATAGGCCAGGGCTGGGAGTCTCGGGGCAGGGGGGTAGCTGCAGCAAGGAAACAGCCATGTGGCCTGGATGGATGGGCATTTGGGAGGGTGGGGGGGCAGCAGGGCCAGGGGCTAGCAATGGGGGTGTGTGTTTGGGAGAGAAATAAACCCATGGGGGATGGGAGGGCTCAGGGAAGGAGGAAGAGGGGGCCGCCAGGGACACTGGGGATGATTGTGGGGATCATGGGAAGGGGGACAGGGGGGCAGCATAGGCCAGGGCTGGGAGTCTGGTGCGGGGTGGTGGCCGCAGCAAGGAAACAGCCATGTGGCCTGGATGGATTGGCGTTTGATTTTTTTTTAAAGATTGAAACAAAGAGAAGCACTGAGCACCTCTCTGGCTTGTAGGAAAAGAGTGGGGTAGAGTCTTTTTGTGTAGTGGTAGCCCAGGGATGAATGCTTGCTCACTCATTGCCCTCCCAGAATCCCAGGTCAGAATTAAAATACCCTGGATTTCCTCTCTCACATGATGAATCCTTTAGGATTAATTATGGTAGAACCACAATTCCCAGGAATTTCCTGTTCATGCCATCGTGTGTGCAGACAAGTGAACTTCACTTTGCTAAGGCCCCTACTATTGGGGTTGACAAGAGTAGCTCAAGGCCATGGGCCACCTGAGTTCTCTGGGCTGGGGTGTAATTGCTTGAGCTCTCTGCTTGGATGCTCACGTGGACTTTCTAACATGCCCAGCAGGGCCGGTTTTAGTAGGTGCGGGGCCCCACGCTGGGACGTGAATTGTCTTGCCCCCCCTGCCCCGGCCCCGCCCTGACTCCGCCCCCTCCCTGCCCCATTGGATCCCTCCCCAAATCCCTGCCCTGGCCCCACCCCCATTGGTTTGATGGGGCTATAGCAGCTCAAGGGCATAACATTCTCATTCACTTTAGCAAGGTTCAAAGCCAGCTAGATAGCAAATCAATGACACATTTTTGTGCTCCATCTGAGCAAGACCTTACTAATTTGCTTGTAAGTCCCCATTCTATTGCCCAATTTGCTGGGCGCTCTCCCGAGACAAACTCTGCCTAGTAGTGTACTTTGCTGCCTGCTTGCACACTGCGAGACAGTATGTCTCTTGGCAGCCATCTTCTATGGACACAAATGGACACAAAGCAGACATCAAGAATTATAACATTCAAAAAACAGTGGGAGAGCATTTTAATCTCCCCGGACACTCAATTTCAGACTTAAAAGTGGCCATGCTTCAACAACAAAAACTTCAAAAACAGACTTCAATGAGAAACTGCAGAGCTAGAATTAATTTGCAAACTTGACACCATCAAATTAGGCCTGAATAAACAATGGGAATGGCTGGGTCACTACAAGAAGTAATCTCCCATCAATTGTTGTGTATGGGCCATCCACCCTGCTGGAATTTGCCTCATTAGCACTACAAAAAGTAATTTTTACTCTGTTGACATTCACACCTTCTTGTCAACTGTTGGGAATGGGACACATCCACCCTGATTGAATCATTGACCCCCCACTTGGTAAGGCAACTCCCATCTTTTCTTGTGCTGTATATTTATGCCTGCCTACTGTAATTTTCACTCCACACATCTGAAAAAGTGGGTCATAGCCCACTAAAGCTTATGCTCTAATAAATTTGTTAGTCTTTAAGGTGCCACAAGACTCCTCATTGTTTTATCTTCTATTGAATTTCTCTAAACCACAAAGTGCAGGTAGAATAACCGTATCTCTGAGCAGCTGCAGGAATTTTTCTGGGAAATGTAAACTTGTTGGAGGGCTAAGATGCTCCTATTATGCCGAGCTTTCACCCCAATGGCAATGCTTGCATTCCGCGCGGTTTAACGGTCTGCTTGCATCTTTGCCGCTAGAATCAGGAAAATTCCTTGACACTGCCTATGAAATTAATATGCATCAAGTGTGCTAATATAAATAATTTGTTATCTTAGTGCTTGGGAATGTGAACGAGGGATAGGACTTCACGCCAAACAGTGTTTTTATTAAAATAAAGATGGATTTTTTTGATCAAAACCTCACTTGGTTTGGTTGTAATTATAAAGCTGTATGCAGTTGTGTTGGCATTGTGTTAGGGTTATATTTATTCACAAGACTGATTCTGGCACTTTATTCTAAGGTGGCAGTGAGCACACCAAAGAAAAAATGACAAAATGCATAAGAATTTCTGTGAGCGCTCTTTTTTTTAAGAATCTCAAATGTCAGAGCCAGCAACGTACAAATTGGCCTTAATACTAGCCACATATTAGGACAACTTTCTTAAGATTTTTAATGCACGTACGAAACATACAATCATGGTTTTCTTCATGTGTAGCTCTCTTTTAGAACAATCTCCATCTGTTATTACATAGTATCGTAAAATATGACATCAAAAATAGTGCTAGAAATCAAAACTCCTTTGTCTCATGAGTACCTGCCTTGAACCCTGCTGCATACCACCATAATCTTTAAATTGTGCCCCCTTACTATTGGCAGTTACTAGTCACCTATGAACCACAGTGTCTTCATAATTAACCACAACATCCTGCTCAATCCAAAATGCTGTATAGACATATCCAAGAGGCCACTTCCTGTGGAATCCTGTCTCATTTGTTAGAAGGTATGTAGTGAATGAGGCAGGAGATTGCAGGAAGAGAAGGAATGGTATTATGGTTAGGGCCCTACCAAATTCATGGTCCATTTTGGTCAATTTCATAGTTGTAGGATTTTTAAAATCATAATTTTCATGATTTCAGCTATTTAAATCTGAAATTTCACGGTGTTGTAATTGTAGGAGTCACAAGGTTATTGTATGGGGGGGTTGCAGTACTGCTACCCTTACTTCTGTGTTGCTACTGGCGGCAGCACTGCCTTTAGAGCTGGGCAGCTGTACAGTGGCGGTTGCTGGCCAGGATCCCAGCTCTGAAGGCAGAGACATTGCCAGCAGCAGCACAGAAGTAAGGATGGTATGGTATTGCCAGGTCTGGCTCCAGCGTTTTTGCGTTTTTGCCGCCCCAAGTGGCAAACAAACAAAACAAAACAAAACAAAACAAAAAGCTGCATCGGCAGCACTTCGGCGGCAGCTCTACCACCGCCGCTTCATTCTTCGGCGGCAATTCGGCAGCAGGTCCTTCCCTCTGATAGGGACTGAGGGACCTGCCGCCGAATTGCTGCCGAAGAGCCGGACGTGCTGCCCCTCTCCGTTGGCCGCCCCAAGCACCTGTTTGCTGCGCTGGTGCCTGGAGCCGGCCCTGGGTATTGCCATCCTTGCTTCTGCACTGCGGCCTGCAGAGCTGGGCCCTCAGTCAGCAGCCGCCACTCTCTGGCTACCCATCTCTGAAGGCAGCAGTGCAGAAGTAAGGGTGGCAATACCATACCATGCCATCCTTACTTCTGCACTACTCTTGGCGGAGTGCTGCCTTCAGAACGGGGCACCTGGGCTGGTCAACAGCTGCCGCCCTCCGTCTGCCCAGCTCTGAAGGCAGCACAGAAGTAAGGGTGGCAATACTGTGACCCCCCCCCTAAAATAACCTTGCAACCCCCCTGCAACTCCCTTTTGGGTCAGGACCCCCCATTTGAGAAACACTGGTCTCCCCGAAGAAAACTGTATAGTATAGGATAAAAGCACATAAAAGACCAGATTTCACGGGGGAGACTGGATTTCACGGTCCGTGACACGTTTTTCGTGGCTGTGAATTTGGTAGGGCCCTACTTATGTTTAAGGCAGATGAATGCTGCCTTGCAGAACTAGATTCTATCCCTGCCTCTACCACAGAGTTCCTATGTGATGCTAGGTAAGTCACTAATATCAGACTTTTTAGAAATGGTTAACTGTGTGTTCCTCATTTTGGGGGTCTGATTTGAGACTCTGGGATCTGACTTGCAGAAGTGCTGGGAGGAACTATACTTTGAATGTATAACATGCTAGTACATAAATGTATAACTCAGTACATAAAAAGTCCTTAGACTACTGTACTGTCAGTATTGGAACTTAATGTTCTCTCACGCTGTGACATTATCAAATATTCTGAATCATAAAAACCCTATTAGAATCACTTTTTACTCAATAGCAGTCTTATGATTAAAAGATAAAGATGTATGTACTATCAGTGACCTATTGACATTTCTGCTCAGCAGCACTCCAGTTCCCTTGGTTTTTCACCATACCCACAGGATGAAGCTATGTAAGAATATACTATTTCTAGTCTAGAAATTATATACTCATGTTTCTCCATTCCAGGTTCAGCAGATGGAAATGCTGTTGCCAGGAAATAACTTTTTTCTAATAAATCATCCTCTTGCAGCTAGAGATATTTGCTAACTTCACTTCAGAAGCAAAATCATGACTGTCATTAATACAAACTATTGATTACATTTTTGCGGTAGTAATCAACTCTTACAACGTCAGCTGAAGCAGTTGTTGGTAACCAATCTCTCAAAAGTTTGCTGCATTGGAAGTGGATTGGCTAACGTTTACCCTTTGAAGATTGAATATATCCTTGAATGGCGGAAGCAAAGTGTTTGCAGATTGTGTATTTTTATAAACTAGGCTCATATATTTGTACTACAGCTTCCCTGTCAAAAATATCCTCCTCCTACTGCCCCTTACTTATCCCATCCTTATCTCAAAAAGGACTGCAGATAAGAGAGAGCTCATTGAAGATTTCTTCAAAGAAAAACTTAATCTTGCCTTTCCCAAAATATTTATTTTTATCTCTAATGGCTTCTCCTACCTTACAGAGTTGGGGCGGGGAGGGCGTGGAAGGAAGCAAAAGATCATGGCATAAGTCCAGTTCTGTGAAGTTAAGATTAGAAAACAATGGGTCTGATTCTCACTAATGTTAATTTAACACCTTCAGTGGCATTGTTTCTGATATACACAGGTATGCTATCAGTCAAGTCCAGTGTATTCAGTCCCTCACTAAAGGTTGGATCCATCCTTCATTGAAGTCAACTGGAGTCTGTCCAAATAGAAATTGGATTGGGCTCTAAATTTTGACCTTACTCTTTAAATTGTCAAAAGCTTGAAAAAACAGTCTTTAAAAAGTCAGTAGCTCCCTAAGAAGGGATATCTGATCATATACATCTGCAAAGTTTGAATTAATGCTCCCTCCATTTTTTTTCTCCCTCACTGAAGTGTTTCAGAAGAACTGACTTCTAAATTTCACCATGAGGGCAAAATAACACTTTGAGAGGGGAAAAGAGGGAATTCTAATTTTTAAAAAATATTGACAAGCATCAGTTTCAATTTAGTTAACTGTCCAAATAAAGAAAACTGTTCACTACTACACCTCTACCCCGATATAACACAACCCAATATAACACAAATTCAGATATAACGCGGTAAAGCAGCGCTCCGGGGGGGAGGGGGGGCTGCGCGCTCTGGCGGATCAAAGCAAGTTCGATATAAAGCGGTTTCACCTATAACGCAGTACGATTTTTTGGCTCCCGAGGACAGCATTATATCACAGTAGAGGTGTATGTCCAAAACTGCACATGATCATTCCTTGGTGATTCAAGACTCAATTACAGTTTTAAATTAGCCTAGTTGTAATTTTTACATAATTTCCCTTAAGGAAACTATTCCAGTCTGAAAAATTGCCCTCTTAGGAAGCTTCTTGATATTTAACCTAACTTCCCTCTTGCTAATCCAAAATGCCATTCTTTGGGGAGGGACAAGGGGAAGCTAGGTAGCATATAGCAGTATTAAGCCTTATGCACTGATCCAAGCTCTAGAAGTTTGGGTTCAAAACCAGACTCAAGGTATTAGTAAAAATGATCTTGGTGGTTTTCACCATGCCATCCAGTATGTTTAAGCATAAATGGCAGTTTTCTGAAAATGGCTGAGCCCTAAGGATGATTGCATATGTTCCCGTAGCTTATGTGCTAAGAAGTTTAGCAGCTTGCTAAATTCTATATACAAACTAAAATCTCCTACTTTATATGCTGTAATAACAATTTCTACTAAAATGGTCCCAGGAAACGTACACAAAAGATCTTCCAACTCCGAAAAAAAAAAAATATATTGTGGCCTGAAGGAGTCACAGCAAAGCCATGCAACCCTGGAAATGCAAACTTACTGCAGACAACTGAATGTAATGCTGCTCTGAGAGGCATCAACTTGCTATGGGCAAAAATCCACATTTCTTATGACAAAGCATGTTTCACTGAATGTCTTAGCATCCATGCAACATCTGCAACCAGTGGAAGTGTGCTGGGTTCATCTCAGACTGCAAGAGGCTGGGGGGGAAAGTTCACAGTGCTTTTACGTATTCTGTGGCTTCGTGTTACAGATTCTGCTGCTTACATACAATGTGCACAGTTTGCTACTTTTCCCTCTCTTTGTCAAAACTTTTCTAAGGATGTCCAATGCTGGTTACTGCAAATATTTCTCTTTCCTAATTGAACAGCATGATGTGAGGCAGACAGGGACTTATGTACAGCTAGCCAAAAAATGAGTATTATTTTCCATGAAAAGTTTTGAACAAAATGATTTTTATTTGACTGGAAACTTTACATGAAACAAATGTTTTTTTCAATTGGAATTATTCCATTGAAAAATCAGGAATTGAATGCAATCCCCCCCCCCTATTTAATTTGTTTATTTATTTGCACTACAAAAAGAGCAATGGGGAAAACAAACTAAAACAAAAAAAACTGTTTATATTGTATTAGATAAGGAAAATATTTTTAATAGTTTTGCTGAAAATTCAGATATTTTTAAACAATACAAAATTCTTTGTATTCTTTGATAAGTCATTTTTCATACGTTTTTGATGAAAAATTTCAACTGGCCTACAGTTTTAGAAGGCACTAGACTAGGAAACAAGATAGCAGCAATCTCATTTTTACAATTTATTGTATTATGGAAGCCCCGATTGGCCTCAGTTGTGACCCTGGCCCCTGGTAGGCACTGTACAGACACACTACAAAAGTAACTGTCCCAAAGATCTACCACAGGCAATTCCCTTATTTATTCTGTGCCTCATTTTCCCTTCCTAAAACAGGAACATTTCCCTTCCTCATACTACTGTTGAGGCAAAATATATTCATATTTGTAGTAGCACTACAAATACTAGTGTGACAAGTACTGTAGAAAAAGCAGTAAATAGACTTAAGATTAGTTCCATAGTAGTCTTACCCTGTTTTTCAACAGTGTAGTGCTATGGAGAAGCTAGAAGTACCCACCTCTGCATTAAGATCTGCCTTAATTCCACCATGATTGGAACTGTCTCTTACTTTCGGCATGCCCTGGAGAATTCTTATTAAGGAAAATGATATAGTTGTAAAGTATATTGAAATGTTGACATTTGCCTATGCATGAATATGCTTTCTGCCCTCTCCTGTCAAAAGTGGGCTGTTAATTTGAGATGTAACCACCTTCTTGGGTGGCAAAGATCTATTTGATAAACTCTTGCAGCTCTTTTCAACAGAGTCATGCTGCAGCCACAGAATTCCCCTTTCAAAATGATAGCACTGTACCCTGCACAAGTTAGGTAACCTACTTTACTTTGTCAGAAATAACACAGCCATATGAATGTCATCTCAGCAAGGTCTCACACTGTTAACTCAACATTTGAAATGAACAAAGCAACATACTAATGTATTGCTGTGGTCCTATTGTGTCTGCTCAGTAAAAGTGACTATCTCCAGAAGCCAGGGTGGGAAAGTTTTCATAATAATGCCTCTTGACACTAGGACTTCAGATAGCAGTCCCTGTTTTCACAGGCATTAAATTTTAATAGTCATTTCCTCACCTTCAGACCCGCAAGTCAAAAAGTGTTTGGGGAAATACAGATTTACTTAGTTTCAGTGTTTCTCATCCAGCATTATTAAGAAATGCAAAAGGATCTTGTATTGCCTAAATTCATCTGCCAGAGTCAATCACATCCGACTTATGAAAAAACAGTTAAACGTTCCCTTTTTCCCTACAATATTTCTACTCTCTTCTGATATTTTAACTTTAGTGTCTTATGAAGGATTTCTAACTTTAATATGCTATGGTGATTTTAAATTGTTGCAGTGGTTTCCTGACTAATCTATGCAGCTTTCCCTTGTGTGTCTTGCAGGATCCAACTCACAACTAGAACTTGTGAGGGGAGAATGCCTACGAGAATAGCTCTCTCACATAAAAGTGCTCAACAGAAAGAGAAACTATTTATTTGTAATATTGAGATTTTGTATTTTGTGCAGCATCTACAGTTGTCAGGGGCTGTCACAACATTTTTCAGTATAATGGTTCAGAAAATTCTTATCAGGCTGCATAAATTTAAAGACTTCAGATTTGTTGATAATATTTAAGATACTAAAAAGAATTCTGTGTGGTCAACAATGCTGTCAAAATATATACTGGATTTTTCCTGAGACTTTTGTCAAGTTTACATCTACACAACTGAAGGAAAATTTAAGCTTACTCCTGTCTAATGTAGCTACTTCATGAATTTAAAAAGCTCAAAGCCTGGTTCAGAATAAAGCTTGCTAAACTTGTGCCCTCCGTATGCTCAGGAATGTTAAGGATTAAGGTAAGCAGCACACCATGTTTGCCAACATGTTTCCATGGGATTCTACTTCTGAATAAACATGAATCAACCTTTGGTAGTTCTGTTGTAAAATCAGATACTCCAAAGGTCAAGAATTGACTTCAGATAAAGTATGGATTGTCACCTACAAGTAAGAGAACTTGACCTTCAGTGGTGACCTCCTTAAAATATTTTCTATGAATACTTTGATCAGAAACATCTATCTGCCAAAACAAAGTGTAACATTATAAGGAGACAATAGAGAAATACTCATAGTTTTATTAAACACAACTAGCTCAGCACTTACATAAAAAACATTATGGTATATGAGTATCTCAACATGCTTTACAACAGTGAGTAAGTGTCCCCATTTTACACAGGGGAAAACTGAGATGAAACCCCTAAATTAGGAGAAACTATGGTGTTGGACACCATAGAAATGCCTATAAAGGATTACAGAGAGACTCCAACAGCCTTTACACAGGAATAATTGTTTATGTAACTTGAGAAAGTTATAAATGTATTGAAAGATATCAATTCATTTTCACTGTAGATTTGGTACATGATTAAGTGCCAGTTCTAGGGAGTGCTTCCTATAAAAGAAATTGGCTGATTACACTGCGTTTTCTTTCATGCAATCATACAGCTGAAATATTTCTTTGCCTATTCAATAGTCTGCAGACAAAGGCAAAATACAGACTTCTCTAGATTCCTTCCATTATTCTAATGTATAATTTCTCTAATGTCACAAGATGTTATTCTGAAAGATTAATGTAGTCTCTAGGGAATTACACTTGAAGAGCCAGATCTTTCTGGTGCATCTTAATAATCAATTTATTTTTAATCTACATTGTTCAGTAAACTGCATCCAGAGCAGTGCAGTACAGCAGCTGTAAAGGGGTTAATGAAGACATTCAATTGAAAGGAGGGGAAAGCAGAAAAATACTGAGCCATCACACTTTTAAAAAAAATTCTATGTTGCCAGGACCAGGGAGCATATATATATATACACAGTACTGCTTCTGATAAAATACAGTTTCCTAAAGTTCTTGCATCCAAGGAACTGTCCGGTAGAAAAGGAAATAAGTTACTTTTGCAAATGGGTTAAGTTTTTACTGCTAAAGCAAAATTTCTTTCTACAGCAGAAGTGTTAGCTGGTGCTGTAATATTTTTAATAAAATACTTATTCTCTCATATTTACAGAATGCTAACATCAGAGAATTAAAATACAAGGATAAGTAGCAAGATAGCTGTCTGTTGGCTTTATTTTATTTTATTTTATTTATTTATTGGAAGGCCCACATAGAAATCAAATCTTCTCATGCCCTCTTTCATGCAAGGTTGGAAATATCCCACACAGTGTGGCTCAAAATAAGTGGAATCTGCTTGTGTGAGCTAAATTTAGGGGACTTCTTTATTTTCCAAAGCATACATAAGTTCAGTTTCCCCTCTTTACTTTCTAAAAGCATTCTATTCCGCCTTTTAAATTTGATCTTTCATATCTTAAGCAGTCCTGAAAATGTTACATTTCTGCAGATATTTCATTGTATGGAGAGAGACTTCACTATAGATTAATTTAAATAAAAATTCACTAAACTAAAAAAAAAAAACCAAAATTTGTTCAACTGAATTTGCTTTTCCCCCTAACATTCCTGCTACAGTGTTGTATGTCAATACTTTCCAGGCAAAATGTGCTTTTTATCTTAGCTATAGCAGAGAGAAAGTATTTGCACAAAGTAAAAGTACCTCTGATGAAGAACAAGCGCCACCTCTTCAATCCTAATCTGATTAAGACAAAATGGCCTCTGTTCTGGATTATACTTTACTTGATGACAAAATTGGTATTTCCCCAAATGCTCTGAAAATAGAAGGGTTGGGGCTCATTTCTTCCTCCCCTGGGGACTTCTTATGTTTCCCACTCATACATTTAAAATTGCAGATAAATCTTGAATGCTACATGGAGATTATGAAAACATAAATTCTGAGGTTCCAATTGTATTTAACACAGTGATTCTGTAACAAAATGAATGAGTCCTTTTCTTTCCTTGGGCTTCACACAAAGTTCCTTGAGAAATTCTCAAATGATGAAATTACCTTGATAAATGATAAAACAGCCTCCTATAATTAACCCCCATTTTGTAAAAATTTGCACAAACTTCTTTTCCAGGGATCCTTTCAATTACTTGACTTTCTCCCATGGCTGTACCAGACTCTCAAATGCAGCTCAGTGAGAGAAAGAAGATCTTTGCAATGGAAATGCTAATACAACTAACTAGTCAGGGACAGTTCCACTATAAAAACCCGTTGACGAACCCATGGAGTTTAAGCTTTGTTACAGTATAAAATCTGTAGATAAGAAAATTTTTAATGACACTGTTCCCAACCAGAAAAGCCCTCAATTTATCCTAAAGTATAGATAGATACACATGAATTTCAGGTTTCTAGGGCCTGATCTAAATCCCACTGAATTAAACGGGCAATCTTTCTACTGACTGCAGTTTTGGACAGGACCTTAAGGTTAAAACCAAAATGATGTTGTAAAAAATAAATAACAGCTAGTCAAAATTAAACTTTAATTTCCAAATTTCAACAACTTCAAATTTCATAATTTGAAAAATAAACAAGAATTTTTTGATTAAATGTGTAATGGTTTGGGTCACAGAGACCCCCTTGAGACTGTCACCTGACATGCTGAGATTACCTATGAGCCCGTTTTCCCTGCCAGCTTGGGACTCCAGAACCCTGCCTTGCTGAGCCAGACGTGCTAGCCTGCTGCAGCACAGACCCAGGTCTGGTCCACCCCCCAAAGCTGCAGACTTTAACCAAAAACTGCTCAGCGGGTCACCTATCTCCAGCACCCAGACACCCAGCTCTCAATGGGATCCAAACCCCAAATAAATCCATTTTACTCTGTATAAAGCTTATACAGAGTAAACTCATAAAATGTCCACCCTCTATAACACTGATAGAGAGATATGCACAGCTGTTTGCTCCTCCAGGTATTAATCACTTACTCTGGGTTAATTAATAAACAAAAGTGATTTTATTAAATATAAAAAGTAGGATTTAAGTGGTTTCAAGTAACAACAGAGAGAACAAAGTAAGTTATCAAGTAAAATAAAGCAAAAACACGCAAGTCTAAGCCTAATACATTAAGAATCTGTTTACAGGTAAAATCTCACCCTCATAGATGTTCCAATAAGCTTCTTTCACAGACTAGACTCCTTCATAGTCTGGGCCCAATCCTTTCCCCGGTACAGTCCTTGTTAGTTCCAGCTCAGGTGGTAGCTAGGGGATTTCTCACGACTGGTAGCCCCCCTTGTTCTGCTCCACCCCCTTGTATAGCTTTGGCCCAAGGCAGGAATCCTTTGTCTCTCTGGATCCCCACCCCTCCTTCTAAATGGAAAAGCACCAGGTTTAAGATGGATTCCGGTATCCTGTGACATGGTCACATGTCCTGTGAGACCTCATTCTTCATTCTTCCAGGGCTGACCCATACCCAAGGAGGTTTGCAAGTAAACAGAGCCATTTACAACCAATTGTCCTAGGCAATGGGAGTCATCAAGCTTCCAAACCACCATTAATGGCCCACACTTTGCATAGTTACAATAGAACCTTAGAGTTATACTTTATATTTCTAGCTTCAGATACAAGAAGGATACATGCATACAAACAGGATGAACACACTCAGTAGATTATAAGCTTCGTAATGATACCTTACAAGAGACCTTTTGCATAAAGCATATTCCAGTTACATTATATTAAAACTTATAAACATATGGAGTGCAACATCACAAAATGTTAGTTAATTTTCCTTGTTGTTTGACCAATTACATCAATATTTCACTCACAGGCATAAATCAATTTACTTTACGAAAAGCTATAGGCACGATTCAAAATTAGGCAGCAATGAATCAGATTATTCACTGACAAACACTTGACCAAATTCAGAAATGAACTAACATGCTCAGGGTCCCACATCAGATTTTTGGTACAGATAGGAATAGAATCTGTGTCTCATGAGTCCAATGCCCCATCCAATGCTCTGACCTACATTTAAGTTAACTATATTGTTATCATGAACTCTATTTAATATCATTTCTACTGACAATGTTCCTTCATTACTGCAGCCATGGGCTAGAGCACGGTGTATTTTTCCCTTGATGCAAACAGTTGTGTAGCTTTCCTGAGCATTGTTAAACAGGTGGAACATTCTACACCAGAGATGACTGCACTTCACAAGCCAGGTACACAGGAATATTGTAAAGTTACCAAAGCAGGCTGATTATTTGGGATGAAATATGCTAGTAAGAGTAATGACTGACTCGGTTCTAATGAATTCAACAAGAATAACTATGTGTGCAGCTGTAACTCTTTACAGGACTGGACTAAGAGCTGGTGTGCTGGATGGACCGTGCATCTTTAATTTGAATGTAAGTTAAAATGTTTCAGGTCCCTTTGTAAAACAGCTGGGAACACAAAATACATGGAATAAAATGGGTCCAGTTATCTCCTGCTACATAAAACCCCACAAAAAGAAACTAAGGGCATGAGAAATCTGAGATTTCCTTAGACTGCTCCACTCCACAATCATTTTAATTGCTGATGCTGATGCATCCCCTTCTGCCATCTCCTCCATCCAAATAAGAATCCCCAGGAGATCAGCAGGAGGGCTGCTTTTGGGTCTCTAAAGATCTCTCCCCTCAAAGTGCAAGTCCAATGGATTCTTCCTTAACTAGAGATGTAAAATTAGATCTCTTTCTCCCATCACTCTTTCTGTTTCAAACATGCACTAGAAATTGACCTACTTCATTACTACTGACTCTAGAGTTCTAGAATGCCCCACTGGGTCCTGCTGCCACACCAATTCTCAGTCACTTGAAGTAACTTCTTTGTCTTCTGATTTGGCTGAGTTATTTCAGTACTTATCCATTCACTCACTCCCCAGCAACTCCAATGGAAACTGTATTGTCTCAGATATCAAGTCTCCTAGGAATGCTAAAACAAGGAACTTAAGCTTTCTGCTAATTGTACCATAAGAGTTTGTGGGGAGATAACGATGTAAAAATGGCAATGTTGGTATGTGCTTCATCTGCCCCTAAGCTAATATACTTCAAAGAAAAGAAATGTTGCCAAACTTTAACTTTCTCTATATGTTACATTTAGATGCAGTATTGGGTCTTATTCTCACACTGTTCAATTTTTCAGAAATGATACCAGTCCAGTACTGTCACTAAATCTCCAGCAGACTTAATCCTATAAAGTTATCTGAATTGACCAGTATATCACTATGTTCTATGCACAAAAACATGACTGGTTCAGGAATATGGGCCTGACCCAACAGTGTCCTTTGACAGAAAGCACACATATAAAATAAAAAAGTTTAAATAATCATCCTACCTGTAAATCTGATGGATTGATTGTTGGGCTTTTATTCTTCCTTTTGCAATCAAACAAATTCAAAAATAAAGTTAGGCTACAAAGATCACAACTACTACTACTAAGTATTATGAAGGCACCAATTGTGGTTCTACAGTTAAGCCTCAGTTCAGTTTTTCAGTTAAGGTGACAATTAGACCTTTGTTTTGCATGGAGAATAGTATTCTCTCCCCTAAATTTACAACATATAATCTATAAGTGAAGATTGATTTTTCTGATGATTTTCAAGTAAATTTGTTAATTACTTTAAGTTAAAATTCATTAAATCAATGCTTTTAGAAACTTTACTTTCAATCTCTTATTTCAATAACCTCCTGGAAAGTGGGTAGGGGTGACAGGAAAAAGGGAGAGAGAGAGGTGGTTATTTGAAAGTTGTTTCACATGTAGATTTTCAGCAGGTTATTGTGTTATCTTTTGGTTTGATAATATTGGTCATAGCAGTTAAAAAAATCTAACTCTCCTAATTGTGTGAAAAATCTTGAAAATATGGACAATATTATATTTTGTGGCTAGTTTTACAAAAATAATCTCATTTTACAAAAATAATCTTGAAATTCCTGTTCTTTGTGGAAGTGTAAAAAGCCACTTTGAGATCCTTTCTAAAAATACAGAATGGTCCAAAGGAAGTACACATAACACAATGTACATCTATCAGACAAGACTGCTGCACACACACCGCCAGACAAAACCTCAAAAAAAAATGAAAAGTGAAGCCATCTAACTGCACACACTCTCTCCTCATCTACCCAGTGCCACACACCTCAATACAAGTACTCTATAATACAGACACTGGTTCACAATCTTAACACTGCAATAATAGGAATGCTTGCCTCCCAGTAGTTCCTTCCCCAAACTTGAACCAGTATGGTCCCAGACCGATGGGACAGTATGGCCTGGGAGGAATCTGATTTGTTTGATAGGTAACAGGAGGTAAGACTCTGGAGAACAGAGTGCAAAAAGATTGGCAACTCTGTCCCAATAGGGATGAGGCTGTAGTGTATACACATGGGGGTTTAGTGGCTGTGCGTGCAGTAAGGTGCATCACTGCATGGAGGAAAAGGGTTATATACTGTGAAACAAATTATTATTTCCTTTTCTTGCTTTTGAAGTAAATTATGGGTGTAGCCACCCAGAATGATACAAAGCCTAGTGTTTTTTGTGTAAGTATAGTTAAAACCTGACGCAGTTACCTAGAGAAACCCAGGAAAAATGTATATGGCTACTTTGTGCGACCACAAGTGATAGAAGGTACCTTGTTTTCTTTTTCAAATACTCATGGTATGACATAAAATGCAAGCTAAGTGAACTCCTCTGTCTCCACACTTCTATAATGTACTTGAACATCTTCATCTTCAAAAACATATTATTTCACTTATAAAGGTTTCTTTAACTTTTGGGTATCCATAAGGACAACCTGGCATTGATTAATCTCCTTCAGCCTTTAACAAGACTATTGGGCACTGAATGCATTTTTAGTAACTTTGTGAGATGCTAAGATAAAACAATGTTCTCTGCAAGGAACTCATTCAATTTTCATGACTGAATTCTTAAGGGGATAAATATAATTTCAAGTGGCACCCAAAGAGAGAATGGCAATACTTGCTCAGCCATCAGACTTCTGCTTCTAAAACTTAATTGTCATAATCAAAAGTCCAAAAATGGAAATTAATTGCTAGTCAGTAAACTGCATTTCAGCAAATTTGATACAGCAATTCAGACTTCTTCCAAACCAGGGTTCGTCCAGTTTTCTCATCTCCATGGTGCTATCACTCTGTTCACTCTCTCTAACACAGTGAAATGGACCCCTTTCCATATGATTGTTTTTTACTGATTTTAGATACATTAAACAAGAGCTCTAAAATAACACAATAGCAGGTTCCCTGCCCCTTCACACCACCTGCTCTTAGGACTGAAGGCTACTTCCATTGAAGCCAGATACATGATTCTTTATCTAGAGTTAGCTAGTTTGCCTTCAAGTACAGTTTCACTCTGAAATGTGAATCTCTAGGAATGACATTGTGGGGTACCATTTCATTACCCCTTAATGGCTTTCAGATGAACTACACAAATAAATAAATAAATATGTAAACAATAAACATTTGTAAATATTTATTTTTAAATACAAATATGACTGTAATTGCCAACGCTGCATATTCAGTCTAGGAACAGAAAGTCAAGCTGGAATCTGTTTTATAGATGGTGATGTGTATGAAGGAAAGATCATGGAGGCCAAAATTGCCTGAGGTAATATTCTCGTAAGCACAGTGAAGACTTGTGATGCCTGTGCAACCTCAGAAAGAATAATTTGACATGCTGAATATTTATGAATTGATGTGTGACGAGAAATGAACTCATCAAGTTCAGAACCCAAGCTGAGTCTGAATTACTTTAGTAAAATTTTATCTGGGAGTTGCTATGTCAAATCTCAGTTCCACAGTAAAATTGGGTATTTTACTGATTTTGGTGCCATTCCCAAAGATCCTCTGCCTATCTATCATAGGAAGGAAAAAACACAAGTTATACTTTTGAGTATGAACTCCTGCTTGTTGAAGAAAATATTTGTGTCAGCTGAGTAGAAAGTCGGTCCATTTCAGTCTTTAATAGAGTCTTATAAAAACCCTCAGTAGCTAACAACTTCATTAATAATACTTCCCTCTGCCAAGGAATTCAAGTTGTTATACTTAAATTATTAATAAGAAAAGATTACTTAAACTTTCCAAAGTTATAGGACAGAAATATTTCTTCCCAATTTTCTGAGTAGTTCTCATGAAGTCACATTCTTAAACTATTCCCAAATTTTGAAATTTAGGTCACGCTATGAAACTGTGTCTAGATAACTTGGGTTCCTTTTTCATTTTTTGTATAGGATACCTCCTAATCCTTCTTTAAGAAGGAATAGTTTCAGACAGGACAAAACAAATTGGAGGAACTTAGGCACCAGTGGAGGTAGTGGTGGTGGTACCCTCCTTATTTCTTTTAGCCTGCTGGTTAGAGGGCTCACCTAGGATGTGGGACACTGGGGTTCATTTTCCCTCTACCTGAAGTGCAGAAGGGATTTTAATTTGGGTCTCCTATATTTCAGGGGAGTGCTCTAGCCACTCAGCTATTGGATATTCTAAGATGGGGTCTCTCGCTCCTGTTGAAGCTGTTCCACTATGTATAAGTAATTAAATAGTAATTGGTTATCGGATAACCAATAGCAGACAGGCACACTTTGACCAAATTACCCAAGCTTTGACACACACCTTTTTCTACAGTTCTAAAGTACTGACAAATGCAACAATTCTTGCAGCCTTAAACTGAAGTTTCAATGAAGTAGAAACCAAGACAAGCACTTAGATTAGGAAGCAACTACAAAATACGAACTGTTCCTGCCTAGCCTTACAGATATTGTTAATACAATTACTAACTACCTATTCATTGGAAGTAATTCATTGTGAATCTGAAGGTGGAAGTGAACTTCAGAGAAAGGGAAAGGGAAAAAAAACAGGCTAAAGGAAATTTAGATAAGATAGATGTATTCAAATCAGCAGGGCCTGACACAATTCACCCTTGGATATTTAAGGAACTACCTGAAACAATTTTGGAACCATTAGCAATTATCTTTGAGAACTCCTTGAGGATGGGTGAGGTTGCAGAGGACTTGGGAAGTGCAAACATAGTACCTATCTTTAAAAGGGGGAACAAAGAAGACCTGAGGAATTATAGACCAGTCAGCCTAACTCTGATACTTAGAAAGATACTGGAACAAATTATGAAACAATTAATTTGTAAGTCTCTAGAGAAGTGGTTTTCAAACTTTTTTTCTGGGGACCCAGTTGAAGAAAATTGTTGATGCCTGCAACCCAACGGAGCTGGGGATGAGGGGTTTGGGGTGTGGGAGGGGCTCAGGGCAGAGGGTTGGGGTGCAGGGGTGAGGGCTGCGGGGTGGGGCCAGGAATGAAGGGTTCAGGGTGTGGGAGGGGGCTCTGGGCTGGGGTAGGGGGTTGGGATGTGGGAGGGGGTCAGGGCTCTGGTCTGGGGATGAGGGGTTTGGGGTGCAGGAGGAGCTCTGGGGGGGCTCAGGGTTGGGGCAGGGCTTTGGGGTGCGGGCAGGAGTCAGGGCTCTGGGCTGGGGGGTTTGTGGTGCAGGAGGGGCTCTGGGTTGGGGGGGCTCAGGGCTGGGGCAGGGGATTGGGGCGCGGGCACAGACTTACCTTCAGCAGCTCAGCAGCGCAGTCAGGGTGCACCGCAGACTGCGCTGCACCCTGGAAGCAGCCAGCAGCAGGTCCAGCTCCTAGACGGAGGCGCGCAAGCGTCTTCGTGCGAGTCTTGCCCACAGGCACTGCCCCCCCCCCAGTTCCCATTGGCCAGTTCCCAGCCAATGGGAGTTCGGAGCCAGTGCTCGGAGCGGGGGCAGCACACGGAGCCCCATGGCCCCCCTGCCTAGAAGCCGAACTGCTGCTGGCCACTTCCGGGGCGTAGCGCGGTGTTGGAACAGGTAGGCACTAGCCTGCCTTAGCTGGGCAGCACCGCCGACGGGACTTTTAATGTCCTGCTTGGGGGTGCTGACCAGAGCAAGGCAACCCAGCTCCTTACATGCCGCGACCCAGTACTGGGTCACAACCCATGGATTGAAAAACACTGCTCTAGAGTATAATAGGGTGATAAGTAGTAGCCAACATAGACTTGTCAAGAACAAATCATGCCAAACCAATCTAATTTCCTTCTTTGATAAGATTACTGGCCTAGTGGATGCAGGGAGGGGACGCAGTAGACATGATATACCTTGATTTTAATAAAGTTGTTGACACAGTCCCAGCAAGACATTCTCATTGGCAAACTAAGGAAATGTGGTCTAGCTTAAACCACTATGAGGTCGGGGCAAAACTGTTTGAAAGATCATACTCAAAGAACAGTTATCAATGGTTCACTGAGAAACTGGGAAGATGTATCTCATGGGGTCCCTCAGGTGTCAGTCTTGGGTCCAGTATTATTTAATATTTTTATTAACTACTTGGATAATGAAGTAGAGATTATGCTTATTAAATATGTAGATGACTCCAAGCTGCGAGAGTTTGCAAGCTCTTTGGAGGACAGGATTATAAATTCAAAACAACCAGAGGTGTCATATCTAAGACGCGGGAGGTAGTTTTTACATTCTACTTGGGTTTGGTAAGTCTAACCTAGAGTACTGGGCACCACACTTTAAGAAAGATGTGGTCAAACGGGAAAGAGTCCAGTGGAGCACAACATCTGATGAAGTGGGCTGTAGCCCACGAAAACTTATGCTCAAATAAATTTGTTAGTCTCTAAGGTGCCACAAGTACTCCTTTTCTTTTTTTAGAAGTTATAAAAGGTTTAGAAAACCTGACCTATGAAGAAAGTTTAGAAAAACTGGTATGCTTAGTCTTGAGAAAAGAAGACTGAGGAGGGACCTGATAACAGTCTAAATATGTTAAGGGCTGTTATAAGGAGGACAGTGATCAATTGTTCTCCATGTCCACTGAAAGTAGAGCAAAAAGTAGTCGGCTTAATTTGCAGCAATGGAGATTTAGGATAGACATTAGGAAAAGTTTTGTAATTATAAAGATTAAGCACCAGAATAGTTTACCAAGGGAGGTTATGGAATCTCCATTACTGGAGGTTTTTAAGCACAATTAGACAAACACCTGTCAGGGATAGTCTAGTCTTGGTGCTGCCTCAGCAGAAGAAGAGGAATTCCGGGAGGGCGGAGGGGGAGATAACCTCTAAGAGTATGCCTACACTGTGATAAAAAAACATGCACCACCAAGTCAGAGCCTCGGTCAACTGACTTGGGCTGGAGAGGCTCAGGCTGCAGGGCTAAAAATTGCAGTGTTATGTTTGAGCTTGGGCTGGAGCCTAGGTTCTGAGACCCTCCTGTCCCTTGTCACATCAGGCAATTGTAAAGTGCAATGAACAAATGCACTAGTTCTACTGTGCAAATTGCAAGTAAGTCCAGGGTAGCCTGTTCACACTCATATCCCTGTGAAACTGCAGCATATGTTTCACTGAACCAGTCTGTCAAAAAAGAGAGGCTAAAGGAAGAGACAGCACACAACTGCATTCTAAAACATCAGTCCCAGAGATTGTAATTGCTGCCTTTGGCTGTTTCTTTTGTGCAGCAATGTTCTGAGTCTGATACAGGCTGACATCATATGAGCCTAAATAGCACTGTGATTGTTTGCAATTCCAATTTGTACTCCTAACTAATATAGAACATAGATGTCTGAAACTCTTACAAAAAAATATTAACAGCATAAAGGTCTCTATTAGATCTTTCCCCTTTCGAAAGGATGGAAAACACGCATAATACAATGTTTAGAAATTTATGATTATACAACAGCTTTTGTTTAAATATTTATATGATGTGCTAAGAGGCACATCAAGATGGGCATTGCAGTAGGTTAAGCACTGTACAAAAACAGTGGTAAAACAGGCCCTACGTTGAAAAGCTTGTAGTCTAAGGCCTTGAATTGCAAGCTCTTGCATGGGCAGATCCCAATGACATCAAACACGCTCCAGGAGATGCAAGGTGGTGCTGCGAACATGAACTTATTTGTCCCTAAAACTTCAATTTTGAGCACTTTAGGTGTTACCTAAGAACTTATCTATTATACAAGAGAAAATGGAAACTGGGTAATTAATTTTAGAAGCCTAGTCGTACATGGATTGCAAATACCTAGAAGTACTGATCTTAGAGACAAGATTATCTCTAGTGGGTTCCTGAAAAAGTATGAAATAATGAATTCATCTAAATGAACATCCTCAATGGATCACACTTAAATATATTCATTCAACAAAGAAGACACTCTGCAAAAGAGGATGCACAGTTTGTGGCTTTATCCTCTCAAACTGCAAATCTGTCAAAAACAAAAAGTGCTTCCACTTTGTGGGATTATAATGCAGTTATCACTGTACCTTGTGGTCAAATTCTCCAACTGGACACAGTCTATTAGTCCCCTGTTACATGGCTGAGATGTACTGTGTGTGTGTAGCATGCATATCAATCTATTCTAGTCTCAAACTAGTACTTCATGGTTTGTAGCAGCAGGATTATCAAGTGAGCAAAAGGGCAACTTGCTATTGGCTACTAATGATATTTATGGAACAAAGTGATTTAAAATCTGTTTTCAGTGTAATAAGAATTTCTCAACTGAAAGATACTCCAAACACACAGCAGTCGTTTAATAAGCTCAGCAATTATGTTGTGTGACATGAGTAACAATCAGTGCCTAGCGCAGGAGCACAAAATGGTGGAGAAATGGCTATTTCTTACGGATTTGAAGACAACTGAACTAAATGAGGTATATAGGAGTTATGCAAGACTTAGACAGGAGCTCTCCAAAACCAGTTTGATATTATAATTAGCAGAATTGGTCCAAATACATAAAAATAGGTGACAACTCTGTTAGCCCTCTCCCATCTTTCCCAAAGAAGTTGAGGGTGTTAAATAGTCCAGTCCCTCTTTTTACAACAAAACTTTTAAAATAAATCTCAGAAACCACAGTATATCTTAGAATATAAATGACAGTCTCTGTTCCAGAACACTCTACGCCTGTTGCATTTTCTTGAGCCGCGACCAGACAGCTAAAGCTAAAATCTTGAGATATCTACCAATAGGTGAGGTGGTCTATTCTTGCAGATCAGGAACAGCAAGTGTCTGTCTGCTGATATCATATAAAGCCTGAATGTCAAAACCCATAAATCTGCTATCAGGAGTTAAGTCAGGAGCTGCCTTTCCTTGTTTTCCTGATAAATGTGTACATTATGTAAACAGAGGAAAGCCATATCCACCTAACTCTTCTTTGGAATGGAAGATACTTCTGGATCTAGGAAGTGGGAACGATCTGCTAGAAACAGAACACAGTGCTGCAGGGAAACAAGTCTCCCTCTGGCTTTTCCTCATCTATGTATCCTGCATGTTTAGGATGATGTCCTTTCTCCCCGCAAAATCTTTTGCCTACTTAGTGTCCAATCCTGGAAATACACATGATTATCCTTACTACTACAAGTAGTTCCAGTGAAGCAAACTGACTGAGCAGCAGAAATGGATGCCTGTTGTAGTGATGCCCAAATACAACCTGCCACACTTGAGAAATCATTGCTAGGTTCTATCTTCTGAGGGCTGACGCTGTGATCTTGGCACTACCTTGGTGAAGACTTCTAGAGCTGTGGCTAAGCCAAAGGGCAAAGGAAGAGTAGTGCAGGAAACTAATTCCTTTATTTGGTGAGTATTTCATGGCCTAAAGCACAAGGGATGGTATACTTAATTCTATTATTAGCAGCTATTTAAATCCTTTTAAAACTGGCCACACAAAATGATAATCTTCTTTTGAACCCTAATCTCTCTGATTTCCAGTGGCAGTGGGTTCGTCAAGTTCATGATGCACTGTATTATCAAACCTTTAATTTCAACATTGTGTCTTTAACAATGCCTATAAGCCTCCACTTTCAAGGTAGCCATGCATTTTAATGCGCCTCTCAATCACAAACTGCTGTTCAAATCACTTCAGAGTTAGGATCCATAGATCCTCTTTAAGACATGAAGCACAGATTCTATCCATGATTCTCTCTCAAAACTGACAGCTCATCTGATTGACACAATGGAAATGGAGTGTGAAAATGACTCACTTTTGGTTTGGTGACAATGACAATGTCTTTCCTGGGAAGCAAAGGAAGGTGGACAAACAATGACAGCCTCTATTATAACTAAACTAATCCAAAGCACAGTCTTTGAGTAGATGGCCTGTAGGTTTCTCCATTCATGCCTCACAAAGTGTGATGGCTATCAATAATAGGGAAAGGGGAGGCTGGCAGCTAACAGCAGGGAGTAGGAGCAAGTGCTCCTTTGGAAAACTTGCTGGAATTTTCTATAACCACAGACAGATTGAAAGGACTGAGTACGGTCTCTCTCGACAGCAGTATTTCCCAAAGCTCGGGAGCATGGGTGTGCAGATAAAACTCTCAATTGTCCTCCAGAGTCTTGGCTTTTATGAAAAAAAATTAGCCTCCAACTTCAAAATGTGACACAAGTGTAACTCATGTAATATCGTCTGCCTGATTTTGCAAAGAGCACAGTACCTCTGAGAGATGACTTTCCCCATTAATTTAAATAGGTGTTAATTCAGGGGTCAATGGTACTTTTAAAGATCAACCTTAACCCTTTCATTGTTCAAAGCATATAAGAAAAGAGGGTTTCTATCCATCGATATCATGAAGATCTACCCCAAAAAAGTTAAGGACACATTTTAATACAATTTAACTTCATTTCATTAAAATTATAAAGTTAATTAAATTTATAAATTAAATTCTAAAATTTCATTAAAATTCTAAAATATGGGTAAGCCTCTAACACAGGGCAAGGTTGAAGGGGAGGGTGGGAGGTTTCCTTTCCCTGAAGGGCTGGGGGAGGGAGGAAGGAGCGGTTCAGCAAGATTCCTGCTCCAGAGAATTTGAAATTAGAAGAGGAGAGCACATAAGGAAACCTGGTATTTATATACCAACAAAAATCCTCTTCACTTCTCGAGGTTAAACTAGTGACTCTCAATATAACCAGTCACCTATGAAACCTAAGGCTAACATTACATCCTCTGTGTTCCCAGCATTTTTCTTGCTTTCCTAGACTCCTCTCAAAGACTTAAATCAAAGACACAAGCTGACAGACTATTTTCTTTCAGGAGTTGTTGTAACTGTCTCTAGTGAAGCAGAACTGGTTCAAACGTCACATGGCCTCAAGGTGCAAAAAGTCAATCTTAATGGGTGGTATTGCTGCTTCCCATCTCAAGAGCTGCACTTTGTCTGTAGTGAAGATATTGTCACAGTCTTGCCAAGTCTCAGTTGAAATATAGGTAACACTTTTTATGAAGGGTACATTTGTAAATTGCTGAAGGATTAACAAATGTTATAAGCCTCAAACTGTGGGGAATGCAAAAGGTATCAGGGGAGTGCAAGGACCAGACGGGTTAAGAATTTTTCTTGTTTCTTGTTTTCTAGTTTCTAGCTGAGTCTCCAGCTCCTGCTGGCTCCCGGACCACAGACATCTGTGGAAATACTGTTTTTAGACAGAGGGTGACATGTATGTAACATAAATCTCTGAATGGGGATGGGGGGGGGTCAGAAAATTTTTGGGAACCTCTGTTGTAAGCATGTTACAGGCGTGAATAGTGAGTTATTAGCAACCTCTTTGGCTCCATTATAATTTATTTGTTACATATTAAAACTGCTATCAATCATTTATTAACTCTTTTTGTTCACCCATGAGTGAAATCCTTAAAATATAACAAAAATATTGGTAGTACATTAGCCAGAGGCATCTTTGTTGTTTGTTTTTTACATTCACAAATCCTTTCCTGTAGATGAACAAATTAAGAATAAGCCTGTTCTTCTAAGTAGATAGTTGAAAATAGACATTAAGAGCTTGTCCCAGAGTATCATTCACCTAAATAGTTCCAAAGGCCAACCATGTAAAAGCCCTATCTCTGACTGTCACAGACAAATAAAAGCTCAAAATGCAAGAGTAATAAACTAAAGGTAACATGAAATAAATAGTTTACTTTGGGGCTTTAAGATGTCTAATGTGTGTTAAGTTTGACACTGAAAAATAATTTTTATTAGTTGGCTTCTATATTCCAGTGGGCAGCGAACAAATATATGAACAAGGGCTAATGGAAAAAAGCTATTTTTATTTAGTTGAACACTGCTGAATAAGTGAAGGGGGAAAAGGTAATATCAACAGGGAAATGCACAGCTTTTAGCTAAATAAGCAATTTTAAGACTCGCTTTGCTATTTTATTTAGTGCTACTCCTTTTGCAATCTGTGGTAAAGTCAGCACCAATTATAAAACTTTTATTATAAGCTGTTAACACTCCTCTTTTGAGTTCTAAAGAGATTAAGCTTGCATTAAAATAACTCCTTCAACTTGCTTTTATATATAAGCATTTTTCATTACAAAGACAGTTAGCTAATTTTCATAACTGAATTAGATATATTACTGTTTCCTTTGATGCTGTGTAACACTTTTTGGTTCGGTTAAGTGGAACATAATTACACTTTTTCCCCTTCTGCACATCATAAATCACTCATCTTTCTGACAGCTTCAAATAACTATTTAAGCTTTAGAAAAGTATGCAGTTATGTGAACCTTAGTTTAAAACTTATGTGAAGTTGCTAGGCTTTTTGATGCTAGGACTGGATTAACCCCAAAGCTCTGAAGGTTGGTGGCTCTATTCCATTTCTTACCTTCAGGCACTATTCTCCCAGAAAGCCATTCCATCCATCGCTTTAAATTGAAGATTATACCAAAACAAACTTGAGTATTTATTTCCTTGAAATTTGTGAACTCCTCTTGTAGTGTTAGGGTACGTCTACACTACGGGATTAATCCGAATTTATATAATTCGAATTTGGGAAACAGATTGTATAAATTCGATTGTATGCGGCCACACTAAGCACA